>NC_042965.1:31087140-31687140 GCF_901001165.1 Salmo trutta
CCCAAAATAAATAGAAAGGAATTAAGAAATTAGAATGAGCAATGTCCGGAATATTAATACAGTGCCTTCAGAAAGTATTAACACCCCTAGACCTTTTCCACATTTTGTCATTTTACAGCCTCAAATGAAAATTGATTGCATTTACGTTTTTGGGTCACGGGCCTACACACAATAACCTACAATGTAAAAGTGGAATTACGTTTTTCAAAATTGTACAAATTAATAAAAAATTAAAAGCTGAAATGTTTTGAGCCAATAAGTATTCAGACCCTTTGTTATGGCAAGCATAAAGCAGTTCAGGAGAAAAAAATTCTAAACAAGTTGCATAATAAATTGCATGGACTCTGTGAGATTAAAGTGTTTAACATGATTTTTGAATGACTATTTCATCTCTGTACCCCACACATACAATTATCTGTAGGGTCACTCAGTCGAGCAGTGCATTTAATTTACAGATTCAACCAGAAAGACCAGGGAGGTTTTCCAATGACTCGCAAAGAAGGGCACCTATTGGTAGCATGGTTTGAGCATGGTGAAGTTATTAATTACACTTTGGATGATGTATCAATACACCCAGTTACTACAAAGATACAGGCATCCTTCCCAACTCAGTTGCCATAGAGCAGTGGTTCCCAAACTTTTTATAGTCCCTTACCCTTTCAAACATTCAACCTCCATCTGCACCAGGGTCAGCACACTCTCAAATGTTGTTTTTTGCCATCATTGTAAGCCTGACACACACACACTATACAATACATTTATTAAACACAGGAATGAGTGTGAGTTTTTGTCACAATCCGGCTTGAGGGAAGTGACAAAAATCTTGTATAGGACTAGGGCACATATAATATAAAAATAATAATAATTTTGCTCTTTATTTAACCATCTTAGATATAAAATCTTATTTGTTTATCGAAAACTGTGAAAATTGAAAATTGCTTGAACGATTGCATTGGAGAGAGTCTCAGTCTTAAATCATTTTCCACACACTGTCTGTGCCTGTATTTCGTTTTCATGCTAGTGAGGGCTGAGAATCCACTCTCACATATGTACGTGGTTGCAAAGGGCATCAGTGTCTTAAAAGCGTGATTTCCCAAGGCAGGATACTCTGACCGCAGCCCAATCCAGAAATCTGGCAGTGGCTTCTGATTAAATTCCATTTTCACAGAACCGCTTGTTTTTAAAAAATGTTAAATTTTTTCTTTGTTTTTTTTCTGGTTTTTCTTAGGGGGTGGGTAAGCTTTAATATTGCGGATAGATTGTTGCTTCCATCAATGTAATTGTCTGCATCATTTCCAATACCCCATATTGTGACGGGATTGTGTTTAGAGGTAGGTGAAGGAGTCAAGCGCAGGAGAGCAGAGATGTCCGAGATGCGTTATTTAATAGGCAAGTCCACAAACATACAAATAAGGCACAACCTTAACGAGCAACATCACATGAATAATCCCGCACAAACCTAGGCAGGCAACAGGGGTAATTAAAATAACATTAAACATTAAATAACATTAAACATCCATTAAAATAACATCAAATTGATCAGAAATACAGTGTAGACATTGTTAATGTTGTAAATGACTATTGTAGCTGGAAACGGCTGATTTTTAATGGAATATCTACATAAGCATACAGAGGCTAATTATCAGCAACCATCACTCCCGTGTTCCAATTGCATGTTGTGTTAGCCTATACAAGTTTATCATTTTAAAAGGCTAATTGATCATTAGAAAACCCTTTTGGAATTATGTTAGCACAGCTGGAAACTGTTGTCCTGATTAACAAAGCAATACAACTGGCCTTCTTTAGACTAGTTGAGTGTCTGGAGAATCAGCATTTGTGGGTTCAACAGTGAAGAGGCGACTCCGGGGTGCTGGCCTTGTAGGCAGAGTTCTTCTGTCCAGTGTTCTTTTGCCCATCTTAATCTTTTCTTTTTATTGTCCAGTCTGAGATATGGCTTTTTCTTTGCAACTCTGCCTAGAAGGCAAGCATCCCGGAGTCGCCTCTTCACTGTTGACGTTGTGACTGGTGTTTTGCGGGTACTATTTAATGAAGCTGCCAATTGAGGACTTGTGAGGCGTCTGTTTCTCAAACTAGACTCTCTAATGAACTTGTCCTCTTGCTCAGTTGTGCACCGGGGCCCCCCACTCATCTTTCTATTCTAAATCTACTTGAACATTTATGGCAAGGCCTGAAATTGTCTAGCAATGATCAATAACCAATTTGACAGAGCTTGAAAACTTTTTCAAAGAGCAATGGGCAAATGTTGCACAATCCATGGAAAGCTCGTAGAGACTTTCACATCTGTAGTTGCTGACAAAGGTATTTCTATAAAGTACTGACTCAGGGTTGTCAAACATTTGCAAAAAAAAAAAAAAAAAACATGTTTTCACTTTGTCATTATGGTGTATTGTGTGTATCATGGGTGATTTATTATTATTCTTTTTTTAATTCAGACTATGACACAACAAAATGTGGAATAAGTCAAGGGGTATGAATACTTTCTGAAGGCACTGTACAGTGCATTCGGAAAGTATTCAGACCCCTTGACATTTTCCACATTTTGTTACAATACAGCCTTATTCTAAAATCCCTCATCAATCTACACACAATATCCCATAATGACAAAGTTAATACAGGTTTTTATTTTATTTTAGCAAATGTATTAAAAATAAAAAACAAAAATACTTTATTTACATAAGTATTCAAACCCTTTGCTATGAGACTCGAAATTGAGCTCAAGTGCATCCTGTTTCCATTTATCATCCTTGAGATGTTTCTACAACATGATTGGAGTCCACCTGTGGGTAAATTCAATTGATTGGACATGATTTGGAAAGGCACACACCTGACTATATAAGTTCTACACTTGACAGTTCATGTTAGAGCAAAAACCAAGCCATGAGGTCGAAGGAATTGAAGGTTCCCTAGAATACAGAATTGAAGGTCCCCAAGAATACAGCATTGAAGGTCCCCAAAAATGCAGCATTGAACGCCCCCAAGAATATAGCATTGAAGCTCCCCAAGAATACAGTGGCCTCCATCATTGTTAAATGGAAAAGACTCTTCCTAGAGCTGGCCACCCGGCCAAACTGAGCAATCGGGGTAGAAGGGCCTTGGTGAGGGAGGTTACCAAGAACCCAATGGTCACTGACAGAGATGCAGAGATCCTCTGTGAAGATGGGAGAATCTTGCAGAAGGACAACCATCTCTGCAGCACTCCATCAATCAGGCCTTTATCATAGAGTGTCCAGACAGAACCACTCCTCAGTAAAAGGCACATGACAGCCTGCTTGGAATTTGCCAAAAGACTCTCAGACCAGGAGAAACAAAATTCTCTGGTCTGATGAATGCCAAGCGTCACGTCTCAAGGAAACCTGGCACCATCCCTACGGTTTAGCATGGTGGTGGCAGCATCATGCTGTTGAGATGTTTTTCAGCGGCAAGGACTGGGAGACTAGTCAGGATCGAGGGAAAGTTGAGTGTAGCAAAATACAGAGAGATCCTTGATGAAAACCTGCTCCAGAGCACTCAGGACCTTAGAGGGGCGAAGGTTCACCTTCCTACAGGACAACGACCCTAAGCACACAGCCAAGACAAAGCAGGAGTGACTTTGGGACAAGTCCCTGGTCCTTGAGTGGAACAGCCAGAGACTTGAATCCGATCTAACATTTCTGGAGAGACCTGAAAATAGCTGTGCTGCGACGCTCCCAATCCAACCTGTCAGAGCTTGAGAGGATCTGCAGAGAAGAATAGGAGAAACTCCCCAAATACAGGTGTGCCAAGCTTGTAGCGTCATACCCAAGAAGACTTGCTCCAACAAAGTACTGTCATTTTTTAATTTTTTTTATTTTGAATACATTTGTAAATATTTCTAAAAACCTGTTTAGGCTTTGTCACTATCGAGAATTGTGTGTAGATTGTTGAGGGAAAAAAATATTTAATCCATTTTAGAATAAGGCTGTAACGTAAAAAATGTGGAAAAAGTCAAGGGTCTGAACCTTTTCCGAATGCAATGTATATCATAGTGCGTATAGACAGTATGGACAGTGTATGAATATAAAAGGTGTGTACAGCAGTAGTTATATAGGATAAGCCTTGACTAGGATAAAGTATATAAATATGAAGTGGGTAAAACAGTATCGAAACATTATTAAAGTGACCAGTGTTCAATGACTATGTACAGTCTCTAGGATGCAGGGTTGAGTACTGGGTGGAGGCTGGCTAGTGGTGACTATTTAACACTCTGATGGCCTGGAGATACATGTTATTTTTCAGTCTCTCGGTCCCAGCTTTGATGCACCTGTACTGACCTCGCCTTCTGGATAATAACGGGGTGAACAGGCCGTGGCTCAGGTGGCTGAGGTCCTTGATGATCTTCTTGGCCTTCCTGTGACACCTGGCGCTGTAGATGCCCTGGAGGGTAGGCAGTGTGCCCCCGGTGATGCGTTGGGCTGACTGCACCACCCTCTGGAGAGCCCTGTACTTGCTGACAGTGCAAATGGTCCCAATGGTGCATCTATTGAATTTTGGGAGGGTCTTAGAGGCCAAGCCGAATTTCTTCTGGCTCCTGAGGTTGAAGAAGCAGATTGACCATTTCAGGTTGTCAGTGATGTGCACCTGCTGAGGATCTTGGTTTTCACCCTCTCCACTGTGACCCTGTCGATGTGGATGGTGGCGTGCTCCCTCTGCTCTCTCTTCAAGTCTACAATCAGCTCCTTCGTTTTGTTGACATTGAGGGAGAGGTTGTTTTCCTGGCACCACTCCGCCAGGGCCCTCACCTCCTCTCTGTAGGCTGTCTCGTTGTTGTTCGTAATCAGGCTTACCACTGTTGTGTCGTCTGCAAACTTGATGATTGAGTTAGAGACGTGCGTGGCCACATCTGTCGTTCTGCCCCTGAAAAAGGCAGTCAACCCACTGGTCCTAGGTCGTCATTGTAAATAAGAATTTGTTCTTAACTGACTTGCTTAGTTAAATAAAGGTTAAATAAAACATAAAAAAATAGACATTAGTGAACAGGGGGCCCCTGTGTTGAGGATCAGCGTAAGCCCGTAAGCTAGTCCAGGACCCAGTTGCACAGGGATGGGTTCAGACCCAGGGCCCTGAGCTTAGTGACGAGCTTGGAGGGCACTATGGTGTTCAGCTGTAGTCGATGAGCAGCATTCTTACATAGCTATTCCTCACATCCCATCCTAATTCACACACCGTACCTAAATATAGAACCTTATTTTGATTAAAGGGAACAGCCTGTATGGATGCATATGGAAAATGCTTGCTGCCACCACACTTCTTCACAGCCACAGTCCATGACCCTGTTGAGCTACTGTGATCATCAAAAGCATTGAATACCTGGACATGTGGTGAGAAGCTCTGAGAGAAGCTCTCTGGTTGCATGCCTGATCTATAATGTTAGTTCAAACGAGAGGAGCCACAGGTTTATACCTTTGGGCTCCTGTAGGGTGTTATTTGGGATGCATCTCAGTTCCTCAGATGAATCTTTCACACTGTTAATGCAGGGGACATTGATAAATCTTAACCTCTCTTAGGCTGTCTGTGATCCCTACAGCAGGCTCTGTGGGCTGTCAGGTCATTGCGGTAATTGTAATTGACTGTATAGGCCACTGGAGAGCTTTAACTGTCCTCTAGGCCAGAGTGTTTGGGGAAGGGATTGGCAGCAAGTGTCCCATTTAATAGCATTTTTCCTTGTTGGGACTGGCAGGACTTCTGGTCCCCACAAAGATAGAATACCAAAAAGACACACACGGCGCACACACAAACACACACAAGGCACACAGCCACCCGCAAACTTTTTATTCGATCTTTGTTGGATAAATGGTTACTGCAGTGCTGATACAGTAATAGCTTTAGGGAGCCAATGCACACATCACAGACAGGCAGTATATTACAGCCATATGTCGGTCTAGAGGGGATCGGTATGAATGTGTCTACGAGCTGCTGGTGTAGAGGTGGATAGAGGTGGAAAGGTTGGTGCTCCATCAATTCTCCCTTTGAATCCCTCAATATGATGAGTGGGCAGGGGCGGGATGGGGTGTGGAGTGAAGGAAGGAGTCCGTCAGTGACAGAACAGAGGATAATATTTCAGGTTTTGTGCTGTAGTGCAGATTTCTAACTCTTATAAATGCTTTCACAATGCAGGTGATTGTTTAGGGTAGGGTGGGGTGGGGTGGGGGGTTGGAAATAAACTTTACCCAGTCACTGGGTTATTTGACACAGGACGTAGAGGAGACATTGGGTGATCCATCTGGTCTGTACAACATGTCATCATGGAGGATAAGACTCAGCGGAGGACCCACTCCTCAAACAGACCACGGCTCAGTACTCACAGGGCAGCACTTTGACTGGAGCCCCCAGTACCAGCTCCCAGTTTGACTGGAGCCCCCAGACTGAGCCTCCCCAGACCCAGCCTCCATCTGTAGAGAGAAACCTGTGGTTTGGGGTTCTACACATGTGACTGATTGTAGACATGGCAGCTAGCTATAACCTTTCCTTTCCTTCACTTTACCTTTCCTTTGTTTATTAATAATACCAGGTTGTAGCCAGTAAAGTGTGTGTGTGTGCGTGTGTGTAGGTGTGTGTGCGCATAATTCTGTGTGTGTGTGTGTGTGTGTGTGTGTGTGTGTGTGTGTGTGTGTGTGTGTGTGTGTGTGTGTGTGTGTGTGTGTGTGTGTGTGTGTGTGTGTGTATGTCTTGTGTATGTCTGTGTGTGTATTTCAGTGCACATATACGTATGGAGCACGTTAGTTCCTCTCTTTCACACCTACAGAGTTAGACACTGAGCTCTTTGTATGATTTCTGCCGGGGGGCGCACAGTGGAAGTGAAGGACAGAAATCTAAATAAGTAGACCACCATTCCCATTCATTCAGCCCTGATACTTTCCCAGCATGTCAATGTATAGACTTGTTTAATGGACTTCACAGGTGTTCCCAGTCTGCCATGCAATGGGATTATGGATCTTGCAGTGCTTGTCTGTCACACAACAGTGACTGCTATGATGCTAAAACCTTGTTGGTTGGTTCAATGCATAAGGATGGAATACTCTATGAACTTGGAATTTGAAAATATTTTTCACATTTTCGTTGTGTAGGGTGTCCACCCATTCTGCTCAGTGCGTGTGAACGTGCTTCAGTGATGAAATTTCACTTCCTTACACGGAACCCAAACCGGCTGCGTGCATGCTCCATCGTGCTCCATCGTGCATAAATGTATTTTGTCCCCCCACACTAAACACGATCACGACACGCAGGTTAAAATATCAACACAAACTCTGGACCAATTACATTCATTTGGGGACAGGTCGAAAAGCATTAAACATTTATGGAAATGTAGCTAGCTAGCTTGCACTTGCTAGCTAATGTGTCCTATTTAGCTAGCTTGCTGTTGCTAGCTAATTTGTCCTGGGATATAAACATTGAGTTGTTATTTTACCTGAAATGCACAAGGTCCTCTACTCCGAAAATTAATCCACTCATAAAACGGTCAACCAAATCATTTCTAGTCATCTCTCCTCCTTCTAGGCTTTTTCTTCTCTTGACTTTATATTGCGATTGGCAACTTTCATAAATTACGTGTATTACCGCCACTGACCTCGTTCGTCTTTCAGTCACCCACGTGGGTATAACCAATGAGGAGATGGCACGTGGGTACCTGCTTCTATAAACCAATGAGGAGATGGGAGAGGCAGGACTTGCAGCGCGATCTGCGTCACAAATAGAACTGACTTCTATTTTAGCCCTTGGCAATACAGACGCTCATTGGCGCACGCAAGCAGTGTGGGTGCAATAATTGAATAATATGGATTTCTACATTTATTTTGCAATGTTCGCGCACGGGACGCGAGCGGTGTAGTCAGCCTGTTATGTTCTAAAATACATTTTACCAAGAGAAATCTGATTATTCATGTTTTGAATCATTCAGTGGGGTCTTTCTCTAACATTTCATCAACAGTATATACAAACAGTATAAACAAATTTGCTAACCTAATACATCCAATAATTTTACATGTTGTGGTGGGAGTCTTCAAAGTTCACAGAAAGCTAAGTTAGCATGACACGAGCTGAATTAAATGTAAAAGGCTTTGAAAATACTTGCGGTGCACTCACTGTTCCATTGACATGTTACAGCGATACACTTGTTTTTGTGACAAATCTTCTAATGAATATGAAAAGCGTATGCTAAAATATGAAAATGCTACATGTCATGTCTAAAATCGATATCAATCTTACCTTTAATTGTTTAATGTCCTGTGGATTCAATAAAAGAAGTTCAACGGGAAAGTGAGCCTGTCATGTAGTTAATTCCTGCTCAGCATCCAGCCTAGCTGATGTCACACTGTCCAATTTTCTGTTTTTTTACCACTTTTTTTCTCCATTGATTTCATCGTCCTAAATTTGGCCTTCCTAAAAGGGTAAAAACTTCATGAACTTTTAAATGGAATATGATAGATAGATAAGGTTTGGACCATTTACCCATTGGTCAAAATACACATTTTTAATTGGGCACCCTACTTTGATTTGATGCAGTGTTGATCCTGTTGAGGGTTAAGATGTTTTCAGAGCCCATAGATTGACAGCACACTATATCAGTTATCATTAGGGTTTAACGTATCGATGCAGGAAAGCTATGCTTTACCTCTATGGGGCTTGCTTAAGTTCACTGTAGTTTTTTGGGATCAGTTTATTGGGTGGGATCATGCTGCAAAGCCCCACAGCCCATCACAGGCACAATTTGGTTGCCAAACAAAACCCTCCAAAATGATGCCTCTGTGTCCCAAATGGCACCTATTCTCTTTATAGTGCACAATATGCTCCAGTCAAAAGTAGTGCACTAGGGTGTCATTTGGGAAACAAATGTTCTGATTCAACATCCCCTCTGTGTGTTACAAAATATACTGCTTTGTTCAGTGTACTGGCTTTCAGGCCTCATCCAGCATCTCACCTCAGGCCAAGTGCTCAGACAGACAGACCTGCTGAATAGAAGATGAAGAATAAGAGTGCTGGTGCTGCAGCCAAGTTTTCAGGGCTACTTCCCAAATGGTACTATGGGTCCTGGTCAAAATTAGTGCACTATAAAGGGAATAGGGTCCCATTTGGAATGAACTTCAGGTCTTCACCCCCAGCAGACAGGACAACTGCTGAAAAGCTGAGATGAGTCATGTGCTGCTGTGAATGTCTGTCTGACTCTCTCTTTCTCTCGTTCTCTCTACTCTCTCTTCTCTTTCTCTCTACTCTCTCTCTTCTCTCTTCTCTTTCACTCTACTCTCTCTCTTCTCTCTTCTCTTTCTCTCTACTCTTTCTCTCGTTCTCTCTACTCTCTCTTCTCTCTTCTCTCTACTCTCTCTCTTCTCTCTTCTCTTTCACTCTACTCTCTCTCTTCTCTCTTCTCTTTCTCTCTACTCTTTCTCTCGTTCTCTCTCTTCTCTCTTCTCTTTCACTCTACTCTCTCTCTTCTCTCTTCTCTTTCTCTCTACTCTTTCTCTCATTCTCTCTACTCTCTCTTTCTCTCTACTCTCTCTCTTCTCTCTTCTCTTTCACTCTACTCTCTCTCTTCTCTCTTCTCTTTCTCTCTACTCTTTCTCTCATTCTCTCTACTCTCTCTTTCTCTCTACTCTCTCTCTTCTCTCTTCTCTTTCACTCTACTCTCTCTCTTCTCTCTTCTCTTTCTCTCTACTCTTTCTCTCGTTCTCTCTACTCTCTCGTTCTCTCTACTCTCTCTTCTCTCTTCTCTCTACTCTCTCTCTTCTCTCTTCTCTTTCACTCTACTCTCTCTCTTCTATCTTCTCTTTCTCTCTACTCTTTCTCTCGTTCTCTCTACTCTCTCTTTCTCTCTACTCTCTCTACTCTCTCTCTTCTCTCTTCTCTCACTCTACTCTCTCTCTTCTCTCACTCTACTCTCTCTCTTCTCTTTCACTCTACTCTCTCTCTTTCACTCTACTCTCTCTACTCTCTCTTCTCTTTCTCACTACTCTCTCTACTTTCTCTCTCTCTTTCTCTCTACTCTCTCTACTTTCTCTCTCTTTCTCTCTACTCTCTACTCTATCTCTACTCTCTCTCTCTTTCTCACTACTTTCTCTCTACCCGTGTTTTAATGCCTTTCTGAAAAGTGTCCTCCCTGTCATTTTAGGGCATCGTATTAAGAACAATTTACTGTTGGATGCTGCAGTTGGGTGCACCAGCGATAGATCCCGATGTATATACAGCTTTGTGATTTGCTTGTAAAATATGAGTGGGTCAGAGTGGAAGTACTGAGGTCTCTGTCTGTGGCAGCTCAAAATGGTGATTCATTTCACACCAAATCAAAGCCTTGAAACTGAAGAAGAAAAATCTAACAAAGTTTGCTTTGTTCTTCAAGTATATACAACCTTCAATCTGAAGGACAGATGCTGCCAAACACAAACACAAACACACATACAAACACACAAAAACAGTGCTGACGTATATAAGTCTACCTGATGTTGTCTTGATGATGTTTCGTGGTCAGAGACCAACCTCTCCCTCAACGTGATCAAGACAAAAGAGATGATTGTGGACTACAGGAAAAGGAAGACCGAGCACACCCCCATTTTCATCGACAGGGCTGTAGTGGAGCAGTTTGAGAGCTTCAAGTTCCTTGGTGTCCACATCACCAACAAACTAACATGGTCCAAGAACACCAAGACAGTCGTGAAGAGGGCATGACAAAACCTATTCCCTCTCAGGAGACTGAAAAGATTTGACTTGGGTTCTCAGATCCTCAAAAGGTTCTACAGCTGCACCATCGAGAGCATCCTGGCTGGTTGCATCACTGCCTGGTGTGGTAACTGCTCGGCCTCCAACCGCAAGGCACTACAGAGGGTAGAGCATACAGCCCAGTACATCACTGGGGCCAAGCTTCCTGCCATCCAGGACCTCTATACCAGGCGATGTCAAAGACTCCAGCCACCCTAGTCATAGACTGTACTCTCTGCTACCACACGGCAAGCGGTACCAGAGCGCCATGTCTAGGTCCAAGAGGCTTCTAAACAGCTTCTATCCCCAAGCCATAAGACTCCTGAACATCTAATCAAATGGCTACCCAGACTATTTGCATTGCCACCCCCACCTCCTCTTTTACGCCGCTGCTACGCTCTGTTATTATCTATGCATAGTCACTTTAATAACTCTATCTACATGTACATATTACCTCAATTACCTCGACTAACTGGTGCCCCCACACATTGACTCTGTATCGGTACGCCCTGTATATAGTCTCGCTATTGTTATTTTACTGCTGCTCTTTAATTACTTGTTACTTTTATCTCTTATTCTTATTCATATTTTTTAAACTGCATTGTTGGTTAAGGGCTTGTAAGTAAGCATTTCACTGTAAGGTCTACACCTGTTGTATTCGGCGCACGTGACTAATACAACTTGATTTGTTACAAATGTGACAGATATACCGAAATCTGTTTGAATTGGTGCTTCGTTCTGGTGGTTCATGAAAGCTCCATTCTATAGGGGATGAAATGCACAGCTTTGATAGATATTTGATGTGTGAAGGAGAGGGCTTGATGTGAAATTATATGTATTCTTCCAACATTTCAACCCTCATTCTCATAGCTGTACAGTACTACATGTCTTAAAGCTAAACTGTGAGGGAGCAGAAATGTGGTCTGGTTGTTGAGGGGCATGACGTTTCCGTATGTATATCATCATAGCATTTTCAACTGTTAAATATTCTACCAAACTGATTTGTGGATACTGGAAAGAGACCAAATGGTTATAATCTATTCTTATTGACTTGATATCAAATGATCTAGGAAATAATGAACTACAGCAATTGATTTCATAGAATGAATTACGAATCAATTTTGTAGCCAAAAAGGCCTGAATTTAATCCGGAGAGCTCTTGGGGAAATTGAAATGGAGATATTCAGTTCTTGAACCATTAGCCTCATCACTTGATTGATTTGAGTATGGGCTAATGTAACAACAACAACAACAACAACAACAACAACAAGACAACAAGACAGGGGATGTAGACAGCTCCACTATCTTCTAAAAGCAGGCTTGCCTTAGTTGATTCACCTTCGATTATAGAACAATCCCCACAAAGCCATCCGCATCCACCAAATGAGATCATGTAAAGATGGAGATGAGTAGTTTCACAGCTGGTGTGTGCAATGTTCTTTTGGTGAGTCCCTACGAGAACACAACATATCTTACAGTGTCCAATGCAATGGGACGCTCTATATCATTTGATAAGATGCCATCATAGTCTATACAAATCTTCAGATCAAAAACATATTGCAGAATGTTCTTGTGTTGTTTTATGGCCAGTATAATTTTTTTTCAAATGGACCTTCACATTTGGCAGAATTTGTGTTTCCATAAATTGTTGGGTCCCTCAGACAAGGCTGTGACCTGCTGCCAGCTGCCCTGGTCCACTGGGGCCTCTCAGGTTTGTAAGGTTGGGGGGCACATGGCCCCCCTCTGTGATTCACATTCCAAGGGGCTTTGAAGATCCAGAGACCAGATCACCTCTGGGTTTTATTTGTGTGCTAGGACAGCACGGCCAACAAGCCTCCACAACTCTCTCTCTATATCTTTGCTCTTTAAAGCCATTAAGCCAGCCATATATTAAAATAAAATAAAATAATGTTTTTAAAAAATGCAGTCGTCACATGCTTCATAAACAACATGTGTAGAATAACAGTGAAATGCTTACTTACTTCCCATCAATGCAGTGAGAAAGAAAATAGAGAAATAATAGAAAAGTAAAACACACAATAATAAAAATAATAATAAATACACAATGAGTAACGATAACTTGGCTATATACAGTGGGTACCAGTACCAAGTCGATTTGCAGGGGTACGAGGTAATTCATGTAGATATGAACAGTACATAAAGTGACTAGCCAACAGGATAGATAATAAACAGTAGCAGCAGTGTATGTTTATAGGTATACCTATGTGGATCTTACTGTATGTAGGTACATCTATGTGGATCTTACTGTATGTAGGTATAACTATGTGGATCTTACTGTATGTAGGTATACCTATGTGGATCTTACTGTATGTAGGAATACCTATGTGGATCTTACTGTATGTAGGTATAACTGTGGATCTTACTGTATGTAGGTATAACTATGTGGATCTTACTGTATGTAGGTATAACTAAGTGGATCTTACTGTATGTAGGTATAACTATGTGGATCTTACTGTATGTAGGTATACCTATGTGGATGTTACTGTATGTAGGTATAACTATGTGGATCTTACTGTATGTATGTATAACTGTGGATCTTACTGTATGTAGGTATTCCTATGTGGATCTTACTGTATGCAGGTATAACTATGTGGATCTTACTGTATGTAGGTATACCTATGTGGATCTTACTGTATGTAGGTATATCTATGTGGACCTTACTGTATGTATGTATAACTGTGGATCTTACTGTATGTAGGTATTCCTATGTGGATCTTACTGTATGCAGGTATAACTATGTGGATCTTACTGTATGTAGGTATACCTATGTGGATCTTACTGTATGTAGGTATACCTATGTGGATGTTACTGTATGTAGGTATAACTGTGGATCTTACTGTATGTAGGTATAACTATGTGGATCTTACTGTATGTAGGTATAACTAAGTGGATCTTACTGTATGTAGGTATAACTATGTGGATCTTACTGTATGTAGGTAAACCTATGTGGATCTTACTGTATGTAGGTATAACTATGTGGATCTTACTGTATGTAGGTAAACCTATGTGGATCTTACTGTATGTAGGTATAACTATGTGGATCTTACTGTATGTAGGTATATCTATGTGGACCTTACTGTATGTAGGTATAACTATGTGGATCTTACTGTATGTAGGTATATCTATGTGGATCTTACTGTATGTAGGTATAACTATGTGGATCTTACTGTATGTAGGTATAACTATGTGGATCTTACTGTATGTAGGTATAACTATGTGGATCTTACTGTATGTAGGTATAACTGTGGCTCTTACTGTATGTAGGTATACCTATGTGGATCTTACTGTATGTAGGTATACCTATGTGGATCTTACTGTATGTAGGTATATCTATGTGGATCTTACTGTATGTAGGTATAACTAAGTGGATCTTACTGTATGTAGGTATAACTATGTGGATCTTACTGTATGTAGGTATACCTATGTGGATCTTACTGTATGTAGGTATACCTATGTGGATCTTACTGTATGTAGGTATACCTATGTGGATCTTACTGTATGTAGGTATAACTAAGTGGATCTTACTGTATGTATGTATAACTATGTGGATCTTACTGTATGTAGGTATATCTATGTGGATCTTACTGTATGTAGGTATAACTATGTGGATCTTACTGTATGTAGGTATATCTATGTGGATCTTACTGTATGTAGGTATAACTATGTGGATCTTACTGTATGTAGGTATAACTATGTGGATCTTACTGTATGTAGGTATAACTATGTGGATCTTACTGTATGTAGGTATAACTATGTGGATCTTACTGTATGTAGGTATAACTGTGGCTCTTACTGTATGTAGGTATACCTATGTGGATCTTACTGTATGTAGGTATACCTATGTGGATCTTACTGTATGTAGGTATATCTATGTGGATCTTACTGTATGTAGGTATAACTAAGTGGATCTTACTGTATGTAGGTATAACTATGTGGATCTTACTGTATGTAGGTATAACTATGTGGATCTTACTGTATGTAGGTAAACCTATGTGGATCTTACTGTATGTAGGTATAACTATGTGGATCTTACTGTATGTAGGTAAACCTATGTGGATCTTACTGTATGTAGGTATAACTATGTGGATCTTACTGTATGTAGGTATATCTATGTGGACCTTACTGTATGTAGGTATAACTATGTGGATCTTACTGTATGTAGGTATATCTATGTGGATCTTACTGTATGTAGGTATAACTATGTGGATCTTACTGTATGTAGGTATAACTATGTGGATCTTACTGTATGTAGGTATAACTATGTGGATCTTACTGTATGTAGGTATAACTATGTGGATCTTACTGTATGTAGGTATAACTGTGGCTCTTACTGTATGTAGGTATACCTATGTGGATCTTACTGTATGTAGGTATACCTATGTGGATCTTACTGTATGTAGGTATATCTATGTGGATCTTACTGTATGTAGGTATAACTAAGTGGATCTTACTGTATGTAGGTATAACTATGTGGATCTTACTGTATGTAGGTATACCTATGTGGATCTTACTGTATGTAGGTATACCTATGTGGATCTTACTGTATGTAGGTATACCTATGTGGATCTTACTGTATGTAGGTATAACTAAGTGGATCTTACTGTATGTAGGTATAACTATGTGGATCTTACTGTATGTAGGTATATCTATGTGGATCTTACTGTATGTAGGTATAACTATGTGGATCTTACTGTATGTAGGTATATCTATGTGGATCTTACTGTATGTAGGTATAACTATGTGGATCTTACTGTATGTAGGTATAACTATGTGGATCTTACTGTATGTAGGTATAACTATGTGGATCTTACTGTATGTAGGTATAACTATGTGGATCTTACTGTATGTAGGTATAACTGTGGCTCTTACTGTATGTAGGTATACCTATGTGGATCTTACTGTATGTAGGTATACCTATGTGGATCTTACTGTATGTAGGTATATCTATGTGGATCTTACTGTATGTAGGTATAACTAAGTGGATCTTACTGTATGTAGGTATAACTATGTGGATCTTACTGTATGTAGGTATACCTATGTGGATCTTACTGTATGTAGGTATACCTATGTGGATCTTACTGTATGTAGGTATACCTATGTGGATCTTACTGTATGTAGGTATAACTAGGTGGATCTTACTGTATGTAGGTATAACTATGTGGATCTTACTGTATGTAGGTATATCTATGTGGATCTTACTGTATGTAGGTATATCTATGTGGATCTTACTGTATGTAGGTATATCTATGTGGATCTTACTGTATGTAGGTATATCTATGTGGATCTTACTGTATGTAGGTTTCTTTACCCTTTTGTTTTCTCTTATAATCCTACTGTTATCATCAGAGGGAAGGAGTTCTTCGAATTTGTTTTTTGACCTGCTCATTTTGTGTGGCGGCTTGAGTTGGTCCATTGAATAAGTGCTGAAAGTAAAGGAACCATAGTTCCTCTATTGCTCTTAGAGCAAATTACCCAGTAGGTTCTCTGCTCTGCTCTGATCTCACAATGAAGCTGCCTCTAATTACAGGCTGCTGCTCTAGGCCAGGGCTGTCTCTCATCATCAGAGTTGGCTTGTGTAAACACACACACACACACACACACACACACACACACGCACACACACACACACGCACGCACGCACGCACGCACACACACACACACTACCTCATGAGAAGGGAACCAGATTTTAAAAGGAAATGTTTGTAGAGAACATGGCTTTGAACAAGCCATAGGTCTCTAGTACGTTAGGACAGCACATACATGTAAACTTACACATGGAGGCAATTCACATTTTCAGAGGTTATTTTAGCTGGAGCAAAGTTGATTTATGTGTGGGAAAGTAAGGGGTTCTCAGATGATTATCCTTACTGCAAGGGCTCATCATATTTTGGAGGTGTTCCTTCCATGCCTACAAAGTTACTATCTGAATGCTGATCGCATACAGATGTGTGGTAGATGAAAAGGTTAAAACAAAGCTGGTATATGGTAGAGAGGTGGGATAGGCATGACATAGCTGTTTAGTTCTTCACAGTAGTGAAAAACCAATATGTAGCCATATCCCTTCTACCTGCAGGCCTGAAGTAGGCTCATTATCCCACACGTAGTCATCTACCATCCTGTAAAATCATCTCTGTTTTAAATCTATAACGGACCACAGGGAAGTCTAACATAATAACCTGCTGTCTGTGCTTGAGTCAAAGAGGAGATGGATGATGTGTTGTCTCCAGTGTAGACACAGTGTGTCCTTTGTGAAAAACATTTCACCACAACTTCTTTTGGCAAGACGTCAGCTCTATGTGGTAATGGGAATCATGAGATGGGTAAGGCTTATGGGAGGCGTGGATGGCAACGTTGGTTGGGTTTGAAGAATAATGAGCTGCATCCTAAATGCAGCCCTTTCTCCCTATATAGTGCACTACTTTTAAACCAGAGCCCTATGGGGCCTAGCAAAAAGTAGTACACTATATAGGGTATTGGGTGCCATTTGGGACGTATTCGTGGACTTTATAGGCAGACGCAGCTCATTTTATGGTCTGTTTATAGGAAGTCCCTCCCCCTGACAAAATAACGAGAATAAGGAAATTCTACACTGCAAAAAGGGAAATCTAAGCAAGCTTAAATGTTGTATATTAATGGATAATTTGACAAGCTAAATTATCTAACATCATTGGCAGATAATATTGCTTATTTTAATGAATTATCACTCAATATAAGGTATTTAGGCTTGCTTAGATTTCACTTTTTTGCAGTGTAGATTAAGGAATCTACTTTTTGTATTAGATAATAGGTAGATATCATATATTTACTATGTAGTATGTTTTGATATGTTTCTATCATCTTTGGCTCATGTCTATTATGTGGTCTTCTGAATAGATTGTGTCCAACCGGAACTATGTCAAATATTAAAAACCCAGTAACTAGACCCAATCCGCATTACCAAAACTATACAATACTCTTTTAAAGACTCACATATAGTTTCATTCTATTGTTTGGCTCTGCAATTGCCTTTCATACATAATTCACATAACATGATATCAGTGAAGGAAGGCTTTGCGGTACATTTGAATGGCTAATGCAAGTTTTTGAAAAAGCTGCAATCCCACATAAGTGAGCACAGCTTGACTCTATATCTGCGCTTTCTTTGTTTCAAAGGGGCTGCTAGACAGACAGCACACCTCAGGAGATTCCCATGGCCTGTCTGGAGTCTGCAACCTTAGTTTATCATTAATAAACACTTAGGATTCCCTCCACTAATCATTATAGCTCTTTATTAGGGACTGGGGTGCCACTTAACTTCTGAGAGGGTTTCAGGGAAGCAAGAGAGATAATACTCGCTTTGTCCAGCTATTGAACTGTAAGAGGAACAATCCTTAAAGGAATCAGCTATTGAACTGTAAGAGGAACAATCCTTAAAGGAATCAGCTATTGAACTGTAAGAGGAACAATCCTTAAAGGAATCAGCTATTGAACTGTAAGAGGAACAATCCTTAAAGGAATCAGCTATTGAACTGTAAGAGGAACAATCCTTAAAGGAATCAGCTATTGAACCATTTGTGCCTGATACAGGTTCATTGTCTTTAGAACAGGTTGAAGCAGAACAAACTGAGAAAGCCATCATTTGTACTACAGTGTTGACTAGTATGGTGGCACTGGCGCTTTTGTCATTTAGTATAGTTAGCTTAGCTTGGTCTCTAGTGGCCAAGCCTGGATGGGGAAAATCAATTGCCAGGTAATAAGAGTGTGTATTGGGACCTGGGGGTCAGGGTTGTCTTGGTCCAGGGGGAACATCACAACACTGCAGGTAGTTTGGTCCAACTAAACCTTCACCACCAGGGCAATCTCACTGCCAAGCTAGACCTTATTGCTTTTTGGACAAGGAATGCTGTCGTAATGTACATAAATTATTCTATGAGCTGTTATGAGAAATGTCACATGAGTTTCACGTGTGGTATTATTTTACAGTAACACAGCATGCATTTACGACACAGCACAACATAAAAGGGCAAGATGACAATTGGAGTTTTGCTATTTGGTGTAAATGAACAGGTGTTCCATTAGACAATCGGAACACAGAGAATTAGTGACATTATGAAGATCTCAATTTCAACTACTGAAGCATTCCATTGGTCCCATAGGCTCAGCGTGAGGCTCTGGTGTAAGGATGAACTACTGTGGAACATCAGAATTATTCTGTCATTCTTCCTGCTGTCACGTGTGCTCCCTCTCCGGCCTCAAGGTCACCAGGCTGCTCGTTATGGCGCACAACTGTCACCATCGTTACGCGCATCAGCGCATTATGACACTCACCTGGACTCCATCACCTCCCTGATTACCTTCCCTATATATGTCACTCCCTTTGGTTCCTTCCCCAGGTGTTATTGTTTCTGTGTCATGTCTGTGCGTTGTTCGTGTTTCTGGTTTTGTGTTATGTTGTGTTTATTTATTAAAACACTCACTCCCCGAACTTGCTTCCCGACTGTCAGCGCACATCGTTACACCTGCATAGCCCTGCTGCTGAACAAAGTAGACATCTTAATGGTATATCCATCGAGGCAGCTACAACTTAATGGATGTTTAAAGCATCACTTAAGGTTGACTATACTAATATACAAAACCGCTTATCTGATCTTTGCAGACAGGGATTGCTTTCCTGTTGGGCCTGAATCCTGACCGCTGACCTTGTGTCCATCACGGGAGTCCACACCATTATGATGGATGGTTGTTTTCTCTGAGCTGTGCTGTTCAGGATCCATATTCTACTGGCAGCTCAAAGCTGATTTATTACAGTCTGCGGTCAATGGTTAGATAACAAACTGTATATTCCTGACTGAGGTTTCCCTTCCATGTTGAGCTATTTGTTTATATTGGATCTTTCTGTCTGTAGCAAAAGGCTTCAAGAAGGGGGCAGAGAGGAAGAGAGAGACAGACCAACGCCCCCAGTGGTGGGAGTAAGTTCACCAGACTAGATGTCCTCACCTCCACCTCCTGATCTCTGATCACTGTTGTGGGAGGTAGGAGGATCTGGCCAGTGTTTTAATGGATCTATAAACCATGCAATAACTCCATAATCTCTTCCTCTTCTTGTAATTGACCAGGTCTCCCTTGTAAAATAAGTCCCCTGACCTGAATGGATAAATAAAGGTTAAATATTATGTTTAATGTCCCAGCTGTGCAGACAGCTGCAGATGAAGAGTTAAATAATAATATGACATTGGTAATATGACCATCCCTGTACTCATGTTACACCTGAAGGAGAGGGCATTGTGACATCTTCTAATCAAAGAGCAACATGTCACATCTGTGGATCACCAACAGGCCTGTCCCACGGTAGACATCAATCATATGAGGATTCTATCCCTTGTCTGGTGACAGGGCCTGGTATTTCCCTGAAATGAAGAGGGCTGACAAAAACCTTTATTCAGACAGACCACCGCATCCCCTGTCACCCCTGCAGCCTGTCACATGCACACACACACGCACGCACGCACGCACACACACACACACACACACACACACACACACACACACACACACACACACACACACACACACACACACACCTCCCTTGTCAACTGCCACCCGTCTCCTCAGTTAAGGTGCAGAGGTCACGGATGATCAGATGGTCATCATTGGGAAGTCTGTCATCATCTCAGATGATTATAGGGTTGACCTTAGTGTGTGGATCTATACATGTATAACATGGTACCATTTGATGTCATTTAATGGGTTGTATTCGGAATAATGTAATGGCAGAATCATTTATTTCACTGACATTGAATGTTTGTTTGCACAACTGTAGCATTATATTGAAATACACAGTGAAAGCATAGTAAAACAATAGTTATGTTGTCTCATCTCCCGGGACCGTCCTTGGGAACCCTACAGTTAAGTTTTCTGTGACATTCTTTACTTTGTGCAGATATGATAGATTTACACCCTTAGCAGGGTGAAGGATTTTTTTGTTGTGCCCCCATGTAGTCTTTTTTTATTTTTGTAAATCATCATTGTGTGTGCTTATTTCATTAAAATAACTCCAAATATAAGTTTTATTATTAATTTCCTCCTCTTGCCTCCTTTTGCCATTGAAATGCTGGCGTGCTGATACAAATTGTAATGTCACGACTGCCGCCGAAGTCTGTTCCTCTCCTTGTTCGGGCGACGTTCGGCGGTCGACGTCACCGGTCTTTTAGCCATCGCTGATCCACCTTTCATTTTCCATTTGTTTTGTCTTGTTTTCCCACACACCTGGTTTACATTCCCTCATTACTTGACGTGTATATAACCCTCTGTTCCCCTCATGTCTGTGTGTGGAATTGTTTGTTGTAAAGTGTATGTGCACTTCAGACTGGTGTGCGACGGGTTATTTCAACCCGTATTTTGTTGTTCTGGGTGCAGTTTGTTTTGCCTCATTAAACTGCTCCGGTTATTACCCAGTTCTGCTCTCCTGCGCCTGACTTCCCTGCAGCCAGTTACGCACCTCTTACATGTAATATATTTCCATACAGTACACAGCCCTGACTGTTGGATAGGATCGTCTAGACTAGTCTAGAGCCTACCTTGCATACCCCTTCAAACTAGGAGGATACATATGCAAATAAAAGATGACTGGTCAGTGGTCAGAATAATCAGATCTGATTGTGATGTCATGATCTGGAACAAAACTCCATCCCATCTGAACACTATGAAATTCCAGCCATTTTTTAAAAACAAATGTTCACCAAAAAGGGTGTTATCATAATCTTCAGAATTTCAGTGCTTTTTTTGACGTCATAGTGTGGAAATATAATTTTAAAAATGAATAGGAAAATCACTTTTTTGACTGCACTGCCCCTTTAATATTTGTATTAGTAAAGTAGATTTCCTTTTGAATGGTGTGTGTGTGCATGTAGGAAGAAGAGTTGACAGGGCTTGCTGCCAGTAGTTCTGAAGCGTGACTTCTATTTAGCCTGTGCTGGATTACTGACACTGGGGACAGAGAAATTTAGCTGAAAGGAATTGGTGATAAGATGAAGCCGACAAGAAAGACCAAAATGGGGGGTGGGAGGGAGGGATGGAGACTGGGGTGGGAGGGAGGGAGACCGGGGTGGGTGGGGGTGGACACAAAGAGATGGCTTTGCCGCAAAATGAAATATCAAGTCTGAAGGAGATGCATGGGAAAAAAAGCGGAAACCAGCAGCAAAGCAGGTTGAATCCAAATGGCAATTCCGAGAGGATGACATTTCAGGAGATTTTAACTCAATTTCATATCAAAGGAAAGGTTTTGGAGCTATATTAAAGGGGACAGTGCAATTTCAATGCTGATTAAATTTATAATCAGTTTATGAAATAATCTTATACCGTAGGTCCTAGGAATTTTATTTTTTGGGGAATATATTACAACATATTTGGCCAAAAGAGAACCAACCATACCATAGCCCATCAGCATATAAATGAACGGGTTTTCCTTTCTTCATTCCTGGTTTTCAAATAGCTTTCCCCTAGCTTGCAGCCCCCCTCTTCCGTTCTCCATGCACTTGACGACAGAATCAATCATGTTACTGATAAGTAGTGATAGATATTGATGAGGTATGTGTATGACGCAGTCACATGCTGTGGCTGCTATGGGAAGGAGGAACTCAGCTGTTCTACTACACACAATTACTCATCCCCTTCCTTTCTAACCATCCTGGACTGGAGACTGGAGGTAATCTAGCCCCAGCCCCCCTTCTTCAACATTGTCCAGACCTCCCTTTTACATTGGCTACCATAACCCAAACTAAGCTCATTTGTCCCCAGAATAGACCCATGATCTCTCTTTTGTCCCGTCCACAACCTCCCATTCATTTCCCCGAAGAGAGCGGACAAAAGAGTAAAAGGGAGAGCTGAACCTTTGGCCCAGACAGGCTGTGGAGAATGGCCCATAAAGACTGCTGGTGTCTGAATGGGGTTGGGGATGCTGTGGTGGGACTGAGGATGGGGATCCCCTCATAACACTGCCTCTGCTCTGTTAAGATACCCCCCTCAGCCAATGTTTGCCTGTCTCGACCACCAGGAGGCTTTCATTGTTCTATGAAATCAATATTCTATCCATGGAATTACAATCATTCTAATTCCATGATTATATCTCAGCTAGTCACCGTGATCCTTGCCCTATTTCATTACTTCCACTAATTGCTCTTTACAAGTCATCAGTGAGCCTGATTTTATGCATGTGTATGAGCCAGACATAGGCTGTATTCTATTTTATTGTTCAAATGTTCCTTTTTACTTCCTCTGTTTCTTGGTTAAAAATAAAGCTTTGAGACTGAAGACTTGTTGACAGCTCGAATCCTCAGCTCAGTCCTTCCTCGCGTCTAGTGGGGCCAACAACATCACATTTCGACATTAGCTCATGGTGCTTTACAGACTGGAAGACATGTAGTTAACTCTGCCGCATGTTAATCTAGACAGGAAATAATCCTGACAAATAGCAGTAGTCTGTCTCCTCTCCTACCTGCGTCACATGAATAAGCCATCAGTTCAATGCTGGAACACACAGTGTGAACTGCCGTCAACTTCCACAGGCATCTCTCATTCTATAGAGTTTAAAGCTGGAGCGGATATGAGGAAGGTCTCAGCAGGTATTCAGAAAGATGGATATTCCACAAACTGTCCTTTTATGACATAATATATTCTAGAATACGTGTTCCACAGACTGATATTCCACACCAGTGTTTAATGTAGTCATTGGAACATTGTGGGTTCAAAATGAAAATGAAATTGAGAAACTGAAAAAATAGTGATGCTCTTGTTAGATGTTAAGATGTTCCTAATTTAAACACATAGATATCTGGGATGATGAGTTGTTTTATGGTATTATGGTGCATTATAATTGTGCATTGGAAATTATGCAGACAATTACATTGATAGAAGCCAGAATCTGTGTGTAATATTAAAGCTGATCTAACCCCCCCCAAAACAGAAGAAGAATACACAACACAAGGTGCAATTTCAATTGTTCATCATCAGTTTTTCTCTTGTTATGTCAGTCACTGACAGTCAATCAATTATCCCATGTCAGCAAAACATTTTTTGACTGCAAGTTAGTATTGCGGCCAGCTATCTAAACTTGTAGCAATCATGGTTGAATTACCGACCGGGGGGGAGGGCGCCCATGGATGTTGATGTCACCAGATGAGTCACATATCATATTAAAAACTGCAAACATTTTTCAATGTTTAGAAGTGAGAAAATTACCTGTAAAAATGGCATTTCTTCTCTCCGCCCGATGGAACATTTTGTATAATTGCATGCAATTAGTTTTAAAATTGCACAATCATCTCTTCACCCTATGTGATTTAAAACTGTAAAATGTTGTCTACGCCCCATGGTATGGTGTGTCTCTGTGGCATATCCCTGGCATTTACCAGGGCTAGTTCTGCATCCAAACTCTGGCTGCCAGGCCGCCATCTCTGGGGTGAGGTTGGGCAGAGGTCCGGTCTCAGGGGTCACACTTTCCCCAGGAGGTCACGACTCCCCAGCTCTGACCTGGCTCACATTAGCACATTCCGCACACTGTGCTCGCTCAAGCTGCGACCCAAACGGCACCCTAGTCCCTATATAATACACTACGTTTGACCAGCAGCACCATAGTCCCTATATAATACACTACGTTTGACCAGTAGCACCCAATTCCCCATATAATCTACTACATTTGACCAGCAGCACCCTATTCCCTATATAATACACTACGTTTGACCAGTAGCACCCAATTCCCCATATAATACACTACGTTTGACCAGCAGCACCCTATTCCCTATATAATACACTACGTTTGACAAGTAGCACCCAATTCCCCATATTTTATTTTATTTTATTTTTATTTATTTCACCTTTATTTAACCAGGTAGGTAAGTTGAGAACAAGCTCTCATTTACAATTGCGACCTGGCCAAGATAAAGCAAAGCAGTTCGACAACATACAAAAACACAGAGTTACACATGGAGTAAAACAACATACAATCAATGATACAGTAGAAAAAATAAATAATTAAATAAATACAAATAATAAGACTATATACAATGTGAGCAAATGATGTGAGATAAGGGATGTAAAGGCAAAAAGGGCCATGGTGACAAAGTAAATAAAGTATAGCAAGTAAAACACTGGAATGGTAGATTTGTAGTTTGAAGAAAGTTCAAAGTTAAAATATAAATAATATGGTGCAAAGGAGCAAAATAAATGAAATAAATAAATACAGTAGGGGAAGAGGTAGTAGTTTGGGCTAAATTATAGATGGGCTATGTACAGGTGCAGTGATCTGGGAGCTGCTCTGATAGCTGGTGCTTAAAGCTAGTGAGGGAGATAAGTGTTTCCAGTTTCAGAGATTTTTGTAGTTCGTTCCAGTCATTGGCAGCAGAGAACTGGAAGGAGAGACGACCAAAGGAGGAGTTGGCTTTAGGGGTGACCAGAGAGATATACCTGCTGGAGCGTGTGCTACAGGTGGGTGCTGCTATGGTGACCAGTGAGCGGAGATAAGGGGGGACTTTACCTAGCAGGGTCTTGTAGATGACCTGGAGCCAATGTGTTTGGCGACGATTATGAAGCGAAGGCCAGCCAACAAGAGCGTACAGGTCGCAGTGGTGGGTGGTATATGGGGCTTTGGTGACAAAATGGATGGCACTGTGATAGACTGCATCCAGCTTGTTGAGTAGGGTATTGGAGGCTATTTTGTAAATGACATCGCCGAAGTCGAGGATTGGTAGGATAGTCAGTTTTACGAGGGTATGTTTGGCAGCATGAGTGAAGGATGCTTTGTTGCGAAATAGGAAGCCAATTCTAGATTTAACTTTGGATTGGAGATGATTGATGTGAGTCTGGAAGGAGAGTTTACAGTCTAACCAGACACCTAGGTATTTGTAGTTGTCCACAAATTCTAAGTCAGAACCGTCCAGAGAAGTGATGCTGGACAGGCGGGCAGGTGCAGGCAGCGATCGGTTGAAGAGCATGCATTTAGTTTTACTTGTATTTAGGAGCAGTTGGAGACCACGGAAGGAGAGTTGTATGGCATTGAAGCTCGTCTGGAGGGTTGTTAACACAGTGTCCAAAGAAGGGCCAGAAGTATACAGAATGGTGTCGTCTGCATAGAGGTGGATCAGAGATTCACCAGCAGCAAGAGCGACATCATTGATGTATACAGAGAAAAGAGTTGGCCCAAGAATTGAACCCTGTGGTACCCCCATAGAGACTGCCAGAGGTCCGGACAGCAGGCCCTCCGATTTGACACACTGAACTCTATCAGAGAAGTAGTTGGTGAACCAGGCGACACAATCGTTTGAGAAACCAAGGCTACTGAGTCTGCCGATGAGGATGTGGTGACTAACAGAGTCAAAAGCTTTGGCCAGGTCAATGTAATGTAATGTAATATAATACATAATAATATAATACACTACATTTGACCAGCAGCACCCTATTCCTTATATAAGGAATAGGGTGCTCTTTCACTCGTGCTGCCAAACATACCCTCGTAAAACTGACTATCCTTCCGAAACTTGACTTCGGCAATGTCATTTACGAAATAGCCTCAACACTCTACTCAGCAAATTGGATTCAGTCTATAACAGTGCCATCCGTTTTGTCACCAAAGCCCCATATACTACCCACTACTGCGACCTGTATGCTCTCGTTGGCTGGTCCACGCTACATACTCGTCGCCAAACCCACTGGCTCCAGGTCATCTATGAGTCTTTGCTAGGTAAAGCTCCGCTTTATCTCAGCTCACTGGTCACCATAGCAACACCCACCCGTAGCACGCGCTCCAGCAGGTATATTTCACTGGTCACCCCCAACCAAAGCCAACACCTCTTTGGCCGCCTTTCCTTCCAGTTCTCTGCTGCCAATGACTGAAACGAATTGCAAAAATCACTGAAGTTGGAGACTTATATCTCCCTCACTAACTTTAAGCAACAGCTATCAGAGCAGCTTACTGATCGCTGCAGCTGTACACAGCCCATCTGTAAATAGCCCATCCAACCAACTATCTACCTCATCCCATATTTGTTTTGGTTCTTCTGCTCTTTTGCACACCAGTATTTCTACTTGCACATCCTCATCTGCACATCTATCACTCCAGTGTATATGGCTAAATTGTAATTACATCGCCACTATTGCCTATTTATTCCCTTACCTCCTTACTTTATTTGCACACACTGTATACAGATTTTTCTGTTGTGTAATTGACTGTACGTTTGTTTATCCCATGTGTAACTCTGTGTTGTTGTTTTTGTCGCACTGCTTTGCTTTATCTTGGCCAGGTCGCAGTTGTAAATTAGAACTTGTTCTCAACTGGCCTACCTGATTAAATAAAGTTGAAATATTTTTTTTTTTTAAATAATACTCTACGTTTTACCAGCAGCACCCTATTCCCTTTATAATACACTATGTTTTACCAGCAGCACACTATTTCCTTTATAATACACTACGTTTTACCAGCAGCACCCTATTCCCTTTATAATACACTACGTTTTACCAGCAGCACCCTATTCCCTTTATAATACACTACGTTTTACCAGCAGCACCCTATTCCCTTTATAATACACTACGTTTTACCAGCAGCACCCTATTCCCTTTATAATACACTACGTTTTACCAGCAGCACCCTATTCCCTTTATAATACACTACGTTTGACCAGCAGCACCCTAGTTCCTATATAATACACTACATTTGACCAGCAGCACCTTAGTCCCTATATAATACACTACCTAGAGGGCTCCCGAGTGGCGCAGCGGTCTAAGGTACTGGGGACTCCCAATATAGGTACTCCCAATATAATGCACTACGTTTGACCAGGGCCCAATGAAAACATTGCCCCTTTGAATCATTAACAGTCAGGCGTAAGGATTAGTTCATAGTTTCCCTGGGTGCAGGTTAAATATGTTCCATTGGCTCCGTTAGTAGAGAGGAATCAGCCCATTAAAAGTTCCCCGATAAAGTTCTCATTCAGCAGCCCTATCTGTGCTCCTTAGACCCCCCCCCCCACACACACACACACACTGTCGAGCGCTTTGTCGGAAGCCAGTCAGGAGAAGATGGTAAACTTGGCATACAGAACTGAGAGAGAGAAATATATGGAGAGGCATATTCATCTGTTTATGTTTAAACAGGCTTGACCTTTCAATCACCCTTAACTGGAAAATTAAATGTAGGCCTTATGTCAGATTGTGTTAAACTGGTCTTACTTTTTTTCTCTTTCTACAAGGGATGGACAGGGTAATGATTTAGTAATACAACAATGTTTAAACATATCCACAGCAAATGAGGAGAAAATTACACTGACATGAGTTGAAAACGTTAATCGTTGATTTCATGCATGTCGGCCAGTCATAAAAGTGTCCTGAACCCTGAGATGGTTAGCAGCAGTTGTGTAACGAAAAGCAGTGGTCAGTCAGTCACTGTGGACACAGCACCAACTGTGGCAACACAAAAGGTGGGAGGATCTTGCTTACTGGGATTACACAGGTCAGGAGCAGCATTAAAGTCACTAGGCCCTGTCATTATGTTGGGAGATTTACAGGCGTTGTATGAGGCTCTACACAGCTGAGGTTCTGTTATTATGATGGGAGATTTACAGGCGTTGTATGAGGCTCTACACAGCTGAGGTTCTGTTATTATGATGGGAGATTTACAGGCGTTGTATGAGGCTCTACACAGCTGAGGTTCTGTTATTATGATGGGAGATTTACAGGCGTTGTATGAGGCTCTACACAGCTGAGGTTCTGTTATTATGATGGGAGATTTACAGGCGTTTTATGAGGCTCCACACAGCTGAGGAGTGTGGGAGGTTGGAGTGTGTGTGTTCTGTGTGGTCAATGGCATCAGCCAGACTTAAGAGGCACCTGCAGGCTCCCAGCAGTGTCTTCTACCTTCTTTGTGTGTTTTTACAGGTATCATCTTAATTTTCACGTAAGTAGATTCATAAATAAGTGTAGTCTAATTGGTTCCATTTTTATATTTCCGCCAATTCAGCATGATTTGTTTTGCCAAATGTTCATTGTTTTATAGAAACATAAGAACCGTAGAACAATGAAAGAGAAAGAAAGGATCCTCTGTCCTCTAGCTCTCTGCTTCAGCCTATCCTGGAGACATGTATTTTCCCTCCCTGGGTTATGAATTATTGATTCCTTCTAAACACCGTTTTTCTCTCTTGTTTAACTTACTGCAGCCACAGGCTTATTGTGTTGATGACTGATTTTAATGGCAAAGTCACTCCACCCTAGCTGAGTACTCTCCCCTTACAGATCCAATGACAGATTCCTTCCCTCCCATCGTAATGTTATCGTCTCATTACTGCGTTAAGCAGCATGGGTTCCTGTACACTCCTGTAGCATCAGTAGGAGAGGAGAGAGACTGGAGGATGTCTTCTCCTTTCAGGGCTGCTCTACTGTCCAAGTTGACCCTCCCTGAGAATTTAACCCACACCGCGACAGCTAGTGGGCATAAAGGATGAAGGACAGAGGGAGGGTGGGAGAGAGAGAGAGAGAGAGAGAGAGAGAGAGAGACAGAGAGAGGCATGCAACAGGACCAAGGCCCATTATTACCTGTGAATTCATTTTTAATGAGGTAAACAGGTCTTTCCAGGTCAGCTGTACCCTCAGTGGGTGGTGTGTCTACTCCATCAGCTGCCTGACTACCTCCCTGCCTAGAGCTTTGACACAGAGCATTGCTGCAGGGGCTCCAACCCATAATTAGGTCTCACTGTCATTGACCGAAAGTGTCTCTCACTTTCCGCCGAGTCCTTTTCCTCGCCTTCAAGTTGAGTGCCACTAATTATACAGTGGCAGGAAGACCTTATTAAATGTGCTCCAGGCAACCTTTGCCTTCGTTTTTCTTCTCACTATGGCAAACTATAGCTCTATGTTGATTTCATCCGAATTTGTTGTTTAGAAGTGGGAAGCAATTCCTTTAGCTGGCTTGTCTAATAGCTAGATGTTCAATGTTGTTCTAGAGAGAGATGAACTAAATAGACTGCTAAATAGTTATATAGTTAACCAATAAGCTACCTGGAATATCTGCATTTACCATTTTTGCACTAACTCTTTTGACTCATTATAATACGCTGCTGTTACTGTTTATTATCTATCCTGTTGCCTAGTTACTTTATTCCTAGTTATATGTACATATCTACCTCCATTACCTCGTACCCCTGCACATCGCCTCTGTACAGGTACCTGGTGTTTATAGCCAAGTTATCGTTTCTCATTGTGTATTTATTCCTTGCGTTATTACTTCTCTTTTTCTTTCTCTCTGCGTTGTTGGGAAGGGCCCGTAAGTAAACATTTCACTGTTATTCTACACCTGCTCTTTATGAAGCATGTGACATACTGTATCCAACTAGCTCTCCTTTTGCATGCTGTCTCTCCAGGTACACTATATCTTCATTCTTACGCCATACATTATCAATAAGGTAGCAGCATTTAGTACAGGTTGTCAGGCCCTCCCCACTTAACATATCCTAGCAGCATAGTTTCATCAGAAATGTACATTTAAATGCCAGTCGATAACTCAGAACATGCTTCTGCAAGTGTCTGGTTCCTGAGTGCGACGAGATTGGATGACAGGGAAGGGTGCGTTTGCACACATAGACGTCAGCAGGGAAATCAACTCTGTTCCATGCTCAGTAGACGGAGGTAATAGCATGACAAACAGAGACTAGTCAAGCTCCCACAGCAATTCCCTGTGAATCCTCCCTCTCCTCCCTGGCTGCACTGCTGTGAAGGAGAGATGAGGTGAAAGAGAAGGAGAGAGAGGAGAGACATTTTTATTTAGTCACATGCACAGGGTCACTGCAAATGCATCGCAGATTAAACTCTTAAGCGCCGAGCTCCAACAGTGCAGGTGTGACTGAAACAATAAACAAACAAATGTTTACAACCACATGAGAGAAGGAGCGAGAGAAGGAGAGAGAGGAGGAGAGAGAGAAGAGAGAAAAGAAGAGAGTGCGACAGGAAGGTGAAAAGAGGAACAGATGGAGAGGCACAGTACGTGTTCCACAGGAACGTAGGGACTCTGTGTGTAAAGACATACTCATTTAAAACAGGTGCTATACTTAGACATGGCTCCACAGCCTCTTTCCATCCTATAGTGAACAAAGACATTGATTTCATTAGAACACAGTGTCACAAATCACAATTCTAAGGACTGAGTATTCACACAACAATAATTCTATATGCTAGATCATTTTTACCCTCAGGAGAGCCAAAGCAAAATGAATCAGGCCCCTCAAGTAATGGAATATTCTTTGTCACCCAATGGCCGTGCTACATATACAGTATGTGCCACTCTGTTTTGTATTGGATTTGGGTGGGATCTTTTCTGTCTGACTGATATTTGGCTCTCAACAAGAAGGAGATCATTTCCCCTGCTGATAGAAAGCCTCTCTCTCTCAGGCTGCACGTCTCCCTGTCTCAGCCTCCCCTCACCACACATCACTTCATCCTCTGCCTCACACAACAGCCATGCTTATCACTGCGAATGTGTCCCAAATGACACCCTATTCCCTATGTAGTGCACTACATTTGAACAGAGACATATGGTACCTGCTCAAAGGTAGTGCACTATATAGGGAATAGGGTACCATTTGTGACATTCACTGTTTTATATGGAGAACTTCCATAGACTGGCACCATTAGAATATTCAATATTTCGTTTTTTTTGTGTTACACCAGCATGATTTCATATTGAAGGACAGAAAGCTAATGAGGGTAGATTTATTTTTTATCGTCAAAGGGGTTCTTGAATGTTCCCTGAGGGAAGGTCCCCCCCCCCCGATGCACCATCATCATCAGCACCAGAGCCTTTGTAGCCCCCGATTAGTTTGGAGGTCGGGTCACAGACTGACTTAATGAGTGTCACTCAATTCTCCATGCTGGCTCTTATGAAATATATTTAATGCATATCTTCTCCTTTTGATGTCCCTGGGAATGAGGGGACACTGCCTGAGAGCATTTTGGCTCTGGCTCTGGCTGGGTCCTGCATCGTCCTTCTTGGTTGTTCCTGTGTTTATTTGAGGTGGGACTGACTGTTTTCACAACCAGCATCCTCTGGGTCCTGCTGTTCCTATAGCCCCTGTAGTCTTTAAATGAGGAGGTCAGGTTCTAGCCCCTGTAGTCTTTAAATGAGGAGGTCAGGTTCTAGCCCCTGTAGTCTTTAAATGAGGAGGTCAGGTTCTAGCCCCTGTAGCCTCTAAATTAAGAGGCCAGGTTCTAGCCCCTGTAGGCTTTAAATGAGGAGGTCAGGTTCTAGCCCCTGTAGCCTCTAAATGAGGTCAGGTTCTAGCCCCTGTAGACTCTAATTTAAGAGGTCAGGTTCTAGCCCCTGTAGCCTCTAAATGAGGAGGTCAGGTTCTAGCCCCTGTAGCCTCTAATTTAAGAGGACAGGTTCTAGCCCCTGTAGTCTTTAAATGAGGAGGTCAGGTTCTAGCCCCTGTATCCTCTAATTTAAGAAGCCAGGTTCTAGCCCCTGTAGCCTTTAAATGAGGAGATCAGGTTCTAGCCCCTGTAGGCTCTAATTTAAGAGGTCGGGTTCTAGCCCCTGTAGGCTCTAATTTAAGAGGTCAGGTTCTAGCCCCTGTAGTCTTTAAATGAGGAGGTCAGGTTCTAGCCCCTGTAGACTCTAAATGAGGAGGTCAGGTTCTAGCCCCTGTAGTCTCTAAATGAGGAGGTCAGGTTCTAGCCCCTGTAGACTCTAAATGAGGAGGTCAGGTTCTAGCCCCTGTAGTCTCTAAATGAGGAGGTCAGGTTCTAGCCCCTGTAGTCTCTAAATGAGGAGGTCAGGTTCTAGCCCCTGTAGACTCTAAATGAGAAGGTCAGGTTCTAGCCCCTGTAGTCTCTAAATGAGGAGGTCAGGTTCTAGCCCCTGTAGTCTCTAAATGAGGGGGTCAGGTTCTAGCCCCTGTAGACTCTAAATGAGGAGGTCAGGTTCTAGCCCCTGTAGACTCTAAATGAGGAGGTCAGGTTCTAGCCCCTGTAGACTCTAAATGAGGAGGTCAGGTTCTAGCCCCTGTAGTCTCTAAATGAGGAGGTCAGGTTCTAGCCCCTGTAGACTCTAAATGAGGAGGTCAGGTTCTAGCCCCTGTAGACTCTAAATGAGGAGGCCAGGTTCTAGCCCCTGTAGTCTCCAAATGAGGAGGTCAGGTTCTAGCCGCTGTTGTCACGCCCTGATCTGTTTCACCTGTTCCTGTTATTGTCTCCACCCCCTCCAGGTGTCGCTTGTTTTCCCCAGTGGATTTATCCTGTGTTTCCTGTCTCTCTGTGCCAGTGTATTTATCCTGTGTTTCCTGTCGTCTGTACCAGTGTATTTATCCCTGTATTTCCTGTCTCTCTGTACCAGTGTATTTATCCCTGTGTTTCCTGTCTCTCTTTACCAGTGTATTTATCCTGTGTTTCCTGTCTCTCTGTACCAGTGTATTTATCTTGTGTTTCCTGTCTCTCTGTACCAGTGTATTTATCCTGTGTTTCCTGTCTCTCTGTACCAGTGTATTTATCCCTGTGTTTCCTGTCTCTCTGTACGTGTATTTATCCTGTGTTTCCTGTCTCTCTGTACCAGTGTATTTATCCTGTGTTTCCTGTCTCTCTGTACCAGTGTATTTATCCTGTGTTTCCTGTCTCTCTGTGCCAGTGTATTTATCCCTGTGTTTCCTGTCTCTCTGTACCAGTGTATTTATCCTGTGTTTCCTGTCTCTTTGTACCAGTGTATTTATCCTGTATTTCCTGTCTCTCTGTACCAGTGTATTTATCCTGTGTTTCCTGTCTCTCTGTGCCAGTGTATTTATCCCTGTGTTTCCTGTCTCTCTGTACCAGTGTATTTATCCTGTGTTTCCTGTCTCTCTGTACCAGTGTATTTATCCTGTATTTCCTGTCTCTCTGTACCAGTGTATTTATCTTGTGTTTCCTGTCTCTCTGTGCCAGTGTATTTATCCTGTGTTTCCTGTCTCTCTGTACCAGTGTATTTATCCCTGTGTTTCCTTTCTCTCTGTACCAGTGTATTTATCCTGTGTTTCCTGTCTCTCTGTACCAGTGTATTTATCCTGTGTTTCCTGTCTCTCTGTGCCAGTTCGTCTTGTATGTTCAGTCAAGTCAACTGGCGTGTTTTTTACCGTACTCCTTTGCTATTCTCCTTTTTCTAGTCCTCCCGGTTTTGACCTGTTTTCTGGACTCTGTACCCGCCTGCCTGACCATTCCGCCTGCCTTGACCATGAGCCTGTCGGCCACTCTGTACCTCCTGGACTCTGATCTGGTTTTGACATTGTAGGACTCCAACCATCTGCCTCCTGTGTCTGCATCTGGGTCTCGCCTTGTGCCTTGATAGCTGTTGTCTCTAAATAAGGATGGCAGGTTGGTTCACTCCAGACATGGGTACAGAGCAGAGGGACGGAGGTAGGTACTGGGCTTTTTCTCAAATGGCACCCTATTCCCTATTAAGTCAACTACTTTTGACAGGAGCCCTATGTGCCCTGGTCAAAATAAGTGCAATATAAAGGAAATAGGGATGCAGCTGTATTTAAACACACATTAGTCAAGGGCTGTGTGGTTGGTAGAGTGTTGTATGGAGAGCAGGCTAGCTTGGTTCTGTTCAATGTTATGCATCAGGTTTCAGAGGTTTCAGTATTCTGGTGGATTTGAGGATGGTATTGCCGATATTATAAACCGGGTTGTTCAAGCCCTGAATGCTGATTGGCTGAAAGCCGTGGTATATCCAACCTAATACCACAGATATGACAAATAATACCTAAAGCACCTTGATTGTTTGGAATACAGTATAGCCAATATACCACGTCTAAGGGTTGTATCCAGGCACTCTGAATTGCGTTGTGCTTAAGAACAGCCCTTAGCCGTGGTATATTGTCCATACCACACCCCCTCGTCCTTATTGCTTAAATTAGGGATAAGAGGACTAATAACAAATAACTTAGAAAACTGATCCCCATCATTACCACCACCAGCATTATCACCATCGCCATGCGCATTATCATCACCATCACCACCACCATTATCACCATCTCTGCCAGCATTATCACCATCGCCACCCACATGATCACCCTCATAACCACAATCATCACCATAGCCACCAACATTATCATCATTGTCACCAGCATTATCATTATCATCAACAACATGATCGTCACCGCCACCAGCATTATCATCATCGCCACCGACATTGCCATCATCGTCACCTGCATTATCATCATCGCAGCCAGCATTATCATCAACATTGCCACCATTATCATCATCACCACCAGCAATATCACCATCATCGCCACCATTATCATCCTCATCAAAAATCAGAGGCAGTCACTCTAGCTACTTTTCCTGTTTATATTCTAGTCTAAAATGATATGTTAATGCAGCCCTGAATTCACTAATTTATTCCTCTTCCATTGGCTGCTCCACTTTGTGGCTAATGGTCCACCCTCCCCCAAACCCTCAGTCCCCCCCTCTCTCTCTATCTCTCTCCCCCTCTCTTTACTGTGAGCGAGCGGGATCCAGCCTTGAGGCATCCCGTTTCAACTCCTCAGCTTCCATTCATAGGGGGGGTATTCAAGAGCGCTAGGTGGGAGTGGGGTCTGACCGCATAGTCTACTATTTAAGAGAAAGGGAATTCTCCCTCCCTCTCTCTTTCACTCAGTCCCCAGCTCTCCTGGTTTCTCTCTTTCTCTCTCTCTCTTTCTCTCTCTCCTCTCACTGACTACATCAGCAGCAGGCTGGGTCTCTAGGTAGATGGAATAGACTATTTGAGAGAAGGAGAGGAAAATGACTAAACTGCCATTGCTTTAGAAGGCAAAGTCACAGACCCACTAGAACATTTGTTTGAGGCTTTGGTTTCTTTGAGCCAAGTTCTCACATACTTCCTTTTTGTTCTATTACGTTGATTTAGCTCCGGTGGAGAGATTCTGTGAATTCAGTGGAAGGTAAGCTGCTCCTGTGTTTAGCTGTGTGCAACTTGATGATGTTCTGTTTGAATTAGAATTAATGCTGATGTCTAGATTTTGTGTGATCAGATCATTTAAGATTTTTGTTAGTGTGACTTAATTTAGTATGGATTTTTATTAATATTACAGAAATATCACAGTGGGAAATATAATCAATTTAATGTTTTTGGTTTGTCTTAAAATATGTTTTGACGGGAAATGATGTATTTATTGCCAACCAAATAAATACAAAGCAAAACATTTCAGAACAGTAAGCTGTGGATTGTAATGAGATATATTTCATTCATCAAAGTGGAGTCTTTTATTGTTTGCCTTCTATACTTTTTAACAAGCGAAGACTTCTAAAGCTGGTTTAGTTTGTTCCATCATTACTTCTTTACTGTACATGCTCAAAGGTGCCTTTACCACGTTTTACATGTTTCTACTATTTACCTCTTACCTAATCTCATCCACCAGCCTTCTCTCTCTCTCTCTCTCTCTCTCTCTCTCTCTCTCTCTCTCTCTCTCTCTCTCTCTCTCTCTCTCTCTCTCTCTCTCTCTCTCTCTCTCGAGCCTGGGGGTGAGGATAGCTGGGTCTTACCTGAACAGAGGGGAAAATTACATTGAGTGATCCAAGATGTTGATCATCTACTGAATAATTCTTCCTGTGTAGGTGTTGAGTTGCAGTCAGCTGGGGTTCGGGATAGGAGTAGGGTTGTTCTGTGTGTGTTGCCACCCGCAGCCTGCCAGATATGAGTCTGTAGATCTACTGTATGTGTGCCAGCAGACATTGAGCTTCTGTAGCTCGAGACAGACAGCTGCTGTGCAATACAGTTGCTCTCTCTACTCTATACTCTCTCTATTCTCTCTACTCTCTTTCTGTTCTCTCTACTCTCTAGTATCTCTACTCTCTCTACTCTCTATTCTCTCTACTCTCTACTCTCTTTCTATTCTCTCTACTCTCTAGTATCTCTACTCTCTCTATTCTCTCTGTTCTCTCTACTCTCTGTCTCTCTACTCTCTTTCTATTCTCTCTACTCTCTTTCTATTCTCTCTACTCTCTCTACTCTCTATTTTCTCTGTTCTCTCTACTCTCTTTCTATTCTCTCTACTCTCTAGTATCTCTACTCTCTCTACTCTCTATTTTCTCAGTTCTCTCTACTCTCTTTCTAGTATCTCTACTCTCTAGTATCTCTACTCTCTCTACTCTCTAGTATCTCTACTCTCTCTACTCTTTGTTCTCGCTACTCTCTCTACTTTCTCCTCACTCTACTCTCTGCTCTCTCTACTCTCTACTCACTCTACTCTCTACTCTCTACTCTCTAGTATCTCTACTCTCTCTATTCTCTCTACTTTCTAGTATCTCTACTCTCTCTACTCTCTACTCTCTAGTATCTCTACTCTCTACTCTCTAGTATCTCTACTCTCTCTATTCTCTCTACTCTCTAGTATCTCTACTCTCTCTATTCTCTCTAGTATCTCTACTCTCTCTACTCTCTACTCTCTAGTATCTCTACTCTCTCTATTCTCTCTACTCTCTAGTATCTCTACTCTCTCTACTCTCTAGTATCTCTACTCTCTCTATTCTCTCTAGTATCTCTACTCTCTCTACTCTCTACTCTCTAGTATCTCTACTCTCTCTATTCTCTCTACTCTCTAGTATCTCTATTCTCTCTACTCTCTAGTATCTCTACTCTCTCTATTCTCTCTACTCTCTAGTATCTCTACTCTCTCTATTCTCTCTACTCTCTAGTATCTCTACTCTCTCTATTCTCTCTACTCTCTAGTATCTCTACTCTCTCTATTCTCTCTAGTATCTCTACTCTCTCTACTCTCTACTCTCTAGTATCTCTACTCTCTCTATTCTCTCTACTCTCTAGTATCTCTACTCTCTCTACTCTCTAGTATCTCTACTCTCTCTATTCTCTCTACTCTCTAGTATCTCTACTCTCTCTATTCTCTCTACTCTCTAGTATCGCTACTCTCTCTATTCTCTCTACTCTCTAGTATCTCTACTCTCTCTATTCTCTCTACTCTCTAGTATCTCTACTCTCTCTATTCTCTCTACTCTCTAGTATCTCTACTCTCTCTATTCTCTCTACTCTCTAGTATCGCTACTCTCTCTATTCTCTCTACTCTCTAGTATCTCTACTCTCTCTACTCTTTGTTCTCTCTACTCTCTAGTATCTCTACTCTCTCTACTCTTTGTTCTCTCTACTCTCTAGTATCTCTACTCTCTCTACTCTCTCCTCACTCTACTCTCTGCTCTACTGTATCTGCTCTCTCTACTCCCTCTATTCTCTCTACTCTTTATTTTCTCTCTGTTCTCTCTATTATCTCTACTCTCTACTCTCTCTACCCTAATCTCTCTACTCTCTCTGTTCTCTCTACTATCTATATTCTCTCTACTCTCTCTGTTCTCTCTACTATCTATATTCTCTCTACTCTCTCTCTGTTGTCTCTACTATCTATATTCTCTCTACTCTCTCTGTTCTCTCTACTATCTATATTCTCTCTACTCTCTCTGTTCTCTCTACTATCTATATTCTCTCTACTCTCTCTGTTCTCTCTACTCTCTCTCTGTTCTCTCTACTATCTATATTCTCTCTACTCTCTCTGTTCTCTCTACTATGTATATTCTCTCTACTCTCTCTGTTCTCTCTACTCTCTCTGTTCTCTCTACTCTCTCTGTTCTCTCTGTTCTCTCTACTCTCTCTCCTTATTCTCTCTACTCTCTCTCCTTATTCTCTCTACTCTCTCTCCTTATTCTCTCTACTCTCTCTCCTTATTCTCTCTACTCTCTCTCCTTATTCTCTCTACTCTCTCTTTTCTTTCTACTCTCTCTGCTCTCTATATTCATTCTAATCTCTCTAATCACTTTTATCTCTCTACCATCTCTATTCTCTCTGTTCTTTATATTCTCGACTATCTCTATTCTCTCGACTCCCTCTGTTCTCTTGACTCTCTCTATTCCCTCTATTGTCTCTGTTCTTTTAGTTTTTTCTATTCTCTAATCTCTACTCGTTCTACTCCCTCCACACTCTGCTCTCTCTATTCTCTCTTTCTTTTCTCTCTGTTCTCTCATATCTATATTATCTCTACTCTCTCTACTCTCTCTGTTCTATCTATTTTCTTTTCTCTCTACTCTCTGAACTCTCTCTACTCTAATCTCTCTAATCACTCTGTTATCTCGACTCTCTGTTCTCTCTACTATCTCTATTCTCTCTACTCTAACTAATCTCTCTAATCCCTCTGTTCTCTTGACTCTCTCTATTCCCTCTATTGTCTCTGTTCTTTTAGTTTTTCTATTCTCTAATCTCTACTCGTTCTACTCCCTCCACACTCTGCTCTCTCTATTCTCTCTATTCTCTCTACTCTCTCTATTCTCTCTATTCTCTCTATTCTCTCTATTCTCTCTATTCTCTCTATTCTCTCTCCTTATTCTCTCTACTCTCTCTATTCTCTCTACTCTCTCTATTCTCTCTATTCTCTCTTTTCTCTCTACTCTCTCTTCGCTCTCTATTATCTCTAGTCTCTCTCCTGGTTCTCTCATTGTACGGTTGGTACACATTACAAGCTGGCAGCTCTGCAGACTCTCTTTCTCCCTCTAGTCTATGTGCTGTTCAGCACTGGGCTACAGGCAGCGTGTCTGCGTGTGCATGTATAGTCCTCAACACTCACAGATCTTCTATATCGGATCTCCTATATCGGATCTTCTATATCATATCCCCTATATCGGATCTCCTATATCAGATATTCTATATCGGATCTCCTATATCGGATCTCCTATATCGGATCTCCTATATCATATCCCCTATATCGGATCTCCTATATCAGATATTCTATATCGGATCTCCTATATCGGATCTCCTATATCGGATCTCCTATATTGGATCTCCTATATCGGATCTCCTATATCGGATCTTCTATATTGGATCTCCTATATCAGATCTCCTATATCAGATCTCCTATATCAGAGGGCTCAGAGAGAGAAATTAGGGATGTACAGAGCTTATTGGTGGGGGTTGTCGACAGTGATTACGCCCCTGTAAAAGATTGCATGCCTGTGACTGTGATGACTGTGACTGTGATGACTGTGACTGTGATGACTGTGACTGTGAATGAGAGTAGAGGGGAGGATGTGTGGGGGGTGCCGTACACGTGTGTGTGTGTGGAGATGTGTGTGTGTGTGTGTGTGTGTGTGTTGGGGCACTGTGTGTGGTTAAGTATGGAGATGTGGGGTGCAGTGAAGGAGGAGACCCCCAGGATACCATGTCTGTATCTGTTGGATGGTAAATGCAACATGGGGGCAGAATGTAATGCCTACCTCATCTTATCTTTTAAACATTGTTGTGTAGATAATGGTTGGAGCAGGATCAACTCATGCTTCTTCTATTGCAGCAAAATGATGTTCAGTGCCTAATTGGACGATATTGACCTTTTTCCACTCAATACTTTGATGCTTGTGTGGATAAGGCTACCTACCTACGATCTTGGTTCATTTGTGTAGGTTTTTTCTGTCTTTTGTCGCTTTGAGCTAAGACGTCTAATGTTGGGTTTCCTCTTTCATGCACTTTTTCCTTCTTGATATGTGTATAGTCAGTGTCAGAGTGGTTATGTTTCAGTACCAACTGCTTTCCATGCGGAGGTTGCTCAGGCTTGGTGTGTGAATGTTTTATGATCCTAATGCTATGTGCAGAGAGGAGAGCCATTGATAGTGGCACAGCACCAGAGATGAGTGGAAAACTGTCCTTTGTTTGGACAGCTGTATCCTCCATCACCCCATGCTTGATAATCAATGCACTTGGAGAGAGAACTGTATTTACCCTCACTTAGCTCCTCTGGTGGTGATTGAGGAGAAACAATGATTGGGGCATTTACAATGACCTGAAGAGGTTATTTTACATGCTCATAAAGAAAGGAAAGGATAACAAATTGGTTGAGCGAAGAAGCAGATGTGATTTTTGCTGGATGAAACAACGGTCATCTCTATTTCAAACCACCCCCACCTGCACTGCCTCTCTCTCTCGCTCTCTCTCGCTCTCTGTCTCTCTCTGTCGCTCTCTGTCTCTCTCTGTCGCTCTCTGTCTCTCTCTCTCTCTCTCTCGCTCTCTCGCTCTCTCTCTCTCTCTGTCTCTCTCTGTCTCTCTGTCTCTCTCTGTCTCTCTCTGTCACTCTCTCTCTGTCTCTCTCTCTGTCTCTGTCTCTCTCTCTCTCTCTCTCTCTGTCTCTCTCTCTCTGTCTCTCTGTCTCTCTGTCTCTCTCTGTCTCTCTCTGTCTCTCTCTCTCTGTCTCTCTCGCTCTGTCTCTCTCGCTCTGTCTCTGTCTCTGTCTTTGTCTCTCTCTTTCTCTGTCTCTGTCTTTCTCTGTCTCTCTCTTTCTCTGTGTCTGTCTCTCTCTCTGTCTCTGTCTCTCTCTGTCTCTGTCTCTCTCTCCCTGTCTTTCTCTCTCTGCCACTTTCTCTCTCTCTCTCTCTCTCTCTCTCTGTCTCTCTCTTTCCCTCTCCCCCTTGCTCTCTGTCTGTCTCTCTCCCTCTCCCCCTCTCTCCCTGTATCTCTCTCTCCCCCACTCTCTCTCTCTCCCCCCTCTCTCTCTCTCTCTGTGTCTCTCTGTCTCTGTCTCTCTCTTTCTCTGTCTCTCTCTCCCTGTCTTTCTTTCTCTGCCACTCTCTCTCTGTCTCTCTATTTCCCTCTCCTTCTTGCTCTCTGTCTGTCTCTCTCTGTCTCTCCCCCTCTCTCCCTGTATCTCTCTCTCCCCCTCTTTCTCTTTCTCTCTCTCTCTCTGTGTCTCTTTCTCTCCCTCTCCCCCTCTCTCCCTGTCTCTCTTCTTTCTATCAGATTCAGATTGCTTTATTGGCATGAAATACAATTTGTAGATATTGTCAAAGCTGTATAGTGGTACAGCATTTCAGGAAATACACTACAATGCAATGAGGTTAATGAAATCCATTTCATTTCAGTAGTAATAATAACATATCATGTATACAGGTAAAACACCACTGCTGTTTTACTGTGTGATCCTTGATCGATACATTTAATTCAATAAAAACATATTATAAAAAGAAGTAATGTATATACAATGTATATACAATGTAAATATATCAAGGAATGAATGTCCATAGACTGTCCCCCAGGCTATGGCAATCAGACGTCTAATAGCTGCTCCCTCACCCAAAATACTAACTAGCTTTATGTCATCAGTAAATGCACAGAAGTTGGGGATTGATTGAGCTATTTTCTTTTATATTTATATCTATTATCTCTCTCTCTCTTTCTGTGTCTCTCTCTACACTGTCATTGTTATTTTGTTGAAGTTTGTCTATTCAAGGCTATCTTGATAATGGGTTAATTCACTGACAATTTGACATAATGACAGTTCTACATATGTCTCATTGATTGAATTTAATGATGGTGAGTAATTACTACACTGAACAAAAATATAAACGCAACCTGCAACAGTTTCAAAGATTTTACTGAGTTTCAGTTCATATAAGGAAATCAGTCAGTTGAAATAAATTCATTAGGCCCTAATCTATGGATTTCACATGACTGGGAATACAGATATGCATCTGTTGGTCACAGATACCTTAAAAAAAAACATCTGGTGTGACTGCCACGTGCCTCATACAGCACAACACATCTCCTTCGTATAAAGTTGATCAGGCTGTTGATTGTGGCATGTGGAATGTTGTCCCACTCCTCTTCAATGTCTGTGAGAAGTTGCTGGATATTGGCGGGAACTGGAACACGCTACCATACACATCAATCCAGTGCATCCCAAATATGCTCAATGGGTGACATGTCTGGTGAGTATGCAGGCCATGGAAGAACTGGGACATTTTCAGCTTCCAGGTATTGTGTACAGATCTTTGCGATATGGGACAGGGCATTATCATGCTGAAACATGAGGTGATCGCGGTGGATGAATGACAACAACGGGCCTCAGGATCTTGTCACGGTATCTCTGTGCATTCAAATTGCCATCGATAAAATGCAATTGTGTTCATCGTCCGTAGCTTATGCCTGCCTGCTTATGCCTGCCCATACAATAACCCCACCACCACCATGGGGCACTCTGTTCACAACGTTGACATCAGCAAACCGCTCACCCACACGATGCCATACACGTGGTCTGTGGTTGTGAGGCCGGTTGGACGTACTGCCAAATTCTCGAAAACAGTGTTGGAGTCGGCTTATGGTAGAAAAATTAACACTCAAAATTCTGGCAACAGCTATGGTGGACATTCCTGCAGTCAGCATGCCAATTGCACTCTCCCTCAAACCTTGAGACATCTGTGGTATTGTGATGTGTAAAAAAATTACACATTTTAGATTGGCCTTTTATTGTCCCCAGCACAAGGTGCACCTGTGTAATGATCATGCTGTTTAATCAGCTTCTTGATATGCCACACCTGTCAGGTGGTTGGATTATCTTGGCAAAGGAGAAATGCTCACTAACAGGAATGTAAACAAATTTGTGCACAAAATTTGAGAGAAATAATCTTTTCATGCATAATTTATTATTTCTGTGATCTTTTATTTCAGCTCATGAAACATGGCACCGACACTTTACATGTTGAGTTGATATTTTTGTTCAGTGTAGATAATGACCTGCTGCGGTTCATTCAGACTGTTCCAGGTTGGTAAATGTGTGTTTTTCACCATGTATATCCGAGCCGCTGGCAGTAGGGCCTGTCTGACAGCCAGATGTTAACCTGAAACATAAAGATTTCATCCGATCCCGGTACCTGGAAACTCATAACCCGCACCATGCAGACTGACTGCAAGACCAAAACATTTCTGCTGACAAAATGTCATTGTTAGCGCTTGTAGTGGTTTGAGTTCATGAAATGCCACCACCATTGACGGTGAATGAATAAATACCATCTATCCCTCTGAGAGCACCTATTTGCTTTATATAGACTAAGCCTTCAATCCAGTAAATTGTAGTCTGTAGTATTGTGCTTTGCTTTTGTCCTCTGATTTTGTGTTATGTCTGCTGTTCACATCACATTTGAGACTGACACATATGAATGTATTAAGCCTTATAAAAGGACTCTTTCCTGTGTCACTCCCAGAATTGGCCTCTGACTGACAGCCCCTCCGCCCGACGAGACAAAAAGCTCCTGACAGATTAGTTATCACCACGGGAACAAAGATTCTCTCAAAAAGAATCCAATGTCTTAAAGTGTTGAACACCCAGAAGGTTTTTAATGTTACTCTGATGCTAATGTGAGAGCTGAGTGGAGGGGAAGCGCTGGCAGCCTGTGGGTGCATCCCAAATTACACCTTATTCCCTATACAGTGCACTATTGTTGAACAGAGCCCTATAGGACCTGGTCGAAAGTAATGCACTATATAGGGGATAGGGTGAGATTTGGGACACTGTCTGTGTTCCGGGGCCTTTGTGTTGCCAACGTTATAACTCCATTGGTGGCATCCAAGAGATGAACACAGCTGGCTGATGATGGGGCTGTGACTCTTTGCCTTCGCCAGTGACCCCACATATTGGAATGCACGCACCATAGCATCACGTTCCCTGGACAAGACAGGCCTCATTGAGGGGGCAGACAATTTAAATTGGGACATGGTAAATGGGAGACCCATAAAGTGTATGACCTGGGGTCGTATTAGTGTGTGAAAGGATGGTAGTACTCCGTGTGAGGACACGCGACACACTGTCAGCCTTTCATTGACATGCAGACAGGGACAAACAGATGTCCTCATATCACAGCCAACATTCCTGCCTCGATTTCCGAGTGGGAAAAACCTCTCCTTCCTGTCATAAAGCCTGTCAATGCTGTGAAGAATACCCCACAATCTTCAAAAGATAGCCTTCAGTACTTTGGATGTCCTTGAATAACCTAAAAATCCCATCGGTTCATTAACAAGTGGATGAAGAAGGCAACATGGCAATTCACCAAATGTTATTACTCTAAACTTTTTCATCAAGATGTTTACTGTACGTTGTTAGCAGAAGTACTGGACAGTTTGCGAGGGAGGAACTAGGACCAAGGACAGAGGAAGTTGTCCTTTCCTCTGTCTGAATTCACTGCTGCAGTGCAAAGCGAAAGTCAGGGAGCAACACGGTGAAATGCTCCCGAGACCACATGCCTGCAAGGTGCTCCCTCTCCAGGAAAGGGATTTTTCTGTCCACCATTGGACAGAAAATCCTTGTGCCTACCACAGACCAGCAAGTAGACAGTTTTTCATCCATAAAGCCACTATAGAGCCTGTCACGTCCTGACCAGCAGAGGGCGTAATTGTGTTAGTCTTGGTCAGGATGTGGCAGGTGGTTTGTGTTTGTTAAATGTTGTGTTGGTGATTGGGACTTCCAATTGAAGACAGGTGTGTTGAGTTGCCTTTGATTGGAAGTCCTATATAGGTGTGTGTGTTTTTCTTTGGGGTTGTGGGTGGTTGTCCTTGCACTGCATTGTATGTGCCTGCAAGACTGTTGCTGTTGTAAGTACTGTTTATTGTTTTTTTCAAGTGGATGCTTTACGTGTTTTATTTAATAAACATGAGTGTCCACAATCCCGCTGCGCCTTGGTCCTCTTCTCTCCATGACAACTTATGTGACAGAACCACCCACCACCAAAGGACCAAGCAGCGGAAGAGCAGGAAGCCACAGGAGGAAAGTTGGAAGCAGCGCGCTCGGGAGGTGATGGATTCCTGGTCGCTGGAAATACTGGAGGAGAGGATTGACTGGACATGGGAGCAATTGCGGGTGTACTGCGACAACCTGCCTGGGAGGCAGGTAGAGCCCGAGAGGCAGCCCCAATACATTTTTTTGGGGGGGCACAAGGGCTGTTTGGTGGGGCGAGATGGGAGACCCAGGCCAGCTCCCCGTACCCTTTTTGGAAGAAAACACACTGGACAGGTCCCGTGCTTTGGGGTAGGTGCTGTGGTGAGGCCTGGCATTTTCAGGCCGGTAAGCGCAGTACCAGCGCCCCGCATGTGCCAGGGGAGTGTGAGCATCGAGCCTGAAGGGGTGATGCCAACCCTGCGCTCAAGACCGCCAGTGCGCCTCTACGGTCCGGTGTTTCCCGCTAAACGCACTAGCATTGAGGTGCGTGTCTCCAGGCTGGCACGTCCAGTACCAGCCCCACGCATCAGGAGTCTAGTGCGTCAGCCCAGCCTCGCCAGTCAACAGTCACCAGAGCTCCCCGCCAGTCAAAAGTCACCAGAGCTGCCCGCCAGTCAAAAGTCACCAGAGCTGCCCGCCAGTCGTAAGTCGCCAGAGCTGCCCGCCAGTCGTAAGTCGCCAGAGCTGCCCGCCAGTCAGGAGTCGCCAGAGCTGCCCGCCAGTCAGGAGTCACCAGAGCTGCCCGCTAGTCAGGAGCCGCCAGAGTGGCCCGTCTGCCCGGAGATGCCAGAGTGGCCCGACTGCCCGGAACTGCCAGAGTGGCCCGACTGCCCGGAACTGCCAGAGTGGCCCGACTGCCCGGAACTGCCAGAGTGGCCCGACTGCCCGGAACTGCCAGAGTGGCCCGACTGCCCGGAACTGCCAGAGTGGCCCGCCTGTTCGGGGCTGCCAGAGTGCCCTGCCTGTTCGGAGCTGCCCGAGTGGCCCGTCAGTCAGGATCAGCCCGAGTGGCCCCCCTGTCCTTCGGCCCAGCCCGAGTGGCCCTCCTGTCCTCCGGCCCAGCCCGAGTGGCCCTCCTGCCCTCCGGTCCAGCCCGAGTGGCCCTCCTGCCCTCCGGTCCAGCCCGAGTGGCCCTCCTGCCCTCCGGTCCAGCCCGAGTGGCCCTCCGGCCCTCCGGTCCAGCCCGAGTGGCCCTCCGGCCCTCCGGTCCAGCCCGAGTGGCCCTCCTGTCCTCCGACCCAGCCCGAGTGGCCCTCCTGTCCTCCGGCCCAGCCCGAGTGGCCCTCCTGTCCTCCGGCCCAGCCCGAGTGGCCCTCCTGTCCTCCGGCCCAGCCCGAGTGGTCCGTCTGCCAGGGTCAGCCCAAGTGGCCCGTCTGCCTGGCGCAGCTAGCAGCGGCACCGAAGTGGGCGACGCCGAAGGTGGAGCAAGGTCCACGTCCTGCACCTGAGCCACCTCCAGGATAGGTGGGTTGGGGAGGGAGGGTGTAGCACAGTGCCGTCGGTGACAGCAGCCACCCTCCCTTCCCTCCCTTCCCTCCCTTATTGTTTAGGGGTTATTGTTTGTTGGTTTTGTTGGGGTATTGGGGATTTTCTTGTGTTTTTCTTTTTTTAGGTGCATCCCGGGGTCTGCACCTTGAGGGGGGGGTACTGTCATGTCCTGACCAGCAGAGGGCGTAATTGTGTTAGTCTTGGTCAGGATGTGGCAGATGGTTTGTGTTTGTTAAATGTTGTGTTGGTGATTGGGACTTCCAATTGAAGGCAGGTGTGTTGAGTTGCCTTTGATTGGAAGTCCTATATAGGTGTGTGTGTTTTTCTTTGGGGTTGTGGGTGGTTGTCCTTGCACTGCATTGTATGTGCCTGCAAGACTGTTGATGTTGTAAGTACTGTTTATTGTTTTTTTCAAGTGGATGCTTTACGTGTTTTATTTAATAAACATGAGTGTCCACAATCCCGCTGCGCCTTGGTCCTCTTCTCTCCATGACAACTTGTGTGACAGAGCCATGCTGCTGCATAGTCTGAAGGTCTGTTTGTCTGTGAGGGAATTGGATCATGCTGAGAATATTCCTCTTTTTTTTTTACTTCACTCATGCTGTGTCTGGTCGTAGTGCCACTTTTGTATATGTAAGCAATTAAGTTAACAAGCGCTCTATAGAGGTAACCAATATGAAGCCACAGATGCTCCCAGCTCTCTTGTTTCTTGTTATGGTGCTGCAATCAGATCTCCGTCGAGCTCGTCTTGATGACCTGAGAAGGTGCTGGCTGCTTGAAAGTTCATCCTTGTCTTCAAGGTCAGCCAGCCTCAATAAGATACAGTATATTATCAACACATAACATCCTACAGTGCCTTCCAAAAGTATTCACATCCCTTCACCTTTTCCACATGTTGTTGTGTTACAGACCTAATGAAGACGTTGTGTCACTGGCCTACACACTATGCCCCATAATGTCAAAGTAGAATTATATTTTAGACATTTTTACAAAATAATAAAAAACGAAAAGCTGAAATGTCTTGAGTCATTAAGTTTTCAACCCCTTTGTTATGGCAAGCCTATATAAGCTCAGGAGTAAAAATGTGCTTAAGTCAGATAATAAGTTGCATGGATTCACTTTGTCTGAAATACTAGTGTTTATCATGATTTTTGAATGACTACCTCATGTCTGTACCCCACACATACAATTCTCTGTAAGGTCCCTCAGTTGAGCAGTGAATTTCAAACACAGATTCAACCACAAAGACCAGGGTGGTTGTCCAATGCCTCGCAAAGAAGGGTACCTATTGGTAGATGGGCAAGGAGGAAGAAAAAAGAGGAAGAAAACCACTCAGGAATTTCACCATGAGGCCAATGGTGACTTTAAAACAGTTACAGAGTTGAATGGCTGCGATGGAAGAAAACTGAGGATGGCTCAACAACATTGTAGTTACTCCACAATTACTAACCTAAATGACACAGTGAAAAAAAGGAAGCCTGTACAGAATAAAAAATATTCCAAAACACGCATCCTGTTTGCAATAAGGCACTAAAGTAAAAAATGAGGCAAAGAAATAAACTTTATGTTTTGAATACAAAGTGTTATGTTTGGGGCAAACACAACACAACACATAATTGAGTACCTCTCCTCATATCTTCAAGTATGGTGGTGGCTGCATCATGTTATGGGTATGCTTGTCATCGGTAAGGACTAGGGAGTTTTTTTGTATAAAATGAAATGGAATAGAGCTAAGCACTGGCAAAAACCTAGAGGAAAACCTGGTTCAGTCTACTTTCCAACCCTTACTGGGAGACAAATTCACCTTTCAGCAGGACAATAACCTAAAACACAAGGCCAAATATACAAATATACAGTTGAAGTCGGAAGTTTGCATACACATTAGCCAAATACATTTAAACACAGTTTGTCACAATTCCTGACATTTAATCCTAGTAAAAATTCCCTGTCTTAGGTCAGTTAGGATCACCACTTTATTTCAAGAATGTGATATGTCAGAATAATAGTAGAGAGAATGATTTATTTCAGCTTTAATTTCTTTAATCACATTCCCAGTAGGTTAGAAGTTTACATACACTCAATCAGTATTTGGTAGTATTGCCTTTACATTGTTTAACTTGGGTCAAACGTTTTTGGTAGCCTTCCACCAGCTTCTCACAATAATTTGGGTGAATTTTGGCCAATTCCTCCTGACAGAGCTGGTGTAACTGAGTCAGGTTTGTAGGCCTCCTTGCTCGCACAAGCTTTTTCAGTTCTGCCCACAAATCTTCTATAGGATTGAGGTCAGGGCTTTGTGATGGCCACTCCAATACCTTGACATTGTTGTCCTTAAGCCATTTTGCCACAACTTTGAAGGTATGCTTGGGGTCATTGTCCATTTGGAAGACCCATTTGCGACCAAGCTTTAACTTCCTGACTGATGTCTTGACACGATGCTTCAATATATTCTCAGAATTGTCCTCCCTCATGATGCCATCTATTTTGTGAAGTGCACCAGTCCCTCCTGCAGCAAAGCACATCCACAACATGATGCTGCCACCCAAGTGCTTCACGGTTGGGATGGTGTTCTCTGGCTTGCAAGCCTCCCCCTTTTTCCTCCAAACATAACGATGGTCATTATGGCCAATCAGTTCTATTTTTGTTTCATCAGATCAGAGGACATTTCTCCAAAAAGTATGATCTTTGTCCCCATGTGCAGTTGCAAACCGTAGTCTGGCTTTTTTATTGCGGTTTTGGAGCAGTGGCTTTTTCCTTGCTGAGCGGCCTTTCAGGTTATGTCGATATAGGACTCGTTTTACTGTGGATATAGATACTTTTGTACCTGTTTCCTCCAGCATCTTCACAAGGTCCTTTGCTGTTGTTCTGGGATTGATTTGCACTTTTCGCACCAAAGCACATTCATTTCTAGGAGACAGAACGCATCTCCTTCATGAGCGGTATGACGGCTGCATGGTCCCATGGTGTTTATACTTGCGTACTATTGTTTGTACAGATTAACTTCCCTGGGTCCCACCTAGTCAACAGCCAGTGGAATCACGTGGCGCGAAATACAAATACCTCAAAAATGCTATAACATCAATTTCTCAAACATATGACTATTTTACACCATTTTAAAGACAAGACTCTCGTTAATCTAACCACATTGTCCGATTTCAAAAAGGCTTTACAGCAAAAGCAAAACATTAGATTATGTCAGGAGAGTACCCTGCCAAAAATAATCACACAGCCATTTTCAAAGCAAGCATATAAGTCACAAAAACCAAAACCACAGCTAAATGCAGCACTAACCTTTGATGATCTTCATCAGATGACACTCCTAGGACAATATGTTATACAATACATGCATGTTTTGTTCAATCAAGTTCATATTTATATCAAAAAACAGCTTTTTACATTAGCATGTGATGTTCAGAACTAGCATACCCACCGCAAACTTCCGGTGAATTTACTAAATTACTCACGATTAACGTTCACAAAATACATAACAATTATTTTAAGAATTATAGATACAGAATTCCTTTATGCAATTGCGGTGTCAGATTTTAAAATAGCTTTTCGGCGAAGCACATTTTGTAATATTCTGAGTAGATAACTCGGCCATCACAGGCTAGCTAATTTGACACCCACCAAGTTTGGCGCTCACTAAACTCAGAATTACTATTAGAAAAATTGGATTACCTTTGCTGTTCTTCGTCAGAATGCACTCCCAGGACTTCTACTTCAACAACAAATGTTGTTTTGGTTCCAAATAATCCATATTTATATTCAAATAGCTCCGTTTTGTTCGTGCGTTCAGGTCTCTATCCGAAGGGTGACACGTGAGCGCATTTCGTGACAAAAAATGTCAAAATATTCCATTACTGTACTTCGAAGCATGTCAAACGCTGTTTAAAATACATTTTTATGCTATTTTTCTCGTAAAATAGCGATAATATTCCAACCGGGCGACGTTGTATTCATTCAAAGGCTGAAAGAAAAAAAATTGAGAATTCTCATGAACGCGCATCTCCAGTGTCACTGTTCCCAGCCTGACCACTCACAAAATCTCCTGCTGTTCTTCGCCCAGAGACAGGAGACACGTCATTCCACTTTCTGGGGCCTTCTGAGATCCAATGGAAGCCTTAGAAAATGTCACTTTACAGCAGAGATGCTGTATTTTTGATAGAGATGCAACAGAAGGACAAGAAATTGTCAGACAGGGCACTTCCTGTATGGAATCTTCTCAGGTTTTGGCCTGCCATATGAGTTATGTTATACTCACAGACACCATTCAAACAGTTTTAGAAACTTTAGAGTGTTTTCTATCCAAATCTACTAATTATATGCATATTCTCGTTTCTGGGCAAGAGTAGTAACCAGTTTAAACTGGGTACATTTTTTATCCGGCCGTGCAAATACTGCCCCCTAGCCCCAGAGGTTAACGTGGTACCTTCAGATGTTTGGAAATTGCTCCCAAGGTCTACAATTTTTTCTCTGAGGTCTTGGCGGATTTCTTTTGATTTTCTCATGATGTCAAGCAAAGACGCACTGAGTTTGAAGGTAGGCCTTGAAATACATCCACAGGTGCACCTCCAATTGACTCAAATGATGTCAATTAGCCTATCAAAAGCTTCTAAAGCCATGACATCATTTTCTGGAATTTTCCAAGCTGTTTAACCTCTATGGGACCGGCGGGACGAATTCGTCCCACCTACGTAACAGCCAGTTGAATCCAGTGGCGCGATTTTTAAAACGTTTGAAATACTATTACTTCAATTTCTCAAACATATGACTATTTTACAGCTATTTAAAGACAAGACTCTCGTTAATCTAACCACACTGTCCGATTTCAAAAAGGCTTTACAACGAAAGCAAAACATTAGATTATGTCAGGAGAGTGCCCAGCCAGAAATAATCAGACACCCATTTTTCAAGCTAGCATATAATGTCACAAAAACCCAAACCACAGCTAAATGCAGCACTAACCTTTTATGATCTTCATCAGATGACACACCTAGGACATTATGTTATACAATACATGCATGTCTGTTCAATCAAGTTCATATTTATATCAAAAACCAGCTTTTTAAATTAGCATGTGACGTTCAGAAAAGCATACCCCCCACAAACTTCCGGGGAATTTACTAACAATTTGCTAAATTACTCACGATAAACGTTCACAAAAAGCATAACAATTATTTTAAGAATTATAGATACATTACTCCTCTATGCACTCGATATGTCCGATTTTAAAATAGCTTTTCGGATGAAGCACATTTTGCAATATTCTAAGTACATAGCCCAGCCATCACGGGCTAGCTATTTAGATACCCGGCAAGTTTAGCCTTCACCAAAATCACATTTCCTATAAGAAAAATGGTCTTACCTTTCCTGTTCTTCGTCAGAATGCACTCCCAGGACTTCTACTTCAATAACAAATGTACTTTTGGTCCCAAATAATCCATCGTTATATCCAAACAGCGGCGTTTTGTTCGTGCGGTCTAGACACTATCAGAATGCTAAATCACGGTCGTGCGCATGGCGCAGAATGTGACAAAAAAATTCTAAATATTCCATTACCGTACTTCGAAGCATGTCAACCGCTGTTTAAAATCAATTTTTATGCAATTTATCTCGTAGAAAAGCGATAATATTCCGACCGGGAATCTGCAATGAGCTAAACAGCCGAAGGAAAATACTCCACGGGGTCGAATCGTGCATGCGCCTAATTCTATTGTCCTCTGATGCGACACTTGGAAAAGGGGATTCTGTGTTTCAGCCTGAGGCTGCCTCGTCATCGTTCAGGTTTTTCCCGGGTTCTGAGAGCCTATTGGAGCCCTAGGAATTGTCACGTTACAGCTAAGATCCCCACTCTTCAATAAACAGAGACAAGAAGAACGACTCCTTGTCAGACAGGCCACTTCCTGCATGAAACCTCAGGTTTTTGCCTGCCATAGGAGTTATGTTATACTCACAGACACCATTCAAACAGTTTTAGAAACTTTAGGGTGTTTATCCAAACCTGAACAATAATATGCATATTCTAGCTTCTGAGTTGGTGTAGGAGGCAGTTAAAAATGGGCACATATTTTCTCCAAAATTCTCAATGCTGCCCCCTAGCCCGTAGAGGTTAAAGGCATAGTCAACTTAGTGTATGTAAACTTTTGACCCACTGGAATTGTGATACAGTGAATTTTAAGTGAAACAATCTGTGTGTTAACAATTGTTGAAAAATGACTTGTGTCATGCACAAAGTAGCTGTCCTAACCGACTTGGCAAACCCATAGTTTTTTCACAAGAAATTTGGAGTGGTTGATAAACAAGTTTTAATGACTCCAACCTAAGTGTATGTAAACTTTTGACTTCAACTCTATATGGAGTTGCTTACCAAGACAACATTGAATGTTCCTGAGTGGCCTAGTTTTAGTTTTGACTTAAATCGCCTTGAAAATCCATGGCAAGACCTGGAAATGACTATCTAGCGATGATCAACAACCAACTTGACAGAGCTTGAAGAATTGTTAAAATAATAATAATGTGCAAATATTGTACAATCCAGGTGTGCAAATCTCTTAGTGACTTACCCAGAAAGACTCACCCCTGTAATTGCTGCTAAAGGTGATTGTTACATGTATTAACTCAGGAGGTTAAATACTTATCTAATCAAGATACACTCTATTAGTGTTTAATTTTTCTTACATTTTTAACAAAAGTAAGAATTGTTCTTCCACTTTGGCATTGCAGAGTATTTTGTGTAGATAATAAAAAAATAAAACATGTTAGTCTATTTTAACCCCACTTTGTAACACCACAAAATGTGGGAAAAGTCAAGTGGTGTGAATACTTTCTGAAGGCAGTGTAGTTAGAATAAAGTCAAACACAAGCAGATTTTATTGTCATTGCTGTGTGGTGTTAAAACTAAAGGAAAGGAAGTGGGATGAATGAATGCAGGTCTAGGTTGTTACGACTGTCTGCTGAAATGAATGGTTAGATGTGCTATAAAGGCAGCAGATGAGGCAGCTTCTCCCCGGCGCTGCCTGTCACACAGAGGTTGAACTAATAAACAGGAGCTCACCAACAACATGTAAAAAAGATCTCATGAACAACGACTGGTATGTGTCCTCTCCATTTGGACTGGACTACAAGAGCAGTGTGTGACAGACCTACGTTGGGTTACCAGCAGTAAAGAATATTGATGGGCTCTGCCAAGAGATGAGAGACATTTTGACAATAAAATGGAGTCTCCAGCTGTCTGCCTGCCATTCCATTCCCCTCCCATGTGCATTCACAGCATCCTTATTTGTCTTTGTATCTCAATGTCAGAATGGGAAATTGCTTTTCGGTTCTGTAAATGTGTGTTGATTTTTTGTAACAGTCAGATAAGTTGGGATAGGATCTAAAGCAACCCTGTGTTTCAATTAGGGTGATACTGTTCATCCCTGGCTAGGTGATCTCACTAGCTGTTCATTGTCTGAGTCCCAAATGGCACCCTATTCCCTATGTAGTGTACTACTTTTGAACAGGCCCTTTAAGGTGCACTATATAGGGAATAGGGTGCCATTTGGGACTTAGCAGTGCATTGAGATAAGTGTTTGTGCTGGTATCACAGTCCTCCACCCCCAGCCTGTCTTATCAGACATGAACACACCAACCACCCCACTCCCCTGCTATCTGTGCCATCAGATACACCAGGGTCATGGAAGATCAATAACATGGGGCTTGATTTAGAAGAAACCAAGCCCTTTCATCCTGAGAAAAAAATAAGCCCATATTTCGATTTAAAACTTGCAAGTAATTTTATGCTTTTCCCATACCAAGGAAAATTATAAGCTATATGTCATGGGCGTCGTAAGGATAGGACCAAGGCGCAGCGGGTATAGTGATCATCTTCTTAATTTATTTAAGATAACACTTAAACAAAATGACGAAACAGTTCCGTAAGGCAACACAGGCTATACAGGAAAACAACCACCCACAAAACACAAGTGAAACAAACCCCAACTAAATATGGCCTCCAATTAGAGGCAACGACAACCAGCTGCCTCTAATTGGAGGTCCTACCAAAACCCCAACATAGAAACAGAAAACTAGATTTTAAACATAGAAATAGAAAACATAGAACCTAAACCAAAAACACCGAAACACACAAACAAACACCCCCTGCCACGCCCTGACCAAACTACAATCACAAATAACCCCTTTTACTGGTCAGGACGTGACACTATATGCCAAAAGGGGATGTAATCAAAACATTGTAACACATAATTTATTTAATATTCTCCCTTCTCTGCGTGTTTACCCCTTAGTTTAGAAACATACTGTACAGTGCCTTCTGAAAGTAGTCAGACCCACATTTTGTTACGTTATAGACTTATTCTAAAATGGATTAAATAAATAAAAAATCCTCAGCAACCTAAACACAATAACCCATAATGACAAAGTGAAAACAGGTTTTTAGAAATATTTGCTAATTTAAACACATTTTAAAACAGAAATACCTATTTACATAAGTATTCAGAATTGAGCTCCAGTGCATCCTGTTTCCATTGATCATCCTTGAGATGTTTCAACAACTTGATTGGAGTCCACCTGTGGTGAATTCAGTTGATTGGACATGATTTGGAAAGGCACAGACCTGTCTATACAAGGACCCACAGTGCATGTCAGAGCAAAAACCAAGCCATGAAGTTGAAGGAATTGTCCGTGGAGCTCTAGGGAAGGGTACCAAAAAAATTCTGCAGCATTGAAGGTCCCCAAGAACACAGTGGCCTCCATCATTCTTAAATCAAAGAAGTTTGGAACCATGAAGACTCTTCCTAGAGCTGGTCGCCCAGCCAAACTGAGCAATCGGGGGAGAAGGGCCTTGGTCAGAGAGGTGACCAAGAACACGATGGTCACTCTGACAGAGCTCCGGAGTTCCTCTGTGGAGATGGGAGAACATTCCAGAAGGACAACCTTTTCTGCAGCACTCGACCAATCAGGCCTTTATGGTAGAGTGGCCAGACGGAAGCCACTCCTCAGTAAAAGGCACATGACAGCCCACTTGGAGTTTGTCAAAAGGCACCTAAAGACTCTCAGACCATGAGAAACAAGATTCTCTGGTCTGATGAAACCAAGATTGAACGCTTTGGCCTGAATATCAAGTGCCACATCTGGAGGAAACCTGGCACCATCCATACGGTGAAGCATGGGGGTGGCAGCATCATGTTGTGGGGATGTTTTCAGTGGCAGGGACTGGGAGACTAGTCAGGATCGAGGGAAAGTTGAACGGAGCAAAGTAGGGAGAGATTCTTGATGAAAACCTGCTCAGAGTGCTCAGGACCTCAGACAGGTGGCGAAGGTTCACCTTCCAACCTGAAAATTACCCTAAACATACAGGATATGCAGAGAAAAATTGAGAAACTCCCCAGATACGGGTGTGCCAAGCTTGTACTGTCATACCCAAGAAGATTCGAGGCTGTAATCGCTGCCAAAGGTGCTTCACAAATGTACTTTGCAAAGAGTCTGAATATTTACGTAAATGTGATCTTCCATTTTTCGCAAAATGTTTTAAAATCCTGTTTTTGCTTTGTCATTATGGGGTATCGCGAGTAAATTGATGAGGAAGAAAACAATTTAATACATTTTAGAATAAGGCTGTAACCTAACAAAGTGTGGAAAAAGTGTCTGAATACTTTCCGAAGACTGTATGCATATTTAAAGAGAGTTGCCTACTATTTCAAGTTTCTTAAAGGTCCAATGCATCAGCGATTTTTATCTCAATATCAGATCATTTCTGGGTAACGATTATGTACCTTACTGTGATTGTTTTCAAATAAAATGGTCAAAAATAAACAAAAATAGCTTCTTAGCAAATAGCAATTTCTCAAGCAATAATTTTGCTTGGACTGTCTGGGAGTGGTCTGAGTGGAGAGGGGAAAACTGAAAACTAGCTGTTATTGGCAGAGAGGGTTGGAACTCTCTTTCTCATTGGTCTATTAACTAATTTACCACCTGGTAATGTCACCAGGCAGGCCAAAACTCCATCCCATGAAAACAGGCTGACATTTCAGCTAGTCTGTTCAAACAGCCCTTACACTAAAAGAGCATTTTTACAATTTCACAGTATAGTTCCAACCTCATAGTGTGGAAATATATATAAAACACAGGAAAATCATGTTTTGACTGCACTATGCATTTAAAGTTAATCTTGTGGGGTTTATTTGCATTTCTGCAATTATTCAATTCTAGTTATCATCAACATGGAAATGTATAGAGCTCAGAAATACCAAACACATTTAGGCTACATTTAATGTGAGGTGAAATTCCTTATCACCTCTGTGACTTGTCCAACAGCCAGATATGAGGTCAGTTTCTGTGTTGTAACCATCTAGGCCTTTCATCCAAACAAATGGAAGTGTATTGTGTGTTTATTATGATTGCCCAAAACAATTTGTTAGAAACCAATCAGTGAGCCCAAACCTGCCACAACTGACTGCCCTTTAAATTGTATCCAGGCCAGAGAAAATAAATGTCTAAGGGGTGCCTGCGTCCAGTTGTCCACTAGCAAACTAGACTGAGAGGGCTTGTTTAGAGGCAGTGGACTGCGTTCGAGGCTGCATCCAAAATAGCACCCTTTTGTGTTCCTTTGTTTTTTCCAATGAGACAATGTGTTAGGTCATGGGCACTGTCAGTACCATCAGTTAGCCTCATCCCTCTAAAGCATGCGGTGCCTTCCTCCCCTCTCTTTGAATGGATAAGATGAGATTGATTGACTGCTTCATCTACGGTGTTTTCAAAAATGAATTCCTGCGTCGTTCTCAACTCAGTTCAACACTGTGAAATATCAGTAAGGGTTGTGTACTGTATGATCGATCGAGACAAAGACAGAGAGCACAGGGTTTCCCATTGTTGCAAGGTGATAACTTTAGAAACCCATTTTGGTGAGCAGCAACAACATGACTGAGGGCTGGAGTTTACAATCGATCCCATTTCTCACTCGCACTCGCATTCAATCCACGTTATAAGTCATACAGGAAATCAATTTCTGTGTTTGATGATTATAACTCTCAGCCATACAGATATAGTGCTGGCCTCAGCAACTATCTCTCCTCTCCCCCCTCACCCTCTCTCTCTCTCTCTCTCTCTCCCTCTCTCTTTCTCTCTCTGATTGTGACCTTCGTGGAGATTGAAACAAACACTTTAACCGCTCCAGAAGAGGACATAAGTAGAAACCCTTTCACCTTGCATGCGTTTTATTATGATTTCTGTGCATATCAAACCATTTCAATATTTGCCAGTGTGTCCGCATTATCGCCAAGCTTCTCTTTAAAGATTAATCTTGAAATGTGATAAGAGAGAGTTACTTATTTGATCTTTTTTTTCCGGGCTTTGTAATGAATGGAAGACGTAAGTGTGGCAGTTTGATGTGTTATATTTTCTCATGATCTTTTGTTGGAGCAGAATTTCCTGGTCATTGAGCCTCATACTCTAATACCATGGTCAATGAGCCTGGTACTCTGGGTCAGTATACATCCACTGAGATATTTTGTATGGCGTCTCTCAAGGTGAAAAGATCCTCCAGACAATAACTGGTCATTCACCTCCTCACGAGCGACCCAGATTAAATAAGAGTGTGTGCCAAGGAAGGCAAGCCCGTCTTTGCCATGGGTGACCTACAAAACTAGGCAAGCTTGATAATTTCTACTGAAACGAAAAGTATGCTTTCTCCCTGTCCCCTGTTTAACATACTGGGGATGTAAATACAGTCCTGGGAGTTGGTTGAAGAAATCATTGAATATTTACAGCTTTTACACATCAAGTGTGCCAAACTGTTTCATTATTCAGTTTGTTTGTTGTATAGTTTATCTGACTGATACGGTAGACAGTAGTACACTCCAGCAATGCAACTGCTTCCCTTATACTCCACGGGCATATCTTCCATTTATCATTAGCAGACGGTCATGATCTGTAGTAGCTTGCCTTTATGTCATGAAACACATGTGCCCGCAGAATGATGAGGCTTGCCTTCCTTCCTGCTCTATCGACAGTCTTTTTTACCAAACAGACTGGTTGCAGTGACAGGCCAAACTGTGCGTGGTGAACAGTTGTCTTTTCTAGTGATTTATCTTGACTGTACCATATGGAACAGTGAGTATTAGTTAAGCTAGACTACAAAGGGCAGACTGGTAGTCCATTTTCAGCCCAGTGGACCTGTATAACTTGGGTTTTTAGCACAAAATGTTCATTGTCTGGCTAATAATGGGGGCCTCAAGGAAAGAAAATGGGCTAGTTTTTGATTTTTGGTCCCAGTCCGCCACTGTAGGCTAGAGTGATAATTAAGTTTGCAGCATGGGGGCCAGGCTGAACTGAGTTTGAAAGAAATCCTGGCTTCTGCATATAACGTCTGAAATCCTCTACAGGCGGAAAGCTCCCTCTCATCAATCATAAAGTGCTCCTCCAGAACCAATTGAAATAACAACTTCCAGTGTCTGAAAGATGGGACAAGGAAAGAAAATAAAAGGCACTCCTGGAAAAGCAATCATCGACAGAATAGCGATAATTGTTTATTTCCCCTGAAACTAGAGGTTAACGTGGGAAATGGTAGCACCTATGCTAAGCGATTAAACATAACAAAAATCTTACTTGCGCCTATTTCTTAAATAGTGCCCTCCCTTTGACCATAGGCCTGGGTCAAAAGAAATGCACTAGGGACCAGAGTGCCATTTGGGATGCAATCAAAGGCAAATTTTGCTATACAAAACTGTAGCTTATAGGGATTTCAATGGCCTGCAGGGTCCTGGTTTTCCCTCTTGCTATGTTCAATCCTCATCCTCTTCCTTGTGCTTTGTGTTAAATAAGTGCACTCACTGGATTTATTGAAGGATTAAGATCCTCCAAGACTTACACAATACAGACGGAAAAAATCCAGCACACAGAGGAGAGTCTTCATCAGAGAAGAAAAAAATCATGTTTCGTACCGTAAGGTAAAGGAGGATCATGGCTTTCATTGGTTGGAGTTGGAGATCCAGTGCCATGGTTCTTACATTACACTAATGACTAAAGCAAGGAGGTACCGTAAAGTATGAGAAGCAGATTTATGTAAAGAAACACTTCTGGGGAATTGATTTAATCTCTATGGAGTCTCAGTTCTGTCTCACACAATCTCTTATTTTCCATAGAAAATGAAGGACCATGCTTATTGTATCCACACCCACATGGTAAAACTGTTCATCACTTCATCAGATATTGCAATGTAGCTACAGTAGATCATCCTTATTTGATCAATCAAAATCATGTCAACCTAGTTAACGCTATCACATTTTACCCTATTTCTTGATCACATAACAGTCTAAACCCTATCTAAACCGCATTGAATAACAGATTCATTACATGGAACAACAGAAAGTCCCCCCAAAAAATACAAAATAAGTTTGTTCTGAAGTGTCTGTCCTATATCTGAGAGATATAAGAAAGATCAGGAAACACATTTTTTATTTAAATTTTTGAAATTTTTGTAAATTTTTGGCACTGAACAGTCTCCATATGTAGACTACTGTACCTGATCAAAAGTATGTGGACACCTGCTCGTCGAACATCTCATTCCAAAATCGTGGGCATTCATATGGAGTTGGACCCCTCTTTGCTGCTCTAACAGCCTCCGCTCTTCTGGGAAGGATTTCCACTAGATGTTGGAACATTGCTGCAGGGACCTGCTTCCATTCAGCCACAAAAGCATTAGTGAGGTCGGGCACTGATGTTGGGCGATTAGGCCTGACTCGCAGTCGGCGTTCCAATTCATCCCAAAGGTGTTCGATGGGATTGAGGTCAGGGTTCGGTTCAGGCCAGTCAAGTTCTTCCACACAAATCTCGACAAACCATTTCTGTATGCACTTTGTGCACAGGGGCAATGTCATGCGGAAACAGGAAAGGGCCTTCCCAAACTGTTGCCACAAAGTTGAAAGCACAGAATTGTCTAGAATGTAATTACATGCTGTAGTGTTAAGATTTCCCTTCACTGGATCTAAGGGGCCTAGCCCGAACCATGAGAAACAGCCCCAGACCATTTTTCCTACTCCACCAAACTTTACAGTTGGCACTATGCTCTGTAGTGAGTGTTGCAACTGAGGACAGACAATTTTCATGTGCTACGCTCTTCAACGCTCGGCAGTCCCGTTCTGTGAGCTTGTCTGGCCAATCACTTCACAGCTGATCCGTTGTTGCTCTTAGACATTTCCACTTCACAATAACAACACTTACAGTTAACCGTGGCAGCTGTAGCAGGGCAGAAATTTGACTAACTGAGTATGACGGTCCCACGTTGAAAGTCATTAAGCTCTTCAGTACGACCCGTCTACTGTCAATGTTTGTCTATGGAGATTGCATGGCTGTGTGCTCAATTTTTTTACATTTGTAAACAACGGGTGTGGCTGAAATAGCCAGATCCACACATTTCTACAGAGGCATCCTATTAGTATGCAGCCCAAACTGTTCAGATTCTACAGACAGAGGTTGGAAGATCGGCTCTACCAACAAGCCCCATCGGCTGTACCGAATTCAGAGCAAAACGGAGAACACCATTGTGTTTGTGAGAGTCTCATCTTTCCATAGAGGGGTCTTAATAGTTTGTAGGATAAACCGATTTTGTGAGAAGACTGCAGTATTTGGACGGAGAGATGCGTTGGACTGAGAAACTTTGAACTGACAGATTTTTATGGGGATTTTTTTAATGCTAATTGGTTTCCCACAGGGGTGCAGACATCGACTCTAATCCCCATGATCATTATCTATGTCCATATGGCAGGGTCAGAGAAGAATGCGGCTTTGCTTGTTTTGAGATGTGTAGACTCATTCTTATTTGCCATTTTTTTTAATTAATCAATCCAAACTGTAACCTGGCACTCCTCATTGCGTCGTGCACAAGAACACCTCCTCGGGCCTTATTGCTTAAATAGGCACCATTGTTAAGACAGATGAATAGTCAATACTGCAATGTTTTGAATGAGAAGCTTTTGAAGACGGGACTTTGTTTGAAACTATTTCCAGCTGTCCTCTGTGTGGGGTGGGTATAAAACTGAAGTGTTGTCGGCTCAGTACCACTCATACAATACTGAGCTAATTTAGATCACTTGCACTAAATATGTGTGCCAGCCAGCAGGTTCGTAAAAATTCCCCTCACATTGGCCACATGGCAGCCAACTGGCTTTGTTGCGGTCTGAGAAGCTAACAATAGAGTAAAAACAAGTGAGAGAATTAGAAAGCAGCAGCAGTCAAATAGTGTCAGGTCTGAGTGTGTGTGCCAGCGACCAGCTGCATTAGCGTAGAACCATGGCCACGGGGGTCTGCTGACAGAAGTCCAGGAGGGGAGGCCGTGTTCTCCGTTTCCCATGGTAGAAACAAGCTACAACTGTCTTTTATTCACAGTATCATCTAATAATAACCGTATGGTCACAAATAGCTGGCATTAGCTTCTCCTGTCTGTAGATAGTTGATTCTGATTAAACATGTTTTATTCCTTTCCACTTATTTTTGAATAATACTGTGTTTTGCCAAAGCCACAGATTTGCTAAATAATGCCTCACACAAAGAGTAGTTTTGTCTCTCAGGGAGGGTTGGGTCCCTTAGAGGTCCATGTGGAGAGAAGCCAGCCAGTCTCAAAGTGAGAAAGCCAACCATCCGTCCAGAACTAAAACCCCAGCAGCAGCTCAAAGCAATTTTCTGGCTATTTTGTTGATTTAATCCCTGGTTTGCGATGCTCAGGCACAGTGGAGTGTGTGTGTGTGTGTGTGCCTGTGAGGTGGGGGGTAGCGTTTTAGCACCCCTAGGGTCCAGATCTTAGCGCTCCCATTAGCAGGCTACATTAGTGCTCTTACTGTGCGTCCATCACGGAGGCACTCATCCCTGTCTGTCTAATCAGTGGCTGGCTACATGGGGCTGCTGAAGCTGAGATCAGCCGTGGGATCCCATCCCCTGTATCCCTGTGACTGGAGCTCATCTGTCAGCCAGCCTAATCACACGTCAGCCAGCCCCGGTTCAGGAGACCGAGCAGACAGAAGCACAGCAGCTGCAGCTCCTCATAGCACAGGATATTACCTGTTCATGACTTCCCTGTGCATATGACTGTCCGGGCTGTCAGCCCCCCACCGTCTGCTCTCACAGGGGAGAGTGTAGAAATGATGTACTTACTGAAGATGAGGTAAACCAAATAGATGATGCAGAAAAGTTCGTATTTAATTAGCTTGGGGTACAAAACACACACACTTTTTTTTGAAGGCATGAAATCCATTGTTACATTTGTATTTACACTCATGTCCCCACGTATAATGTGCCAATAATGAGTTATTTCTAAATATGTCACTCTTAACTTACACAAAGTGACCTAATGGTTACTTAATACCTTATTGTTAGGAATAGTCTTCACAAATCCCCTCTTTACGTCAACATCTATTCTTGTGTTCATACAGAACATGTAGTTTATGCTTCACGTTCAAGCTCGGTAGCCCACAGTGGAGAATACTTTAACTAATCTGTATTTGGAGTGGAGAATACTTTACCTAACCTTTATTTACAGTGGAGAATACTTTAACTAACCTTTATTTACAGTGGATAATACTTTAACTAACCTGTATGTTTTATCTAACCACAAGATTAAAGGAAAGAAAACAAACTTTTACTGCCTGTCCCAAACCCCAATTCAATCTCGGCACATTTTCCAGCAGACCGTTACTCTTAAAAGAAACAACATGTTGCAGGAGCACAGGAGGTTGGTGGTACCTTAATTGTGGAGTACGGGCTCATGGTAATGGCTAGAGCGGCATCAGTGGAATGATATCAAATACATCAAACACATGGTTTCCATGTGTTTGATGCCATTCCATTTGCTCTGTTACAGCCATTATTATGAGCCATCCTCCCCTCAAGAACTTGTTCTCAACTAGCTTACCTGGTTAAATGAAGGTGAAATAAATGAAATGAAAAAAAATATTTTAAAAAAGCAGCCTCCAATGCTCGGGAGCCTTGCCAAACAGCCCAGTAACTTCTGGTGTAGAAAGAATCATGTTACCAAATGAAGCTGAATGGCAGTCTGTAGAGCGGTCAGGTGAATGCTGATCTGACCCTTGGGGAGCCCTGTGATGCGTACCAAATGGCACCCTATCCCCTTTACAGTTTACAATTTTTTTAAACTAATACCCCTAGGGCTTAGTCAAAAGTAGTGCACTATAAAGAGAATAGGGTGCCATTTGGTGCGCAAACTGAACACCCGGCCACTCCGTGCGCCACTAGGCTAGCCAGAAACCTGCAGATGGTCTCCCCCTCATTGGTATTAATCTGTCAGCTTCGGTTGTGGTATAGGAAGTCGGGAAGGGGAGGGAGAAGGGTAGCTCCCCACTCTCCACTCCCCACATGCAGGTGTTGCCTGCTGTTTATGGCAGCCTGTCATGAGAAACCCGGACGGAGAATAAGCTCGAGCAGTACTCAAGGTCACAACACACCACCCCTGCCGTAATTGTCCCTGCAGTGTTAGTCCTCAGAGAAATAGACCAAATAATGCCACAATGTCATCCACTAAGTGTCTGTGTCCTCCACTGTGACCAGGGGGGTTGAGATGGGGTGCAGGCAGGCAGACCGGCATGCAGGGAGACAGGCAGGTAGGCAGGGAAACAGGCAGGCAGGGAAACAGGCAGGCAGGTAGGCAGGGAAACAGGCAGGCAGTCAGGCAGGTAGGCAGGGAAACAGACAGACAGACAGACAGACAGACAGACAGACAGACAGACAGACAGACAGGCAGGCAGGCAGGCAGGCAGGCAGGCAGGCAGGCAGGCAGGCAGGCAGGCAGGCAGGCAGGCAGGCAGGCAGGCAGGCAGGCAGGCAGGCAGGCAGGCAGGCTGCAACAGGATCATGTATTGGAGGGGGACAGTGGAAGGTTAATTGCTTTTAGAGGGATACTATGACATTTCACTGCAGCCACACGGTCCCATGTGTATCAGGGTGTTTTGTGTTGGTCACTGTCAGCTCCATACTGGCTAGCGAGAGCAAACTAGAAATGTCAACATAGTTCTGAGTTTCATAACTTGAGAATTGAGAGTTGGTTGAGATTGTAAATAGATAAAGTAGCTACTGTACTACACCATACAGTATTTGTCAAAATCTCTCTCAACTCTGTTTCCTTGCTTTTTCATACATACAGTTTATCTGAAGGCTGACCTGCTTCTATTCACATTATGTTTTCTTTCTTTCTTTCTTTTTTCTTTCTTTCTTACACACAAGGGAATCGGCGCCATCTCCCAGATAGAAGGACTCCATTCTCCTCCCCGTCCCTGACCGCTCACAAGCGCCCCCAGCAGGACGTGACAGGACCTGGTCATCATGGTGATGAAAGGCCTGCTCCTAGGCTGTGTGACCGTGGCTGTGCTGCTTCAACTCTCCAGCGCCGGCCTGGTCAAGAAAATCATCCGCCACCGCAGAGAAACCCTGAGAGAACCCTCTAAGAACCTGACCCTGCCCCACCCTGACCAGCCAGTGGTCTTCAACCACGTCTACAACATCAACGTCCCCTCCAGCTCCCTGTGTTCCGTAGACATGGAGAGCCCAGGAGGAACCAAGGTCAAGCCTAAACGAAGTCCAGTCCAGTCGAACATGCAGGGCACGGAGAACAAGGACCACACGATGGACGGAGAGAACCAGATCGTGTTCACCCACCGCATCAACATCCCCAAGCAGGCATGTGGCTGTGACAACCACATGCCCGATATGAAGGCCATCTTTAGCAGATTGGAGATGCTGGAGTCTGAGCTGTCCAGCCTCAGAGAACAGTGTGGCAGCGGAGCCGGTTGCTGTGGAGCCCAGGTTACAGGTATAGTACAGAACATTTTGACCAAAGACATTCTCAGGCAGTGTTTCACACCTGTTTCAACTATAGGCTTGATAGTGGGTACATTCATTGTATAAAATGTGTTAGTGCTAGGGCAAAAAGAAAAATGTTCACCCCTTTGGGTTCCAAGGACCAGGATTTAGAAACACTGTTCTTGCGGCAGTTAGAGTTGTAGTTTTCACTTAGATTACATTCCCACATTGGTTTTAATTCTGCTACAGATCAATATTCCCTATTCTGACTCATTGCTATTGTCATTTTGTACATATATTATTTGCTGCAAAGATTATAGTATTATCATAATTTAATAGATGTATGTGTTGTTTCCTCTACGTTTCCTCAGGTGAGGTGGCCACCAAGCCTTACTGTAACGGCCGTGGTAACTTCAGCACTGAGACCTGCAGCTGTGTGTGTGAGCACGGCTGGAAGGGACCCAACTGCACCGAGCCTGAGTGCTCCAACTTCTGCCAAGACCAGGGACGCTGCGTCGATGGCAAGTGTGTCTGCTTCGAGGGCTTCCACGGGGACGACTGCAGCATGGAGCCGTGTCAGGAGGACTGTGGGGACAACGGGGAGTGCATCGACGCCATGTGTATCTGTGAGGACGGCTTCACCGGGAATGACTGCTCCCAGACCAACTGCCTGAACAACTGCCTGGGACGCGGTCGCTGCATAGACGATGAGTGTGTGTGTGACGAGCCGTGGATGGGCTACGACTGCTCCGAGCTCATCTGCCCCAACGACTGCTACGACCGCGGCCGCTGCGTCAATGGAACCTGCTTCTGTGAGGAGGGCTTCACCGGGGATGACTGTGGGGAACTCACCTGCCCCAGCAACTGTAACAACCGTGGGATGTGTGTCGACGGCCAATGTGTGTGTCACTCTGGCTACAGCGGCGAAGACTGCTCCAAGCTCACCTGCCCCAACGATTGTACTGAGAAAGGTCATTGCTTCAACGGGAGATGCATCTGCGACCCAGGCTTCGAGGGAGTGGACTGTTCCATCCTGTCTTGCCCAGACAACTGCAGCAACAGAGGCCAGTGTGTCAATGGAGAGTGTGTCTGCGATGTAGGATTCGAGGGTGACGACTGCTCTGAAATCTCCTGCCCAATGAAGTGTCTGAACCGAGGCCGCTGTTTGAATGGACAGTGTGTGTGCAGTAAAGGCTTCGCCGGGGACGACTGCAGCATCAAGACCTGCCCCAAAGACTGCCTGGGACGCGGCGAGTGTGTTGACGGTACGTGCGTGTGCTTCATTGGCTTCACGGGCAAAGACTGCAGCGAGCTGACTTGTCCCAACAACTGTCTGAACCGTGGGCACTGTGTTAACGGCCAGTGTGTGTGCGACAAAGGCTTTGCTGGGGAGGACTGCAGAGAGAAGACATGTCCCAACAACTGCTTGGAGAGGGGCTATTGTGTAGACGGGAAGTGTGTGTGCTTCGAGGGATTCCAGGGCCTGGACTGCTCTGTGCTGACCTGTCCAGGAGACTGTGAGGACCAGGGGAGATGTATGGATGGAGTGTGTCTGTGTAATGAAGGTTTCATCGGAGAGGACTGCTCTGGGGGTAAGAAACTGAGGATGAACTCCAAATGGCACCCTATTCCCTTTATAGTGGACTACTTTTGACCTAGGGCCAATAGGGCGCTGGTTAAAAGTAGTGTATTAGGGCAGTGGTTCTCAACTGGTTTTGCCTCAGAACCCAAATTGAACCAGGTTGTCTCAGTCGCAATACAATAGGAATTTTTGGGGGGGCTAAAATGCAATCTTGGAAACTATTTTGAATGCTATATTGATAGTAAGTGTACTAGTTATATGAAAAGGGAACAGCAGTCCCACCCTTTTCATTGTCATTCATTTCATTTTGCCCATATTCTTGATGAGGAATGTTAAGCTCACTGGTTTGAGACCACAAAATCAACCAAATCCTCTAAATAGCTCTGCTAATAGCTCTATATTGAAGATACTGTGATTAAAGAAAAAGGTTCAATTCTAAAAAAATATATATGTTCATTATCATTCCTACACACTTTCTACCTGGTTTTAGTAGTTTAATTTCAGACTGGAGTATGTTTAATAAAAAATATAATATAAAAATGTTTACTCACACTCTCGACCCATTCAAAACCTCCCATGACCCGTGTTTGGGTCATGACCCACCAGTTGAGAATCGCTGTACTAGGAAATAGGGTGTAATTTTGGACAAACAGAAAGAGACAGAGAGAGAGAGAGAGAGAGAGAGAGAGAGAGAGAGAGAGAGAGAGATCTCACATCCTTTGGTTGATGGGATTATCACTTGATGTGATATAATTTGTTTATGGCTGATATGTTTGAGGAACATTTCAACATGATGACCTTAATTTAAATGCTAAAGTTTCTGGCTGCACAACATTGGTTATATTGCTTTGAATAAATAATGTTGCTGTTTAATGTGGATGTCAAATGAAAATGTCCATGGCTATTGGAGTCATCTTGGAGAATTTATGTTGTTAGTTGCCGCAAAATACCTCAGATCAGAGACATAAAAAAAAAAAATTGGGTTTGGCAAATGATGCTATTCGATGCCCACCCTCCATTGAAGTGTAGTTGTGTAGCTGCTGGAATTTCCAGATAGAAATTCTACGTTTAGCAAATCCAGACATTTTAATTTCCCTGCCCAATAAGACTACTTGAACTTGAAAGTGATTCATAGGCATTGTCCTTTGCATTTGTGATACGTATCGTAGTTGTGTGTTATTTTGTTATTTATAAAGCGTACCCAACCAAGTCCATGGTATAAACAATAAAAAAACACTAATCTGTTACAATTATACCTACTATACCGAATATGTCCCTTAACATGATGTGGTTGTGATTCTCTCCAGTGTCTCCACCCAAGGACCTGACAGTGCAGGAGGTCACCCCAGAGACAGTGGACTTGTCCTGGGCTAACGAGATGCAGGTGGCAGAGTACCTGGTCACCTATGTGCCCACCGCCCTTGGAGGCCTGGAGCTGGACATGCGTGTGCCTGGGGATCAGAAGAACGCCACCATCAGTGAGCTGGAGCCTGGTGTGGAGTATCTGATCAGTGTCTTCGCTGTCCTCAGCAACAAGAGGAGTGTCCCTGTCAGTGCCAGAGTGGCAACACGTAAGTCAGGAGTAGTAAAAAGTTGACCGAAGACTCTCACCTTGTGTCAGTTTAGCATTTTCCCCACTAATGGTTAAGGTTAGGATTGGTGGAAGGTAGGATGATCTGTAATTGGGGAAAGTTCAGCCCGGAGCTGTAAGTCACCTCTATGGTGTCCATTTTAGGGCCGTCTCAGTCTCACCAGGAACTTGTGATAAGACAGACTCAAGTCTGACTGAGACTGTCCTAAAATGGACTCCGTACAACCTCACCTCACCTTTGGTGCCTGACTTGTTGGCTCTCCCAGATCTGGGGTAATGCTAAAGTGACATTCATAACGGGCAGTCAATAAAAATCTAATTTATATCAACAAATTGATTGCAGGGCTCATGCGAACATCTGTTGCTAATCTCATTTAATTAAATTCCTAATTGTACCTGGGATGATGTAGTTTTTCAAAGTTGTTACCCTTGATCTACCCATCATTGGAACCAGCCAGCCTATTTCCTATATAGTGCACTACTTTTGACCAGGACACATAGGGCTGGCTCTGATCGAAAGCAGTGCACTATGTAGGGAAAAGGGTGCCATTTTTGACACAGTCCATGTGCTGCGTGTCCTGAGGGTTTAGTAAACAGAACATCAAACATGGTTTCATTTGTAAGTCTCATCCCATTAGATCTCCCTGAGCCCGAGGGACTCAAGTTCACATCAGTGAGGGAGACTGCAGTAGAGGTTCAGTGGGACCCCCTGGACATCCCCTTTGATGGCTGGAACCTCATCTTCAGAAACACTGTAAGTTGTCAACAGTAAACCTCTCATCTATAGAAACACTGAGCTATCAGTAGTAGACCTCCCATCTATAGAAACACTGAGTTATCAGTAGCAGAGCATCTCATCTATAGAAACACTGAGTTATCAGTAGTTGTCACGCCCTGACCATAGAGAGCCCTTGGTTCTCTATGGTGTTGTAGGTCAGGGCGTGACTAGTGTTCTAGTCGATTAATTTCTATGTTTGGGATTGAGTATGGTTCCCAATTAGAGGCAGCTGATTATCGTTGTCTCTGATTGGGGATCATACTTAAGGTGTCCCTGTTCCCGCCTGCTTTTGTGGGATATTGTTTGTGTTTGTGCTTGTTGCACCAAGTAAGTCACTTTTCATTGCTTGTTTATTGTTTTGTTGATAAGTTTTCACTTAATAAAAAGATGTGGAACTCAAATCACGCTGCGCCTTGGTCCGTCCATTATCACGACCGTGACAGAATATCCCACCAGTCAAGGACCATGCAGCGTGCTCGGGAGGATAAAGTGAGTTGAACCTTGGAGGAAATCCGGGGATGATGCGAGACCCTTCCTTGGAGAGAATCGCAGAAAGATCAGGAAGGACAGTGATGACGCCGGGGACCGCGGCCACAGAAACCCCAAGATTTTTTTGGGGGGGGCACATGGGGTGGTCGACTGAGCAGCGGGGAGTACCAAAGCCCGTTTGGGAGTTGGTGGAGGAATTCAAGGAAAAACACCGGAAAGAGGTGGTAGCGAGGAGTATGCTGCAGCGCAGGCATGCTGAAAAGCGTGACACCAGTCCGGTGCCATCTGCACCGGCTCCACGCACCAGGCCTCCAGTGAGCTTTCTCAGCCCGGTATGTCCTGTGCCGGTTCCTCGCACTCACCCTGAAGACCGGGTCATCAGTCTGGTGCCATCTGTGCCAGCTCCCCACACTTGTCCTGAAGAGCCAGAGACCGTCAGGGAGGCGATGGAGAAGTTGGGAGAGAGAGAGAGGAGAGAGATGTTGTGCAGGTGTGTTCTGCACAACATTCGAACTGAAGAGCCTGTCAGCAGTCTGGTGAGTCCTGTGCCAGCTCCCCGCACCCTCCCTAAAGTGCATGTCAACAGTTCGGTGCCACCTGTGCCGGCTCCACGCACCAGGCCTCCAGTGCGCCTTCCCAGTCCGGTACGTCCTGTGCCAGCTCCCCGCACTCGCCCTGAAGTGCATGTCATCAGTCCGGGGCCACCTGTGCCGGCTCCACGCACCAGGCCTCCAGTGCGCCTCCCCAGCCCGGTACGTCCTGTGCCGGCTCCCCGCACTCGCCCTGAAGAGCGTGTCATCAGTCCGGTGCCACCTGTGCCTGCTCCATGCACCAGGCCTCCAGTGTGCCTCCCCAGCCCGGTATGTCCGGTGCCGGCTCCCCGCACTCGCCCTGAAGAGCGTGTCATCAGTCCGGTGCCACCTGTGCCTGCTCCATGGACCAGGCCTCCAGTGCGCCTCCCCAGCCCGGTACGTCCTGTGCCGGCTCCCCGCACTCGCCCTGAAGAGCGTGTCATCAGTCCGGTGCCACCTGTGCCTGCTCCATGCACCAGGCCTCCAGTGTGCCTCCCCAGCCCGGTATGTCCGGTGCCGGCTCCCCGCACTCGCCCTGAAGAGCGTGTCATCAGTCCGGTGCCACCTGTGCCGGCTCCATGGACCAGGCCTTTAGTGCGCCTCCCCAGCCCGGTACGTCCTGTGCCGGCTCCCCGCACTCGCCCTGAAGAGTGTGTCATCAGTCCGGTGCCACCTGTGCCGGCTCCACGCACCAGGCCTCCAGTGCGTGTGTACGGTCCGGAGACTCCAGTGACGGTCTACAGCCCGGAACCTCCAGCGACAGTTCACAGTCCAGAGCTTCCAGTGATGTTTCACAGTCCGGAGCCTCCAGTGACGGTCATCAGCCCGGAGCTTCCAGTGATCGTCAACAGCCCGGAGCTTCCAGTGACGGTCAACGGCCCGGCGCTTCCAGTGATGGTCAAGGGCCCGGAGCTTCCAGTGACGGTCAATGGTCCGAAGCTTCCAGTGACTGTCCACTGCCCGGAGCTCCCTGCGCCGGTGCCATGGCCGGAGCCTTCCTCTGCGCCGGTGCCCAGTCCAGGCACGGTGTCCAATCCCGCTCCATGGCAGGAGCCTTCCTCTGCGCCGATGCCCAGTCCAGGCATGGCGTTCAGCCAGGCGCCATGGCCGGATCCGGGGTCTGGGCGGGGGCTACGACCGGCACCGGAAACGCCACCGACACTAGTCACCCCCCCAAACCTCCCCATTTGCTTTCAGGATTTGCGGCCGGAGTCCACACCTTTGGGGGGGTGGTACTGTCACGCCCTGACGATAGAGAGCCCTTGGTCCTCTATGGTGTTGTAGGTCACGGTGTGACGAGGGGTGTTCTATTCGAATCATTTCTATGTTTGGGATTGAGTATGGTTCCCAATTAGAGGCAGCTGATTATCGTTGTCTCTAATTGGGGATCATACTTAACTTCTCCTTTGTTCCCACCTGCTTTTGTGGGATATTGTTTGTGTTTGTGCTTGTTGCACCACGTAAGTCACGTATCGTTGCTTGTTTATTATTTTGTTGAGAAGTCTTCACTTAATCAAAGGATGTGGAACTCAAATCACGCTGAGCCATGGTCCGTCCATTATCACGACCATGACAGTAGTAGACTCCTCATCTATAGAAACACTGAGTTATCAGTAATAGACTTCTCATCTATAGAAACATTGAGTTATCAGTAGTAGACCTCTCATCTATAGAAACACTGAGTTATCAGTAGTAGACCTCTCATCTATATAAACCCTGAGTTATCAGTAGGAGACCTCTCATCTATAGAAACACTGAGTTATCAGTAGTAGACCGCTCATGTATAGAAACACTGAGTTATCAGTAGGAGACCTCTCATCTATAGAAACACTGAGTTATCAGTAGTAGACCTCTCATATATAGAAACACTGAGTTATCAGTAGTAGACCTCTCATATATAGAAACACTGAGTTATTAGTAGTAGATCTCTCATCTATAGAAACACTTAGTTATCAGTAGTAGACCTCTCATCTATAGAAACACTTAGTTATCAGTAGTAGACCTCTCATCTATAGAAACACTGAGTTATCAGTAGTAGATCTCTCATGTATAGAAACACTGAGCTATCAGTAGTAGACCTCTCATCTATGGAAACACTGAGTTATCAGTAGTAGACCTCTCATCTATAGAAACACTGAGTTATCAGTAGTAGACCTCTCATATATAGAAACACTGAGTTATTAGTAGTAGATCTCTCATCTATAGAAACACTTAGTTATCAGTAGTAGACCTCTCATCTATAGAAACACTTAGTTATCAGTAGTAGACCTCCCATCTATGGAAACACTGAGTTATCAGTAGTAGATCTCTCATCTATAGAAACACTGAGTTATCAGTAGTAGACCTCTCATCTATGGAAACACTGAGTTATCAGTAGTAGAAACACTGAGTTATCAGTAGTAGACCTCTCATCTGTAGAAACACTGAGTTATCAGTAGTAGACCTCTCATCTGTAGAAACACTGAGTTATCAGTAATAGACCTCTCATCTATGGAAACACTGAGCTATCAGTAGTAGACCTCTCATCTATAGTAACACAGAGTTATCAGTATTAGACCTTTCGTCTATAGAAACATTGAGTTATCAGTAATAGACCTCTAATCTATAGAAACACTTAGTTATCAGTAGTAGAAACACTTAGTTATCAGTAGTAGACCCCACATCTTTAGAAACTCTGAGTAATCAGAAACCGACCACTTATCAATAGAAGCACTGAGTTATCAGTAGTAGACCCCACCTCTATAGAAACACTGAGTTATCAGTAATAGACCTCTAATCTATTTAAACACTTAGTTATCAGTAGTAGAAACACTGAGTTATCAGTAGTAAACCCCTCATCATCTATAGAAACACTGAGTTATCAGTAGTAGAAACACTGAGTTATCAGTAGTAGACCTCTCATCATCTATAGAAACACTGAGTTATCAGTAGTAAACCCCTCATCATCTATAGAAACACTGAGTTATCAGTAGTAGAAACACTGAGTTATCAGTAGTAGACCTCTCATCATCTATAGAAACACTGAGTTATCAGTAGTAAACCCCTCATCATCTATAGAAACACTGAGTTATCAGTAGTAGAAACACTGAGTTATCAGTAGTAGACCTCTCATCATCTATAGAAACACTAAGTTATCAGTAATATACCCCTCATCTTTATAAACACTGAGTTATCAGTTGTAGACCTCTCATCTACAGAATCACTGACTTTCAGTAGTAGAATTCATCTATAGAACCACTAAGTTATCAGTAATAGACCTTTCATCTATACAAACACTGAGTTATCAGTAGAAGAAACACTGAGTTATCAGTAGGAGACCTCTCATCTATACAAACACTGAGTTATCAGTAGAAGAAACACTGAGTTATCAGTAGTAGACCTCTAATCTATAGAAACACTTAGTTATCAGTAGTAGAAACACTGAGTTATCAGTAGTAGACCTTTCATCTATAGAAACACTTAGTTATCAGTCGTAGAAACACTGAGTTATCAGTAGTAGACCCCTCATCTATAGTAACACAGAGTTATCAGTAGGTGAAACACTGAGTTATCAATAGTAGACCTTTCGTCTATACAAACACTGAGTTATCAGTAGAAGAAACACTGAGTTATCAATAGTAGACCTTTCGTCTATGGAAACATTGAGTTATCAGTAGTAGACCCCTCATCTATAGAAACACTGAGTTATCAGTAATAGACCCCTCATCTATAGAAACACTGAGTTATCAGTAATAGACCTTTTGTCTATAGAAACATTGAGTTATCAGTATTAGAAACACTTAGTTATCAGTAGTAGAAACACTTAGTTATCAGTAGTAGATCTCTCATGTATAGAAACACTGAGTTATCAGTAGTAGATCCCTCATCTATAGAAACACTGAGTTATTAGTAGTAGACCCCTCATCTATAGAAACACTGAGTTATCAGTAGTAGATCTCTCATCTATAGAAACACTGAGTTATCAGTAATAGACCTTTTGTCTATAGAAACATTGAGTTATCAGTAGTAGAAACACTTAGTTATCAGTAGTAGAAACACTTAGTTATCAGTAGTAGACACCACATCTTTAGAAACTCTGAGTCATCAGAAACCGACCACTTATCAATAGAAGCACTGAGTTATCAGTAGTAGACCCCACCTCTATAGAAACACTGAGTTATCAGTAATAGACCTCTAATCTATTGAAACACTTAGTTATCAGTAGTAGAAACACTGAGTTATCCGTTTTAGACCTCTCATCTATAGAAACACTGAGTTATCAGTAATAGACCTCTCATCTATAGAAACACTTAGTTATCAGTAGTAGAAACACTGAGTTATCAGTAGTAGACCTCTCATCATCTATAGAAACACTGAGTAATCAGTAGTAGACCTCTCATCTATAGAAACACTGAGTTATCAGTAATAGACCTCTAATCTATAGAAACACTTAGTTATCAGTAGTAGAAACACTGAGTTATCAGTAGTAGACCCCTCATCATCTATTGAAACAGAGTTATCAGTAGTAGACCCCTCATCTATAGTAACACAGAGTTATCAGTAGGTGAACTCTCATCTATAGAAACACTGAGTTATCAGTAGAAGAAACACTGAGTTATCAGTGGTAGACCCCTCATCTATAGAAACACTGGGTTATCAGTAGTAGACCCCTCATCTATAGAATCACTGAGTTATCAGTAGTAGACCTCTCATCTATAGAAACACTGAGTTATCAGTAGTAGACCTCTCATTCTGTATACTTCTGGCCCTTCTTTGGACACTGTGTTAACAACCCTCCAGACAAGCTTCAATGCCATACAACTCTCCTTCCGTTGCCTCCAACTGCTCTTAAATACAAGTAAAACTAAATGCATGCTCCTCAACCGTTCGCTGCCCGCAGCGGTCCGCCCATCTAGCATCACTACTCTGGACGGTTCTGACTTAGAATACTTGGACAACTACAAATTCCTAGGTCTCTGGTTAGACTGTAAACTCTCCTTCCAGACTCACATCAAACATCTCCAATCCAAAGTTAAATCAAGAATTGGCTTCCTATTTCGCAACAAAGCATCCTTCACTCATGCTGCCAAACATACCCTCGTAAAACTGACCATCCTACCAATCCTCGACTTTGGCGATGTAATTTACAAAATAGCCTCCAATACCCTACTCAACAAACTGGATGCAGTCTATCACAGTGCCATCAGTTTTGTCACCAAAGCCCCATATACTACCCACCACTGCAACCTGTGCGCTCTCGTTGGCTGGCCTTCGCTTCATAATCGTTGCCAAACCCACTGGCTCCAGGTCATCTACAAGACCCTGCTAGGTAAAGTCCCCCCTTATCTCCGCTCACTGGTCACCATAGCAGCACCCACCTGTAGCACGCGCTCCAGCAGGTATATCTCTCTGGTCACCCCCAAAGCCAATTCCTCCTTCGGCCGTCTCTCTTTCCAGTTCTCTCCTGCCAATGATAGTTTAGCCCAAACAACTACCTCTTCCCCTACTGTATTTATTTATTTTATTTTGCTCCTTTGCACCCCATTATCTTTATTTCTACTTTGCACTTTCTTCTACTACAAATCAACCATTCCAGTGTTTTACTTGCTATATTGTATTTACTTTGCCACCATGGATTTTTTTTTGCCTTTACCTCCCTTATCTCACCTCATTTGCTCACATTGTACATAGACTTATTTTTCTACTGTATTATTGACTGTATATTTGTTTTACTCCATGTGTAACTCTGTGTTGTTGTATGTTGTCGAACTGCTTTGCTTTATCTTGGCCAGGTCGCAATTGTAAATGAGAACTTGTTCTCAAATTGCCTACCTGGTTAAATAAAGGTGAAATAAATAAAATAAAGAAAAATCTATAGAAACATTGAGTTATCAATAGTAGAACTCTCATGTATAGAAACACTGAGTTATCAGTGGTAGACCCCTCATCTATAGAAACAGTAAGGTGTCAGTAGTGGATCTCTCATCTATAGAAACACTGAGTTATCAGTAGTAGAAACACAGAGTTTTCAGTAGTAGACCCCTCGTCTTCAGACAATCTGAGTGAGCAACACTCCTCTCCCTCGTCTCCCATGGTGCATTACATGTTGTTAATGGATCTGTCTCTACATATTCCACAAGAAGGAGGCTGAGATCTTCAGAAGCCAAAAGCCTATCATTATCCCCACTTTCCTGTGGTCGAAACCATACACCACCCCATGAAAGGACAGATAGACCCACTCCTAGCTTCAGTAATTGCCCTAGCTATGTGTGTTTGTGTTCTAAATGGCACACTTTTCCCTATATAGTGCACCACTTTTGACCAGAAGCCTATGGGACTATGGGTCCTGGTCAAAAGTAGTGCACTATATAGGGAATATGGTGTAGGGTGCCATTTGGGATAAATACTATGTGAACCAGAGTATCCTGTGGAAAAGATTTAGCAGAGCCAGTTTTCAAGTCTCTATGTCAGCAGTTAAATGTGACTAAATGTTCTGCGAGGCTTCTGTTGACAGCTCTAATGGCCATGTACTGCAGCAATGAGGCACAGAACCATTATTGTTTCTGAATGCTTTGTTTTTTCTTTTCAAAAGCCTATGAGAAGTAGCCCAAGGACTTGAAAGCCACAGTTCATTGCATTCAGTTCCCCCACATCCTTACAGTAGTTTCACAATCACAGACAGAATCCTCTGAGTACGATGTGGCTGCCCTATTCCCACACCAAGGCTATGTCCCAAATAGCACCCCATCCACTAGAAAGTGCTCTACTTTTGACCAGAGAGGCCCTGGGAAAGTAGTGATTAGGGTGCCATTTGGGCATCAGCCTTTGAGGTGGGTAACGGTAGATACACTCGATAGATAGGTACTTTATTGATCTCCAAGGGGAAGTGTGTCATAAAACATGCCATACCATTTTAATGACTGGTGTTGTTTGGTGTTGTCAGAAAGAGGAGAATGGGGAGATTCTGAACTCCCTGGGCAGCCCTGACACCATGTTCGAGCAGTCTGGGCTGGGACCTGGTCAGGAGTACGAGGTCAAACTGGAGGTGGTGAAGAACAACACCAGCGGACCTGCAGCACGCAAGAACATTTTCACAAGTGAGTACATACATACAGCACTTACAGAGTTCTATTCACTTGTTTTTTGGACAAGAATGTGCTCCTCCAGGCCAATATCTTTCAGTTGGAAAATTAACCTGAATGTTGAATCTGCATAGATGGTAGCTTGTCGCGCAATAAATCAAGTAAATGAAATAACTATTTCAAAATATCATGAACTATTTCTTGCCAACCTCAAGTGTTCTGTAATCCTTGTATTCATGACATATTTGCATTGGATATAATCCGTAAACCCCTTTTACACCATTCTGACCACCTGCTGGAGATTTAGAAGACATGATTTCCAGCAATACACACAGATCCAGAAGCAGCTTACAGCTGTCATAGTTACACACAGAAACACATTGTCACCTTGATTCACTAGGTTTCTCTATTGAATATCCGCTCTGCTGCAGCTCTGAGAGTGTGTTCCAAATGGCACCCTATTTCCTTTTTCGTGCATCCATTTGGGATGCAGCTGGACAGTCTATCCAAGGCATCCTGGAGTGCCAATATTGAGTGATTAGCTTGTTACTTTTCATGGCAACGTCTTGATTTACCAGAGGCAGTAAAAAGCCATCCCCTCGGCTGGTTAACATTTATGAGGAAATCATATCTCCATAATGCTGCTGCTATAAGGGCTAATGGCTTTTATGGGATCAATATAACAACACGTTTTGGTGTTGTAACTATACACCTCTAATCCTCTCACTAACCAAGCTATTTTTAGGTGGCTCGAGTGGAGGTTAAAATATACTGCACTACCAACACATTAAAGAATAGTCATGGAGAATGGTGTGTTATTGTCATTTAGAAAGAAAAAGCGTTCTGGAACATTCCAGCCCTAAACTATCAATATAAAGAAAGTCGCACACTCCATGTATAAACTCCCAGCAATTTAATGGGTATTTACCAACGTTTCAGCATCACTGTGCCTTCCTCAGGGTGATGTCATGAATACTTGAACCAGGTTATGTAGACAAAAAGTGCAATTAGTGTAACCAATGGCAGTAGTGAGGGGTGTGTCAATGATTCAATTAAAATGAATTAGTGAAAGTGTAAAAAAAAATTGCATAAGGCATATTAAATATATTACGCTAATGTTATCATATAGAAACATAATGGAATATTGTACATCATATTAGCATCAATATACATTGTTTCATTCAATTTCACATAATAATTTCGTATTTCATTTCATATTTGTTACATGTTATCTTTTAGTTCAATCTTAATGTACAATGAGCATCATCAAACAGGGGGAACATATTAGGTATACGCTAATAACCTGTAGAAAAATATATACATTTATAAGACTTGTTCATAAAGGAAACATTTTGTTCGTAAGAAGGGCCTGAGATCAAAGTCAATATTCAGACCACTAGGGGTCAATGTTTTTTGATAGGATATCAAGTAAGCCTCTCTTTGTAGTAGTAGGATTTCGATGTTACCTCGTCTCCTTGGTCGATCAACATGCTCAATGCCTGTGTATGTGAGGGAGGAGATTGAATGGTTAGCTTCAACAAAGTGAGCTGCTACTGGATAGTCAATGTTCTTAAACCTGATTGAGCTGTGGTGTTCAGCTCTTCGTTGTTTTAATTGTCTTTTCGTTTGTCCTATGTAGGCTTTTCCACATGGACAGGTGATGAGATAGATTACTCCCTTGGTCTTGCATGAGATGATACCCCTAACAGGGATCTTTTGACCTGTATGTGGGTGTCTGAAGAAAGACATTTTTATAGTGCTATTGCACTGTGCGCATGAGCCACATTTGTAGTTCCCATTTGGGATAGGTGTCAAGAGTGTCTGAATGGGCTCAGGGGGCATGTCAGATCTCACCAATTTATCTCCAATATTGTGACCATGCTTATAGACAACCAGTGGGGGGTTCTTTGAAGAGGTGTGCGATTTTTTGTTCTGATTGCAGAATATGCCAGTGCTTTTTCAGGATTGCTTTCATTTTCTCCGAACACTTGGTGAACTTGGTGCAAAAGACGGTTGCGTTGTTTTTCTTCTTTGGTTGAGTTTTTAGAAAATTCCTCTCTTGGTTTTTGAGATATTTTCATCATTGCAGCATCAAGTTTTGTCCTTGTAGCCTCTCATTTTGAATTTATCTGTCATTTTTTTTGCGTTGCTGTCAAAATCTGACTGGTGGCCACAGATTTGTTTAACCCTGCATAACTGGCTATATGGTAGACCATTCTGGAGAGGAAGGGGATGCATACTATCCACCCATAACAAGGTATTGCGATCTGTGGGCTTTGTGTATAAGTCTGTGTGTAATGCATCATTCTCTTTGATAATCCATAAGTCCAGGTAGTTTATTTTTCTCTCATCAGTCTGCATGGTGAATTTAAGGTATTCAGAGCTCTCGTTTAGTAGAGTTTGGAATTCATTTAGTTCCTGCTGACTTCCTTCCCAGAGCACAAAGACATCATCTATGTATCTCTTCCATAGAAGTATTTTAGAAAGTAAGGGGTGTGTCTCTGTTTTATAAAGGAGTGCTTCTTCAAATTGCCTCACATAAAGGTTTGCATAGTTGGGGCAAAAGGGGAGCCCGTCGCTACACCCCAACTTTGAAGGAAAAAGCCTGACTCAAAGACAAAGTAGTTATGGGATAATACCAGTTCAGTAAGTTGTTAGATGCGATCATTGGATGGAGCAAGGGTCATCTGCTGAAGGAAGTGTTGCAGCGCCTGCAAGCCTCCAGTGTGTGGGATGTTAGTGTACAAGCTCTCCACATCAAAAGTGGCCAGCAGCCCTCTATCAATGAGATCATGTGACTAGTATCTTTGACATAAGATGGGAGATTCTCAACCATCGGTTTAATGTGGTAATCCACAAATGTGGAAATGTTGGATGTCAGAGTCGATTGCTGCTACAATGGGTCTACCTGGAGGAGGAGACACTTGTTTGTGTAATTTCGCGACTGTATAGAAAGTTGGTATCTTGGGAAATTTCACACATAGAAGTTCTACTTCTTTTTTGGTTATTTAGTATAAACCTAATATATTCCCCCTGTTTGATGATGCTCAATATACATTAAGGTTGAACCAAAAGATTACATGTAACAAATATGAAATGAAATGAAATACGAAATTATTTTGTGAAATTGAATGAAACAATGTATGTTGATGCTAATATGATGTACAATATTCCATTATGTTTCTACATGATAACAATAGCATAACACATTTAATATGCCATATGCTATTTTTTTACAGTTTCACTAATTTATTTTAATTCACTTAATGATTATGACACACCCCTCACTATTGTCAATGGTTACACTAATTGCACACGCAAATCATTTTATAACATTTTTGACATGCTTTTTTCAGAATTTTTTTGTCGTTATTCTGTCCCTCACTGTTCAAATAAACCTACCATTAAAATTATAGACTGATAATTTATTTGTCAGTGGGCAAACGTACAAAATCAGCAGGGGATCAAATACTTTTTTCCCTCACTATGTACATATAAATATATGTATGAGTGATGGCCGAGCGGCATAGGCAAGATGCAATAGATGTTATAAAATACAGTACATACATATGAGATGAGTAATGTAAGACATGTAAACATTATTAAAGTGTAATATTTTTAGGTGAGTATTGATGCATTTATTAAAGTGGCTAATGATTTGAGTCTGTATGTAGGCAGCAGCCTCTCTGATGGCTGTTTAACCGTCTGATGACCTTGAGATAGAAGCTGTTTTTCAGTCTCTCGGTCCAAGCTTTGATGCACCTGTACTGACCTTGCCTTCTGGATGATAGCGGGGTGAACAGGCAGTGGGATGGGTGGTGGTTGTCCTTGATGATCTTTTTTGCCTTCCTTGTGACATCGAGTGCTGTAGGTGTCCTGGAGGGCAGGCAGTTTGTCCCTGGTGATGCGTTTTGCAGACCACACCACCCTCTAGGGAGTCTTGCGGGTGAGGGCGGCGCAGTTGCCATACCAGGCGGTGATACAGCCCGACAGGAGGCTCTGAATTGTGCATCTGCAAAAGTTTGTGAGGGTTTTAGGTGACAAGACAAAATTCTTCAGCCTCCTAAGGTTGAAGAGGCGCTGTTGATCCTTCTTCACCACGCTGTCTGTGGGGGTGGACCATTTCAGTTTGTCCATGATGTGTATGCCGAGGAACTTAAAACTTTCCACCTTCTCCACTACTGTCCCGTCGATATGGATAGAGGGGTGCTCTCTCTGCTGTTTCCACGATCATCTCCTTTGTTTTGTTGGCATTAAGTTAGAGGTTGTTTTCCTGACACCACACTCCGAGTGCCCTCACCTCCTCCCTGTAGGCTGTCTCATCATTGTTGGTAATCAAGCCCGCAACTTTTGTGTCGTCTGCAAACTTGATGATTGAGTTGGAGGCGTGCATGGCCACGCAGTCATGGGTGAACAGGGAGTACAGGAGGGGGCTGAGCACGCACCCTTGTGGGGCCCCATTGTTGAGGATCAGTGAAGTGGAGATGTTGTTTTTCCTACCTGGGGGTGGCCCGTCAGAAAGTCCAGGATCCAATTGCACAGGGTGCGGTTGAGACCCAGGGCCTGAAGCTTAATGATGAGCTTGGAGGGTACTATGGTGTTGATTGCTGAGCTGTAGTCAATGAACAACATGCTTACATAGGTATTCCTCTTGTCCATATGGGATAGGGCAGTGTGTGGTGTGATGGCGATTGCATCGTCTGTGGACCTGTTGGGGCAGTATGCAAACTGAAGTGGGTCTAGGGTGGCAGATAAGGTGGAGGTGATATGATCCTTGACTAGTCTTTCAAAGCACTTCATGATGACAGAAGTGAGTGCTACGATGCAATAGTCATTTAGTTCAGTTATCTTTACATTCTTGGGTACAGGAACAATGGTAGCCATCTTGAAGCATGTGGGAACAGCAGACTGGGATAGGGAGCAATTGAATATGTCCGTAAACACACCAGCCAGCTGGTCTGCACATGCTCTGAGGACGCAGCTAAGGACGTTGTCAGGGCCAGCAGCCTTGCAAGGGTTAACACGTTTAAGTGTCTTACTCACGTCAGCCACGGAGAAGGAGAGGGGGGCCCGCAGTCCTTGGTAGCGGGCCATGTCGGTGGCACTGTATTATCCTCAATGCGGGCAATGGTGTTTAGTTTTTCTGGAAGCAAGACGTCGGTGTCTGGAACATGGCTGATTTTCTTTTTGTAGTCCGTAACTGCCTGTAGACCCTGCCACATACGTCTCGTGTCTGAGCCGTTGAATTGCAACTCTACTTTGTCCCTATACCAACATTTAACTTGTTTGATTGCCTTGCAGAGGGAATAACTACACTGTTTATATTCAGCCATATTCCTAGTCATCTTTCCATCATTGAATGCAATGGTTCGCACATTCAGTTTTGTGCGAATACCACCATCTATCCATGGTTTCTGATTAGGGTAGGTTTTAATAGTCACATAGACATAGTGTAGTGGGATTAGCATTCTGTGGGACTAATTGCATGGAGTGATCCCCTCCCCCATCCCCTCCCACAACCCCTCCCCCATGGTGTGTGTTTGTGTGGGAGGGAGGGAGGGAGGGAGGCACCACTCCGGCTCATGGGAAGCCATCATCCTCCCAGGAAACAATCACAACCCTCGAACGACACACACACACACACACACACACACACACACACACACACACACACACACACACACACACACACACACATAGCTAGCCATTGAGGGTTAAATCTATGTTAAGCTCCAGTGCAGATTCCCTGTTTTATCTTTCTTCTGCAGAAGGTTGACTTTCCTGAAGTTGCTAATTGTGACAAATCAATTCCATCATAATGTAGGGAAAGTTCCTTTCATGCTCTGTGTTTTGATCTGTACTTACATAAATAACGTCATGCATGGATGCATAAAAGAAAACACAGTTCATTTTCAGATTATTATTTGTAGTAAATCCTGTCACTATTCATATTCAACCCTGTAACAAAGGCTCTGATGAGAGCTTAAACTCTTTAAATCATATTCCAAGTCTCTCTGCCCTATCCATGGCCTTTTATCAGGACACCAGGACACCTGCACCCAGTATCACCTCCCTTGTATTATTAAAAATAGATAACCTGCCTTAATAAACCCCGTTCTCTGACCAAACTCGGTCCTCGGGACCCCAGGGGGTGCACGTTTTGGTTTTGACCTAGCACCACACAGCTGATTCAAATAATCAACTAAGCATCAAGCTTTGATCATTTGAATCAGCTGTGTAGTGTTATGGCAAAAACCAAAATGTGCACCCCCTGGGGACTCGAGGACTTAGTTTGGGAAACGCTGCTCTACATGAAAAACATCATGAATGCTAACTAAACGTTCTCAGTCCTGGGATCCGACCCAAACTGCACCCTATTCCTTATACAGTGCAATACATTTTACCACTTACCATAGAGCTGTATTCACATAGCACCCTGTATTCACACCCCCCACCTCCTCTCTCCCCAGAGATCGATTCTCCTAGAGAGGTGAATTTGCGTGATGTGACGGACACCACAGCGCTGGTGACCTGGTTCCTGCCGGTGGCCATGGTGGATGGGGTGGGAGTGTCCTATGGGCCCAGCGACAACCCCTCAGACAGGAACACAGTGGAGCTGTCCTCTAGCGACACACAGTACCACCTGGGCAGCCTGAACCCTGACACAGAGTATGAGGTGTCGCTCATGGCCAAGAGGGGAGAGATGACCAGCGTGCCTGTGTCTGAGACCTTCCTAACAGGTAAGACAAGAGCTGTATCTCATTTGGCACACTATTTCCTTTATAGTGCACCAGGGCCCATTAGGGACAAGCAAATTATACAACACTAGGGTTGCAAAAGTTTTCCAGAAATCTTAGAATCAGGAGGGAATTAACAGGATATCCATGAATGCTCCAACTGGGATTTCTGGAAAAACCTGGAATTGGGAGGGAATAAGCAGGAAATCTGGAAATCCTTCAACCGGGATTTCTAGAAAACACGGGAAATTGGGGAAAGTGGCTGGAAGTGTGCAACCCTTTAAACAGCACAATATCAAAATGATGGATATGTAATAATTTGTTTGCTGGGTCTTTGATTAGAATAAAGGTAATGTTGATTAGTGAAATGTTTATATATTCATGTCTGACCCTTTAGCTGTTATACATTTAGATTAGATTAAAATAAACATCCAATAAGCTTAAAAAATAGATTAAAAACTGTCCAGTATCTTTGATCAGCTAGGCCAGGGGTGTCAAAGTAATTTTGCCCAGGGGGCCGTATCCTAGGCAAACATACTAACAGGCGATAAAAAAGTGGTGGTCTGTTCTCAACTGGGGTCTGGACCACACATCGTATTGTATATGCGAGGGGATCGTGACATTCCCCCCTGCCTGATCTATGACTGGATGTGTTCCAGACCTGGACGCCCCGCGGGACCTGCAGACGGTAGAGCTGACTGACGAGAGCATTACTCTGGAGTGGAAGAACAGCCAGGCTCAAGTAGACAACTACCGCATCAAATATGGCCCCCTCTCTGGAGGAGACCATGGAGAGCTGCTGTTCCCTACCGGACCCCTGGACACCACCCAGGCCAAGATCACTGGTAAGTGATCTCATTTTACTACATATCTGTAAAACCCTGATGAACTGTAAGGGCCGACACCCGTTAGTTAAATCAATAAATATGTATTTATATCAACTCCAACTGCCCTCCAAGAGTTCCTCTTCCAAGAATTCCCTCTTCACTTCTGTTTTCTCCTCAGTTCATGCACCTTGGTTGTAGAGCAAGGTAGAGGCACTGTTCCTTTTCCTTTGTTCAAGATCACTGGTAAGACAGAGCCCCTCCACTAGTCTAGTTATAACAGGATGCTTTTGGTGGTGGTGTTGGGTAATATCTGTGAATTTTCAGTTTTTAGATACTTTTATTGTTACCGCTTAAAAAAAAATCTATGTGAGAACAGCTATAAAACAACCATCCTGTCTTTGTGTAAATTAATATACACTACATGACCCAAAGTATGTGGACACCTGCTCGTCGAACATCTCATTCCAAAATCATAAGCATTAATATGGAGTTGGTCCCCCCTTTGCTGTTATAACAGCCTCCACTCTTCTGGGAAGGCTTTCCATTAGATGGTGGAACATTGCTGCGGGTACTTGCTTCCATTCAGCCACAAGAGCATTAGGGAGGTCGGGCACTGATGTTGGGCGATTAGGCGTGGCTCGCAGTCGGCGTTCCAATTCATCCCAAAGGTGTTCGATGGGGTTGAGGTAAGGGCTCTGTGCAGGCCAGTCAAGTTCTTCCATACCGATCTTGACAAAACATTTCTGTTTGCACCTTGCTTTGTGCACGGGGCCATTGTCATGCTGAAACAGGAAAGGGCCTTCCCAAAAGTGTTGCCACAACGTTGGAAGCACAGCCTCGTCGTGGTATGCTGTAGCCTTAAGATTTCCCTTCACTGGAACTAAGGGGCCTAGCCCGAACCATGAAAAAGCCCTAGACCATTATTCCTCCTCCTCCACTATGCATTGGGGCAGGTAGCGTTCTCCTGGCATCCGCCAAACCCCGATTCGTCCGTCGGACTACCAGATGGTGAAGCGTGATTCATCACTCCAGAGAACACGTTTCCACTGCTCCAGTGTCCAATGGCAGCGGATGGTACACCACTCCAGCCAGTGCTTGGCATTGCGCATGGTCATCTTAGGTTTGTGTGCGGCTGCTCGGCCATGGAAACCCATTTCATGAAGCTTCCAACAAACAGTTCTTGTGCTAACGTTGCTTCCACAGGGCAGTTTGGAACTCAGTAGTGAGTGTTGCAACCGAGGACAGGCGGTTTTTACGCACTACGCACTTCAGCACTCGCCGGTCACGTTCTGTGAGCTTGTTTGGCCTCCCACTTTGCGGCTTAGCCATTGTTGCTTCTAGACGTTTCCACTTCACAATAACAGCACTTACTTTGACCGGGGCAGCTCTAGCAGGGCAGAAATTTGACGAACTGACTTGTTGGAAAGGTGGCACCCTATGACGGTGCCACGTTGAAAGTCATTGAGCTCTTCAGTAAGGCCATTCTACTGCCAGTGTTTGGCTATGGAGATTGCATGGCTGTGTGCTCGATGTTATACACCTGTCAGCAATAGGTGTGGCTGAAATAGCTGAATCCACTAATTTGAAGTCTAGTGTATATTTTTATATATAGTGTATATTGTTTTTCAATGTAAACGGCAGCCTCGCTCTGCCAACTGTTCTGCAGCCAAGCGTTTGCGGCCCTCCTTCTAAATTGTCATTATTAAATTCAATACACTTATTTACAAATGGGCTGCTTTGTTTTTCTGTCGTGAAACGTTTGTCCGGCCACAAAAGACCCCCACTTTATTAGAAAACAGCTCAAGGAAGATTGCATTCAGGCCTTAAATGGAATTACACTGCTACTTCAATGTGAGATCCATCCTGGTTTAACAAAAAAATGCAGGGAGGGCCTATTTTTATCCTCCTGCACCGGTTCCCATTATACTCCATGTTTTGAGTCGGGCGGGCGGACAGACTCTTTTTGTAAACCATGTGCCACTGCATCGACGGATTAGGCTCCCTGGCTGAGAAAAAAAGAAAAAAGTTTCCAAACGGGTACTAGTGTCTTTGTCTGGGGCCCGTTCTTTGTCCTTGGGAGACCCATCCCCTGTAAATAAGGCATTGGCTGTGTCCCAAAATGCCATCCTATTCCCTATATAGTGCACTACTTTGATCAGGGACCATCTGACTATGGGCCCTGGTCAGAAGTAGTGCACTATATATTGAACAAGGTGTCATTTGGGATGCATCCAGTGCGTCTATTCAGCTGACTGGCCTCCCCCGGTCCCCCTCTGCTCCTCTCCGCTCCTCACAAACCTCAGCACTTTTTTCACACAGTTATTATCTGTAATTGCCTTCACGCTTGTGATTTTATTGATAATGAGTTTCCTCTGCGTTAGGTGTAATTTCATGCTTCTTGTGCCTGGTTGCCTAGTGACCTCTGTGGGAGATAATAAAGGAAATGAAGGCCGTTGGACTGAGGGCTCTTAATTGCACCGCGCAGCGCGGCCACATAGCCGGACTAAAAGGATCTCAAAGCCTCTTATATCATAGCAAATGTTGTTTCTGCCCCATATAGCGCCTCTTCTAGATCAATCAGAGCAGATAGAGGTTCCAAAATTAAGAGGCTGAAAATAAACCCAATTATGCTTCAATCTATTAGCTAGGCAATTAAGGCCTTGAAGAGTTTCCGTCTTTTTCATCGTTGTCGAAACTATTACCTGCAAACAGCTGGGTGTTTTAATATAAAACTTTAAACATATTGTTTTCATTGATAAATACTTGATAAAAAAAATACAAATAACATGTTTTTGTTCTCATGCTCTGTTTGCATACATCCGGTACGATAAGTGTTCTTCGTCTGTGTGTTGTGTAGGCCTGAGAGCTGGGACAGAGTACGGAATGGGAGTGACAGCCGTGAAGAGTGAGCGTGAGAGCCTTCCTACCACCACCAATGCTGTTACAGGTGAGAGCTATGACCTTTTTCTGTATTGTAATCCTACAATTCACAAATGGTTATTTGCACTTGTCTTGCACTATTTGAAATATACTCTCCTTCTATATTCTACACTCTCCTTCTATATTCTCCTTGTATATTATATATTTTCCTTCTATATTCTATACCCTCCTTCTATATTCTATATTCTCCTTGTATATTCTATATTTTCCTTCTATATTCTATATTCTCCTTCTATATTCTATATTCTCCTTCAATATTCTATATTTACCTTCTATATTCTATACTCTCCTTCTATATTCTCCTTCTAAATTCTGTATTTCCTTCTATATTCTCCTTCTTTATTCTATGTTCTCTTTCTATATTCTATACTCTCCTTCTGTGTTCTATATTCTCCTTCTATATTCTATACTCTTCTTCTATATTCTATATTCTCCTTCTATATTCTATATTTACCTTCTATATTCTCCTTCTATATTATATACTCTCCTTCTGTGTTCTATATTATCCTTCTATATTCTATACTCTTCTTCTATATTCTATATTCTCCTTCTATATTCTATATTCTCCTTCTATATTCTATATTTACCTTCTATATTCTCCTTCTATATTCTATACTCTCCTTCTGTGTTCTATATTCTCCTTCTATATTCTATACTCTTCTTCTATATTCTATATTCTCCTTCTATATTCTATATTCTCCTTCTATATTCTATATTTACCTTCTATATTCTCCTTCTATATTCTATACTCTCCTTCTGTGTTCTATACTCTCCTACTAAATTCTATACTATTCTTCTATATTTTATATTCTCCTTCTATATTCTCCTTCTATATTCTATATTCTCCTTCTATATTCTATATTCTTCTTCTATATTATATATTCTCCTTCTATGTTCTTCTCTTCAGCGTTGGATGCTCCTAAGAACCTGGAGGTGGAGTCTTCCTCTGAGACTGAGATGGTGCTGGTGTGGCAGAAGCCGGTGGCTAAGATCGACAAGTACAAGCTGGAGTACGTGTCAGCCGATGGGCAAAGGGCTGAGGTGACACCCTTCTCTAGAGACGTCAAGTACACCATGAAGAACTTGACGCCCGGCATGTTGTACACCATCACCCTGACTGCTGAGAGGGGACGCAGGCAGAGTGGCCCCACCACCATCTCCGCAGCAACAGGTCAGTATGGAAAGGTCACCACGATCTCCTCTTAGCCAATTCATAGAATTAGAATGAATAGTGCAGGCATCCCCATTCAGGTCAGTTATGCTATGATGGGAGGACTTTCAGACATATTGAGTGTCCCCTCAATCTATTTATATGATCCCATGCTGCAGTAGCCACATGTCAGTGTCGACTGTAACCCTCTACCTCTCCAACCTGGTCCCATACATAGAAAAATAATCTAGATTATATTTCCATGGTCCCATATTACATGTATTCTAGCCACAGGTCTTTGTGGACAGTACTCTAGCCTGGGTGCCAGTCTGTCTCTGTTCCCGTGCCAACTCCTTATGAAATTGTCACGCCAAAAATTCAATTTAATTTACAATAACTGTGTTGACAATGACTGTGTTGACAAAGTAAACCCCCCCCCCCAAAAAAAACAAATTATTATTATAATTTTTTGATAAAAACTTTGGGGGGCCAAAATAAATCACTCACGGGCCAGTTTTGGCTGCTGTATAGTAGGGGTCTGTAAGAAAGCAATTTGTTTGTGTTTGGACTGTGTTTCATGAAGTTTTCTACTGTAAAGTTTTGTACAGCCTTTTCCTCATTAACCAACGATTCAATTTTGCTCTCCAGTCCTGCAGCCAAACCTAGGGAATGAATTGAATTCATTGTTACTACTTTCTTTAAGTCTCTCTGTCTCTGTTTCCTTTACTGCATGTGGGTTTCATTTTTTTACTAAAACAAGGAAAGGAAAATAAGATTATTATAACCCTTTTTAGCTCACTCCTGTGGTCAGGATGCTTCCAAAACAAACATTTGAGAAGAAAGTCCTCCAGTTATGTTACGGGATACCCATTAATGTGTATGGCTATGGGCAAAATTGAGATGGTGAGAGGGAAACGCTGGTATGGATAAGAATGACTGTCTTTTGTTTGGGTCTTTGTTACATGCTGCCAACTTTCAGAATGGTGTGTGTGTGTGTGTGTGTGTGTGTGTGTGTGTGTGTGTGTGTGTGTGTGTGTGTGTGTGTGTGTGTGTGTGTGTGTGTGCTCCATACAGAGCTCATTCATGTGATAATTGGTGGAGTGGGCCCACTCCCCTGTGTTTCTGTATGAATTTACCATGATGAATTGTGGGTTTGTCAGATAAAACGATACATACTCTGTTAAAACATTGGCTCCGAGATCACCACTCCTCTAATCAGCATGCTGCGGTCGTTCCTCCAACACTTTATCGTCTCCATTCCAGACAGATAATGCAAACACAGTGCATGCTGCACGTTAACAGGGATATTAAGGGATTGGGAGGGGGGTGGGGGTTCCCACCCTTTTGCCCCCCAGGTCTGGACTTTACTTGTGTTTGACAATCATCTGGCGTTGAAAGGATTACAAGAATTAAAGTTCAAGTGTTTGGAGACCCACTGGAGTGAGCCAGTAACAACATTATACCTCTGCAGAACAAAAAACTTCAAAATCTTAAGGCTATTTCAAATGCTGAGCAAGAAACCAAAATTGATTTGATATAATAAACCTCCCACATCCTTCCAGCAGTCAGACATGTATTGTTGATGTAGGAAGATCAAGAGACAGTAAAGCTGCAGTATTATAACTTAGGCTAATCAGCAAATTCAGGGACTCATGGGGCTGTGGGGAGCCTTTGTGTAAACGGAAGCCTCAGGCACAATGAGAGAGAACAGTTTGAATGATAATACTTTGAGCAAAAGTCAAAGGAGTCAATAATCACATTTGAATAATAGATTAAACACATCAGATGATTTTGTCCGTGGCTTTAGTGTACTGTGCACACCACAGAATATGAAGTATATCCCTAGAGTGTAAACAAAGCCTTTTTAAGATTCTGCTGTACAGAGCAATATTCTTTAGCAGTTTGGTGATGGTTTTATACACCTATGTGAACTGAAACCAAAGTTCTCTATAAATAAGACTAGAAATATAGAGCTTTTCTATGTGAAGTTTTCATGTTCTATAATATTTTGCATGAATGTTGCATGACCAATTGCTCCAATTTGAGAAATGGAGCACAAAGTGCATATCCTGCATGTTTTTGAGATGGTCTCATCTTGACGATAAGTTATTTCATTCATCCCGTCATGTCTCCATCTGCATGTTCTGAAGGCCAGACCTGAGACTCAGCCACAGTTGCTTCTGTTACCTGACAAAAGGAGAAGAGACAATCCGTCCCAAATGGCACCCTATTCCCTTCACATGTAGGATCTTCATTTTAAGCAGTTTGCTACAGCAGGGAAATAATCCTGCAGCAACAGGAAATGTGAATTATTATGTGGATTATAATTAAGGGAACTTTGTAAGGGTTGATACATTTTTCGTAAGGGAAAATCAAGTCTGAAGCCTTTTTAAACCTCAAATACACTACAAGTTTTACAAGTTCTCCTGCAACATGGTGACCAAATGAAGATCCAAAATCTGTATATAGTGCACTATAAAGGGAACAGGGTGCCATTTGGAATGCAGGAAATATGTTAGGTACTGATTGACATGACGCATCTTGATCGTTTAGTATGGGTCTGTAAAATGAACATTTCTAGACTAGTACATAAAGACTAGTCTGAGTCAATCCCCTCCCTCCTAATGGTCTCAATCTAACTACTCCAACATTATAACAATGTTCTGATAATGCTGTTCAGTCTCTTCTCCCATGTGAGCTTTCACAAGCAATTAATGGCCAGTCCGGTCGCTGCCTGCCTTCCATCAAACGTCATTCATTCCATTCTCATTGTCTTCCATTCCATTTAGTCTACATTTTCCTGCCCACTCCAACATAGGTGGTTTGAAAATAGGATAATGGTAGCCTTGACGTTTCCCTGCATCTCAATCTGCTGACACCTCCAGCTCACAATGGTCTCGAATTATAGGGTGTTCTGCTCTCTCTGCTGTACTGCTATACTGCTGCTACTGCATGGCTTCTCCATGTGTTTGAAGTGTACTGTGTACTTCTGCTCAAGCGGACTACAGGGGACCTTCAAAAATGAATGGCTTGTTCAGAGCCATTAATGCACAGGCAAGACAGGCCGTTTCAGGCAGAGAGCCTTGCTGGAGTCAGGTGCATGCAGAACAGATTGTCTGTCTACGTCATGGAGGCTGTGTGTGTGTGTGTGTGTGTGTGTGTGTGTGTGTCTGTCTGTCTGTCTGTCTGTCTGTCTGTCTGTCTGTCTGTCTGTCTCCACAATAAATTGAGTCTTCGTATCCACGCTGCTAAAGAGTGTGTTGTCACCAAGGTCTTTTGTAGTGGTAATGTTAGAATATTTTTACATTTACACACACTAAAGGGACTTCTTTCAGAGTCTAATAGATGTTGGAAGTTAATAATTTGATCATCCTGTTGTTGCAGGAAATTGTAGTATATTCAAGGTTTAAAATCAAATCAAATCAAATCAAATGTATTTATATAGCCCTTCTTACATCAGCTGATATATCAAAGTGCCAGACCTCTTCTGGCTGTGCCGGGTGGAGATTATAACAGAACATGGCCAAGATGTTCAAATGTTCATAAATGACCAGCATGGTCAAATAATAGTAATCATCGTGAACATGGCAGGGTTCCATCGCCGCAGGTAGAACAGTTGAAACTGGAGCAGCAGCATGGCCAGGTGGACTGGGGACAAAAAGGAGTCATCATGCCAGGTAGTCCTGAGGCATGGTCCTAGGGCTAAGGTCCTCCGAGAGAGAGAAAGAAAGAAAGAGAGAATTAGAGAGAGCATACTTAAATTCACACAGGACACCGGATAAGACAGGAGAAATACTTCAGATATAACAGACTGACCCTAGCCCCCCGACACATAAACTACTGCAGCATAAATACTGGAGGCTTCTAAAGTTTTTAATTTCCAATTTAAAATGTCAGACTTGATTTGCCCAAGCTAAAAATATATCAACAAAAATGTCCATTAATTTAAATCCACACATTACCTGTTGTGCTCGATTATTTTTGTGCTGTGAGAAACTGGTCAAATTAAAATCCTACATCTGTATGTGGAAATAAATGATTGAAATAGAAATGAGATTGGGTTATCAGGTTCAACTATCTTTTCCAGCAAAGATCATGTTGTCTTTTTTGGTTTTATGGAGTCTTGAATTAACAATGTCTTTGTGGATTGAAGACAACTTTCTTTGGGTCTACAAAAAACTCTAATCTCTTCTTTGAGGTCAATACTTGTTTATTGTGTGCCATGTCATTTGAGTGAAATGTTGTCAGTGAAATATCTGAGTGAAATATCTGTAGGCTATGTCTTCAATAACCAGCCTTTTTCACAATCCAAGCCCTCAGCTTTCTTATGTGTACTGTATTTCCCTTGTCCCAATTCTCCACCCTTCTCCAAAGGTGTAGATTTGTACACTCCCCGTCGTGGATTTTATAAGCATAGGATTGGTGTAAGCATTGGCTAGAGGGAGTTTTCACCATTTTCAAATGGTGGAAGTGCACACTTCATGAAAAAGGGTGGAGAATCGGGTCACAGCCTACCTATATCTATGTTTGACATTGAGTGGTTAGCCTAACGTTGTCTTGATGTTGTTTGTTGTCATGTTTATCGTCATCCAGAGGAGGAGAAGCCTGTGCTGGGCAAACTGACAGTGTCAGACGTGTCGTGGGACAGCTTCCTGGTGTCCTGGGTCACTGAGGAGGGAGACTTTGATGGCTTTGTGGTTGAGGTGACAGACGCAGAGGCAGGGGTAGATTGGCAGAACCACACCCTGCAAGATGCAGCCCAGAGCCTGGGCATCGTAGGCCTCTCTCCCGCCACCTGGTACAATGTCAGCCTGTATGGGCTGTACAAGGGGGCCCTGTTAGGGCCTGTCTATGCAGACACCATCACAGGTATCACCACTCACTTAGTAAATCCTCTTTCTGTCTGACTAAACATTTGAATTAACATCACAATCTTTCTCTCCCTCGTCTTGGAAGAGGCTTGATTCAATCCATGGGTATCATCTTGTCTCTTTATACTGTAGTGTACACCCTATTATCCATTTGTATACCAATAGAACTTTACTTATCTGTTTTCACACCAACAGCACTTTACCTCTGATCTCTTCTTACAATAGTTAACTGTCTAATGGTGATAAGTTACCAGTCCAGCCACTGCGGAAGTTCTTTGCTCATTAGTCATTTCCACTATACAAAACCTTCAGCCTGTTTTAACCTCTTGCCATTCAAATGCCTCAACCATCATCATCTAGTAACACCACATCACCCATTATGTGGGTTTCCCTCACTTTGATGCAGTGACTGTAAAATATATTTTCGAAACCAACCGTCCACAGTATAGAACCACCCCACCCAGACAAAACCCATTCAGTTGACATGAGGCCTGACCTGGCCTGCAGTGGATCCACCCAGACAAAACCCATTCAGTTGACACGAGGCCTGACCTGGCCTGCAGGGGATCCACCCAGACAAAACCCATTCGGTTGACATGAGGCCTGACCTGGCCTGCAGTGGATCCACCTTTGAGCCACCCTAAGCAGACTACGGTACAGTATGTGCCTGTCAGGACGTACCATGAGAGAACATTTCTGGAGAATTTCGGACCTGTCAGCCGACCCACGTGTTGTGATCTGTACCCTGGGGACTGACTGACTGACTGACTGACTGACTGACTGACTGACTGACTGACTGACTGACTGACTGACTGACTGACTGACAGTATAAACCCAACAGGTGCATTGATTCATTCCCCCATCCAACCAATAGTAGTCATTATCAACCATTCACATTCTGTGAATTACAACGTTGAACGGAGCGTGAACAAGACTACTCATGTCAAGACTACTTACTTGTTTGCTGTTAAAACCATTGAGGACTTTGGCATGTGCTATGAGAATGTACAAAAGGATTAAGCAGTGACAAGTAATCATAAGTATCGACAAGAAGTGTTGTCAATGTTTCAGTAAAACATTTTCATTTCGGATTCGAGGTGGATGTAAGTTAGGATTTAGGTGACCTGGCCAAGCTATCTGTTTTAGACAGCATAGAGTACCTAGACAAACCTGGCCTCTGCATACTTCTGCTGTCATTCAGACCAGCCAGCCCCCTGGTACCTCCCGTTCTCCCCTAAACACACATACAGAGGCCAGGCTGCACACACATCACACACATAGCTTTGTTCTTTTGAGGTCTTCTGTCACCTGCTGAAAACCTGTCTCAAATTACTTCTCCCTCATCTACTAATTTGGTAACTTTCCCAGTGAATAAAAGGGATTTATTTGAAACAATCTCTTCAAAGCTCATTTAAAACAGTTCTTCACGTTTTTCATGTTATCCTCATGGTATAAACAATATATGGATTGTATCATTGTATCACTCAAAGCACGCTATAGTTCAGCTGTTCCAACATAATGACGATTCGGCAAATGGATGGAGAGAGTCAATGGTTTCTTCAAGTCCCTGAGAAGATTTTTTTCTAATCTGTGAGGGCTTTGTTCACCTCTCTCCCTAGACTCTCATTCTGCTCCGCTCCGCTCCCAGACCTCTCCACTACCACACCCGCTCTTCTCCTCTCCCAGACCGCTCTGCTCCTCTCCCAGACCACTCTACTCCTCTCCCAGACCTCTCTGCTCCTCTCCCACACCCTCTCTGCTCCTCAATCTCATGCTCACATTGACGCTGTGTCCTGGAGCCTGGTGTTGGGATGCCAGGGACTGCTGGAGCCTGGTGTTGGGGTGCCAGGGAATGCTGGGGCTGCTGCACATGTTTGCACTTCTGGGTTGCATCCCAAATGGCACCCTATTCCCATATATAGTGCACTACTTTTTTACCAGGGCCTCTATCACACTCTCTCCCTCCCTGCTTCCTTGACTGACTGGCTGCCCAGCTAAAGAAGCCCTGCTCCACTCCTAACAAAGAGTGACAGCTACCCGGGATTTTTGTGCTCTGGTTTTCATTTTCCACCACTTCTTCTCACAACAACTGCCTTGTGCAGTTCCCTCATTTCATGTCAGCCCAATCCTCTGGGTTCACACTGGCTCAGGCACCTAATGTTTGGTGTTGTGTTCTAATGAGTTATGTCCCTGTATCTAGTCAGGCAGCACTGAGGCGGCACAGTCAGTCCACGGTATGTCTGACTGTCCATCTCTTGAACAGAGCTACACCAGAAATACTTTAGAACCACCCTGGCCCATCTTCCATCCATCTGTAGCTCTGAATCTCCAGGAAGCAGCTTTAGTTGTATTAAACTGCTGTCTGTATGGTGCAGATGGCCAGTCTGCTAGCACATCCTCTCTCTCTGGCTACTACAGCTGTAGACTCTAGCAGCTGTAGACTCAAGCAGCTGTAGACTCAAGCAGCTGTAGACTTTAGCAGCTGTCTCTAGCAGCTGTAGAATCTAGCAGCTGTAGACTCTAGCAGCTGTAGACTCTAGCAGCTGTAGACTTTAGCAGCTGTCTCTAGCAGCTGTAGACTCTAGCAGCTGTAGACATTAGCAGCTGTCTCTAGCAGCTGTAGACTTTAGCAGCTGTAGACTTTAGCAGCTGTAGACTCTAGCAGCTGTAGACTCTAGCAGCTGTAGACTTTAGCAGCTGTCTCTAGCAGCTGTAGACTCTAGCAGCTGTAGACTTTAGCAGCTGTAGACTTTAGCAGCTGTCTCTAGCAGCTGTAGACTTTAGCAGCTGTCTCTAGCAGCTGTAGACTTTAGCAGCTGTAGACTTTAGCAGCTGTAGACTCTAGCAGCTGTAGACTCTAGCAGCTGTAGACTTTAGCAGCTGTCTCTAGCAGCTGTAGACTCTAGCAGCTGTAGACATTAGCAGCTGTCTCTAGCAGCTGTAGACTTTAGCAGCTGTAGACTTTAGCAGCTGTAGGCTCTAGCAGCTGTAGACTCTAGCAGCTGTAGACTTTAGCAGCTGTCTCTAGCAGCTGTAGACTCTAGCAGCTGTAGACTTTTGCAGCTGTAGACTTTAGCAGCTGTAGACTTTAGCAGCTGTAGACTCTAGCAGCTGTAGACTTTAGCAGCTGTAGACTCTAGCAGATGTAGACTCTAGCAGCTGTAGACTCTGGCAGATGTAGACTCTAGCAGCTGTTGTCTTTAACAGCTGTCTCTAGCAGCTGTAGACTCTAGCAGCTGTAGACTTTAGCAGATGTAGACTCTAACAGATGTAGACTCTAACAGATGTAGACTCTAACAGATGTAGACTAACCAATTGAGACTCTAACAGCTGTAGACTAGTAGCTGTAGACTCTAACAGATGTAGACAAACAGCTGTATGCTCTAACAGCTGTAGACTCTAGCAGCTGTAGACTCTAGCAGCTGTAGACCAACAGCTGTAGACTAACAGCTGTAGACTCTAGCAGCTGTAGACATTAGCAGCTGTCTCTAGCAGCTGTAGACTCTAGCAGCTGTAGACTCTAGCAGCTGTAGACTTTAGCAGCTGGAGACTCTAGCAGCTGTAGACTTTAACAGCTGTCTCTAGCAGCTGTAGACTCTAGCAGCTGTAGACTTTAGCAGCAGGAGGCTCTAGCAGCTGTAGACTTTAGCAGCTGTCTCTAGCAGCTGTAGACTCTAGCAGCTATAGACTTTAGCAGCTGTAGACTCTAGCAGCTATAGACTTTAGCAGCTGTAGGCTCTAGCAGCTGTAGACTTTAGCAGCTGTCTCTAGCAGCTGTAGACTCTAGCAGATGTAGACTGTAACAGATGTAGACTCTAACAGCTGTAGACTAATAGCTGTAGACTCTAGCAGCTGTAGACTTTAGCAGATGTAGACTCTAACAGATGTAGACTAACAGCTGTATACTCTAACAGCTGTATACTCTAACAGCTGTAGACTCTAGCAGATGTAGACTCTAACAGATGTAGACTAACAGCTGTATACTCTAACAGATGTAGACTCTAACAGATGTAGACTAACCAATGTAGACTCTAACAGCTGTAGACTAATAGCTGTAGACTCTAGCAGCTGTAGACTTTAGCAGATGTAGACTCTAACAGATGTAGACTAACAGCTGTATACTCTAACAGCTGTAGACTCTAGCAGCTGTAGACTCTAGCAGCTGTAGACCAACAGCTGTAGACTAACAGCTGTAGACTCTAACAGCTGTAAACTCTAGCAGCTGTAGACATTAGCAGCTGTCTCTAGCAGCTGTAGACTCTAGCAGCTGTAGACTCTAGCAGCTGTAGACTTTAGCAGCTGTAGACTCTAGCAGCTGTAAACTTTAACAGCTGTCTCTAGCAGCTGTAGACTCTAGCAGCTGTAGACTTTAGCAGCTGTAGACTCTAGCAGCTGTAGACTTTAACAGCTGTCTCTAGCAGCTGTAGACTCTAGCAGCTGTAGACTTTAGCAGCTGTAGGCTCTAGCAGCTGTAGACTTTAGCAGCTGTCTCTAGCAGCTGTAGACTCTAGCAGCTGTAGACTTTAGCAGCTGTAGACTCTAGCAGCTATAGACTTTAGCAGCTGTAGACTTTGGCAGCTGTAGACTTTAGCAGCTGTAGACTAGCAGCTGTAGACTCTAGCAGATGTAGACTGTAACAGATGTAGACTCTAACAGCTGTAGACTAATAGCTGTAGACTCTAGCAGCTGTAGACTTTAGCAGATGTAGACTCTAACAGATGTAGACTAACAGCTGTATACTCTAACAGCTATATACTCTAACAGCTGTAGACTCTAGCAGATGTAGACTCTAACAGATGTAGACTAACAGCTGTATACTCTAACAGATGTAGACTCTAACAGATGTAGACTAACCAATGTAGACTTTAACAGCTGTAGACTAATAGCTGTAGACTCTAGCAGCTGTAGACTTTAGCAGATGTAGACTCTAACAGATGTAGACTAACAGCTGTATACTCTAACAGCTGTAGACTCTAGCAGCTGTAGACTCTAGCAGCTGTAGACCAACAGCTGTAGACTAACAGCTGTAGACTCTAACAGCTGTAAACTGTAGCAGCTGTAGACATTAGCAGCTGTCTCTAGCAGCTGTAGACTCTAGCAGCTGTAGACTCTAGCAGCTGTAGACTTTAGCAGCTGTAGACTCTAGCAGCTGTAGTCTTTAACAGCTGTCTCTAGCAGCTGTAGACTCTAGCAGCTGTAGACTTTAGCAGCTGAAGGCTCTAGCAGCTGTAGACTTTAGCAGCTGTCTCTAGCAGCTGTAGACTCTAGCAGATGTAGACTGTAACAGATGTAGACTCTAACAGCTGTAGACTAATAGCTGTAGACTCTAGCAGCTGTAGACTTTAGCAGATGTAGACTCTAACAGATGTAGACTAACAGCTGTATACTCTAACAGCTGTAGACTCTAACAGATGTAGACTCTAACAGATGTAGACTAACAGCTGTATACTCTAACAGATGTAGACTCTAACAGATGTAGACTAACCAATGTAGACTCTAACAGCTGTAGACTAATAGCTGTAGACTCTAGCAGCTGTAGACTTTAGCAGATGTAGACTCTAACAGATGTAGACTCTAACAGATGTAGACTAACAGCTGTATACTCTAACAGCTGTAGACTAGCAGCTGTAGACTCTAGCAGCTGTAGACCAACAGCTGTAGACTAACAGCTGTAGACTCTAACAGCTGTAAACTCTAGCAGCTGTAGAAATTAGCAGCTGTCTCTAGCAGCTGTAGACTCTAGCAGCTGTAGACTCTAGCAGCTGTAGACTTTAGCAGCTGTAGACTCTAGCAGCTGTAGACTTTAAAAGCTGTATCTAGCAGCTGTAGACTCTAGCAGCTGTAGACTCTAGCAGCTGTAGACTTTAGCAGCTGTAGACTTTAGCAGCTGTCTCTAGCAGCTGTAGACTCTAGCAGCTGTAGACATTAGCAGCTGTCTCTAGCAGCTGTAGACTTTAGCAGCTGTAGACTTTAGCAGCTGTAGACTCTAGCAGCTGTAGACTCTAGCAGCTGTAGACTTTAGCAGCTGTCTCTAGCAGCTGTAGACTCTAGCAGCTGTAGACTTTAGCAGCTGTAGACTTTAGCAGCTGTCTCTAGCAGCTGTAGACTCTAGCAGCTGTAGACTCTAGCAGCTGTATACTCTAGCAGCTGTAGACTCTAGCAGCTGTAGACTTTAGCAGCTGTAGACTTTTGCAGCTGTAGACTTTAGCAGCTGTAGACTTTAGCAGCTGTAGACTCTAGCAGCTGTAGACTTTAGCAGCTGTAGACTAGCAGCTGTAGACTCTAGCAGATGTAGACTGTAACAGATGTAGACTCTAACAGCTGTAGACTAATAGCTGTAGACTCTAGCAGCTGTAGAGTTTAGCAGATGTAGACTCTAACAGATGTAGACTCTAACAGATGTAGACTCTAACAGCTGTAGACTAATAGCTGTAGACTCTAGCAGCTGTAGACTTTAGCAGATGTAGACTCTAACAGATGTAGACTAACAGCTGTATACTCTAACAGCTGTATACTCTAACAGCTGTAGACTCTAGCAGATGTAGACTCTAACAGATGTAGACTAACAGCTGTATACTCTAACAGATGTAGACTCTAACAGATGTAGACTAACCAATGTAGACTCTAACAGCTGTAGACTAATAGCTGTAGACTCTAGCAGCTGTAGACTTTAGCAGATGTAGACTCTAACAGATGTAGACTCTAACAGATGTAGACTAACAGCTGTATACTCTAACAGCTGTAGACTCTAGCAGCTGTAGACTCTAGCAGCTGTAGACCAACAGCTGTAGACTAACAGCTGTAGACTCTAACAGCTGTAAACTCTAGCAGCTGTAGACATTAGCAGCTGTCTCTAGCAGCTGTAGACTCTAGAAACTGTAGACTTTAGCAGCTGTAGACTCTAGCAGCTGTAGACTTTAACAGCTGTCTCTAGCAGCTGTAGACTCTAGCAGCTGTAGACATTAGCAGCTGTAGACTTTAGCAGCTGTCTCTAGCAGCTGTAGACTCTAGCAGCTGTAGACTTTAGCAGCTGTAGGCTCTAGCAGCTGTAGACTTTAGCAGCTGTCTCTAGCAGCTGTAGACTCTAGCAGCTGTAGACTTTAGCAGCTGTAGACTCTAGCAGCTATAGACTTTAGCAGCTGTAGACTTTGGCAGCTGTAGACTTTAGCAGCTGTAGACTAGCAGCTGTAGACTCTAGCAGATGTAGACTGTAACAGATGTAGACTCTAACAGCTGTAGACTAATAGCTGTAGACTCTAGCAGCTGTAGACTTTAGCAGATGTAGACTCTAACAGATGTAGACTAACAGCTGTATACTCTAACAGCTGTATACTCTAACAGCTGTAGACTCTAGCAGATGTAGACTCTAACAGATGTAGACTAACAGCTGTATACTCTAACAGATGTAGACTCTAACAGATGTAGACTAACCAATGTAGACTTTAACAGCTGTAGACTAATAGCTGTAGACTCTAGCAGCTGTAGACTTTAGCAGATGTAGACTCTAACAGATGTAGACTCTAACAGATGTAGACTAACAGCTGTATACTCTAACAGCTGTAGACTCTAGCAGCTGTAGACTCTAGCAGCTGTAGACCAACAGCTGTAGACTAACAGCTGTAGACTCTAACAGCTGTAAACTGTAGCAGCTGTAGACATTAGCAGCTGTCTCTAGCAGCTGGAGACTCTAGCAGCTGTAGACTCTAGCAGCTGTAGACTTTAGCAGCTGTAGACTCTAGCAGCTGTAGTCTTTAACAGCTGTCTCTAGCAGCTGTAGACTCTAGCAGCTGTAGACTTTAGCAGCTGAAGGCTCTAGCAGCTGTAGACTTTAGCAGCTGTCTCTAGCAGCAGTAGACTCTAGCAGATGTAGACTGTAACAGATGTAGACTCTAACAGCTGTAGACTAATAGCTGTAGACTCTAGCAGCTGTAGACTTTAGCAGATGTAGACTCTAACAGATGTAGGCTAACAGCTGTATACTCTAACAGCTGTATACTCTAACAGATGTAGACTCTAGCAGATGTAGACTCTAACAGATGTAGACTAACAGCTGTATACTCTAACAGATGTAGACTCTAACAGATGTAGACTAACCAATGTAGACTCTAACAGCTGTAGACTAATAGCTGTAGACTCTAGCAGCTGTAGACTTTAGCAGATGTAGACTCTAACAGATGTAGACTCTAACAGATGTAGACTAACAGCTGTATACTCTAACAGCTGTAGACTAGCAGCTGTAGACTCTAGCAGCTGTAGACCAACAGCTGTAGACTAACAGCTGTAGACTCTAACAGCTGTAAACTCTAGCAGCTGTAGACATTAGCAGCTGTCTCTAGCAGCTGTAGACTCTAGCAGCTGTAGACTCTAGCAGCTGTAGACTTTAGCAGCTGTAGACTCTAGCAGCTGTAGACTTTAAAAGCTGTCTCTAGCAGCTGTAGACTCTAGCAGCTGTAGACTCTAGCAGCTGTAGACTTTAGCAGCTGTCTCTAGCAGCTGTAGACTCTAGCAGCTGTAGACATTAGCAGCTGTCTCTAGCAGCTGTAGACTTTAGCAGCTGTAGACTTTAGCAGCTGTAGACTCTAGCAGCTGTAGACTCTAGCAGCTGTAGACTCTAGCAGCTGTAGACTTTAGCAGCTGTCTCTAGCAGCTGTAGACTCTAGCAGCTGTAGACTCTAGCAGCTGTATACTCTAGCAGCTGTAGACTCTAGCAGCTGTAGACTTTAGCAGCTGTAGACTCTAGCAGATGTAGACTGTAACAGATGTAGACTCTAACAGCTGTAGACTAATAGCTGTAGACTCTAGCAGCTGTAGACTTTAGCAGATGTAGACTCTAACAGATGTAGACTCTAACAGATGTAGACTCTAACAGATGTAGACTCTAACAGCTGTAGACTAAAGCTGTAGACTCTAGCAGCTGTAGACTTTAGCAGATGTAGACTCTAACAGATGTAGACTAACAGCTGTATACTCTAACAGCTGTATACTCTAACAGCTGTAGACTCTAGCAGATGTAGACTCTAACAGATGTAGACTAACAGCTGTATACTCTAACAGCTGTAGACTCTAGCAGCTGTAGACTCTAGCAGCTGTAGACCAACAGCTGTAGACTAACAGCTGTAGACTCTAACAGCTGTAAACTCTAGCAGCTGTAGACATTAGCAGCTGTCTCTAGCAGCTGTAGACTTTAGCAGCTGTAGACTCTAGCAGCTGTAGACTTTAGCAGCTGTAGACTCTAGCAGCTGTAGACTTTAACAGCTGTCTCTAGCAGCTGTAGACTCTAGCAGCTGTAGACTTTAAAAGCTGTAGACATTAGCAGCTGTCTCTAGCAGCTGTAGACTTTTGCAGCTGTAGACTTTAGCAGCTGTCTCTAGCAGCTGTAGACTCTAGCAGCTGTAGACATTAGCAGCTGTCTCTAGCAGCTGTAGACTTTAGCAGCTGTAGACTTTAGCAGCTGTAGACTCTAGCAGCTGTAGACTCTAGCAGCTGTAGACTCTAGCAGCTGTAGACTTTAGCAGCTGTCTCAAGCAGCTGTAGACTCTAGCAGCTGTAGACTTTAGCAGCTGTCTCTAGCAGCTGTAGACTTTAGCAGCTGTAGACTCTAGCAGCTGTAGACTTTAGCAGCTGTAGACTCTAGCAGCTGTAGACTTTTGCAGCTGTAGACTTTAGCAGCTGTAGACTTTAGCAGCTGTAGACTCTAGCAGCTGTAGACTTTAGCAGCTGTAGACTAGCAGCTGTAGACTCTAGCAGATGTAGACTGTAACAGATGTAGACTCTAACAGCTCTAGACTAATAGTTGTAGACTCTAGCAGCTGTAGACTTTAGCAGATGTAGACTCTAACAGATGTAGACTCTAACAGATGTAGACTCTAACAACTGTAGACTAATAGCTGTAGACTCTAGCAGCTGTAGACTTTAGCAGATGTAGACTCTAACAGATGTAGACTAACAGCTGTATACTCTAACAGCTGTATACTCTAACAGCTGTAGACTCTTGCAGATGTATACTCTAACAGATGTAGACTAACAGCTGTATACTCTAACAGATGTAGACTCTAACAGATGTAGACTAACCAATGTAGACTCTAACAGCTGTAGACTAATAGCTGTAGACTCTAGCAGCTGTAGACTTTAGCAGATGTAGACTCTAACAGATGTAGACTAACAGCTGTATACTCTAACAGCTGTAGACTCTAGCAGCTGTAGACTCTAGCAGCTGTAGACCAACAGCTGTAGACTAACAGCTGTAGACTCTAACAGCTGTAAACTCTAGCAGCTGTAGACATTAGCAGCTGTCTCTAGCAGCTGTAGACTCTAGCAGCTGTAGACTCTAGCAGCTGTAGACTTTAGCAGCTGTAGACTCTAGCAGCTGTAGACTTTAACAGCTGTCTCTAGCAGCTGTAGACTCTAGCAGCTGTAGACTTTAGCAGCTGTAGACTCTAGCAGCTGTAGACTTTAACAGCTGTCTCTAGCAGCTGTAGACTCTAGCAGCTGTAGACTTTAGCAGCTGTAGGCTCTAGCAGCTGTAGACTTTAGCAGCTGTCTCTAGCAGCTGTAGACTCTAGCAGCTGTAGACTTTAGCAGCTGTAGACTCTAGCAGCTATAGACTTTAGCAGCTGTAGACTTTGGCAGCTGTAGACTTTAGCAGCTGTAGACTAGCAGCTGTAGACTCTAGCAGATGTAGACTGTAACAGATGTAGACTCTAACAGCTGTAGACTAATAGCTGTAGACTCTAGCAGCTGTAGACTTTAGCAGATGTAGACTCTAACAGATGTAGACTAACAGCTGTATACTCTAACAGCTGTATACTCTAACAGCTGTAGACTCTAGCAGATGTAGACTCTAACAGATGTAGACTAACAGCTGTATACTCTAACAGATGTAGACTCTAACAGATGTAGACTAACCAATGTAGACTTTAACAGCTGTAGACTAATAGCTGTAGACTCTAGCAGCTGTAGACTTTAGCAGATGTAGACTCTAACAGATGTAGACTCTAACAGATGTAGACTAACAGCTGTATACTCTAACAGCTGTAGACTCTAGCAGCTGTAGACTTTAGCAGCTGTAGACACACAGCTGTAGACTAACAGCTGTAGACTCTAACCGCTGTAGACTCTAACCGCTGTAAACTGTAACAGCTGTAGACATTAGCAGCTGTCTCTAGCAGCTGTAGACTCTAGCAGCTGTAGACTCTAGCAGCTGTAGACTTTAGCAGCTGTAGACTCTAGCAGCTGTAGTCTTTAACAGCTGTCTCTAGCAGCTGTAGACTCTAGCAGCTGTAGACTTTAGCAGCTGTAGGCTCTAGCAGTTGTAGACTTTAGCAGCTGTCTCTAGCAGCTGTAGACTCTCGCAGATGTAGACTGTAACAGATGTAGACTCTAACAGCTGTAGACTAATAGCTGTAGACTCTAGCAGCTGTAGACTTTAGCAGATGTAGACTCTAACAGATGTAGACTAACAGCTTTATACTCTAACAGCTGTATACTCTAACAGCTGTAGACTCTAGCAGATGTAGACTCTAACAGATGTAGACTAACAGCTGTATACTCTAACAGATGTAGACTCTAACAGATGTAGACTAACCAATGTAGACTCTAACAGCTGTAGACTAATAGCTGTAGACTCTAGCAGCTGTAGACTTTAGCAGATGTTGACTCTAACAGATGTAGACTCTAACAGATGTAGACTAACAGCTGTATACTCTAACAGCTGTAGACTCTAGCAGCTGTAGACTCTAGCAGCTGTAGACCAACAGCTGTAGACTAACAGCTGTAGACTCTAACAGCTGTAAACTCTAGCAGCTGTAGACATTAGCAGCTGTCTCTAGCAGCTGTAGACTCTAGCAGCTGTAGACTCTAGCAGCTGTAGACTCTAGCAGCTGTAGACTCTAGCAGCTGTAGACTCTAGCAGCTGTAGACTCTAGCAGCTGTAGACTTTAGCAGCTGTCTCTAGCAGCTGTAGACTCTAGCAGCTGTAGACATTAGCAGCTGTCTCTAGCAGCTGTAGACTTTAGCAGCTGTAGACTTTAGCAGCTGTAGACTCTAGCAGCTGTAGACTCTAGCAGCTGTAGACTATAGCAGCTGTAGACTTTAGCAGCTGTCTCTAGCAGCTGTAGACTCTAGCAGCTGTAGACTTTAGCAGCTGTAGACTTTAGCAGCTGTCTCTAGCAGCTGTAGACTTTAGCAGCTGTCTCTAGCAGCTGTAGACTCTAGCAGCTGTAGACTCTAGCAGCTGTATACTCTAGCAGCTGTAGACTCTAGCAGCTGTAGACTTTAGCAGCTGTAGACTTTTGCAGCTGTAGACTTTAGCAGCTGTAGACTTTAGCAGCTGTAGACTCTAGCAGCTGTAGACTTTAGCAGCTGTAGACTAGCAGCTGTAGACTCTAGCAGATGTAGACTGTAACAGATGTAGACTCTAACAGCTGTAGACTAATAGCTGTAGACTCTAGCAGCTGTAGACTTTACCAGATGTAGACTCTAACAGATGTAGACTCTAACAGCTGTATACTCTAACAGCTGTAGACTCTAGCAGCTGTGGACTCTAGCAGCTGTAGACTCCTGTTGGCTCCACTCCTCTCCTTTTCATCAGGCATTATTAGCTACTGGTAACGACTACTTTACACTGTTGTTTTTTGCAACTCTTTGTAAGCACAGACCCATCTGCAATGACGTAGTCACCTGGACTCTAACATCTAGCAGATGTAGACTCTAACAGATGTAGACTCTAACAGATGTAGACTCTAACAGCTGTAGACTAATAGCTGTAGACTCTAGCAGCTGTAGACTTTAGCAGATGTAGACTCTAACAGATGTAGACTAACAGCTGTATACTCTAACAGCTGTATACTCTAACAGCTGTAGACTCTAGCAGATGTAGACTCTAACAGATGTAGACTAACAGCTGTATACTCTAACAGATGTAGACTCTAACAGATGTAGACTAACCAATGTAGACTCTAACAGCTGTAGACTAACAGCTGTAGACTCTAACAGCTGTAAACTCTAGCAGCTGTAGACATTAGCAGCTGTCTCTAGTAGCTGTAGACTCTAGCAGCTGTAGACTCTAGCAGCTGTAGACTTTAGCAGCTGTAGACTCTAGCAGCTGTAGACTTTAACAGCTGTCTCTAGCAGCTGTAGACTCTAGCAGCTGTAGACTTTAGCAGCTGTAGACTCTAGCAGCTGTAGACTTTAACAGCTGTCTCTAGCAGCTGTAGACTCTAGCAGCTGTAGACTTTAGCAGCTGTAGGCTCTAGCAGCTGTAGACTTTAGCAGCTGTCTCTAGCAGCTGTAGACTCTAGCAGCTGTAGACTTTAGCAGCTGTAGACTCTAGCAGCTATAGACTTTAGCAGCTGTAGACTTTGGCAGCTGTAGACTTTAGCAGCTGTAGACTAGCAGCTGTAGACTCTAGCAGATGTAGACTGTAACAGATGTAGACTCTAACAGCTGTAGACTAATAGCTGTAGACTCTAGCAGCTGTAGACTTTAGCAGATGTAGACTCTAACAGATGTAGACTAACAGCTGTGTACTCTAACAGCTGTATACTCTAACAGCTGTAGACTCTAGCAGATGTAGACTCTAACAGATGTAGACTAACAGCTGTATACTCTAACAGATGTAGACTCTAACAGATGTAGACTAACCAATGTAGACTTTAACATCTGTAGACTAATAGCTGTAGACTCTAGCAGCTGTAGACTTTAGCAGATGTAGACTCTAACAGATGTAGACTAACAGCTGTATACTCTAACAGCTGTATACTCTAACAGCTGTAGACTAACAGCTGTATACTCTAACAGATGTAGACTCTAACAGATGTAGACTAACCAATGTAGACTCTAACAGCTGTAGACTAACAGCTGTAGACTCTAACAGCTGTAAACTCTAGCAGCTGTAGACATTAGCAGCTGTCTCTAGTAGCTGTAGACTCTAGCAGCTGTAGACTCTAGCAGCTGTAGACTTTAGCAGCTGTAGACTCTAGCAGCTGTAGACTTTAACAGCTGTCTCTAGCAGCTGTAGACTCTAGCAGCTGTAGACTTTAGCAGCTGTAGACTCTAGCAGCTGTAGACTTTAACAGCTGTCTCTAGCAGCTGTAGACTCTAGCAGCTGTAGACTTTAGCAGCTGTAGGCTCTAGCAGCTGTAGACTTTAGCAGCTGTCTCTAGCAGCTGTAGACTCTAGCAGCTGTAGACTTTAGCAGCTGTAGACTCTAGCAGCTATAGACTTTAGCAGCTGTAGACTTTGGCAGCTGTAGACTTTAGCAGCTGTAGACTAGCAGCTGTAGACTCTAGCAGATGTAGACTGTAACAGATGTAGACTCTAACAGCTGTAGACTAATAGCTGTAGACTCTAGCAGCTGTAGACTTTAGCAGATGTAGACTCTAACAGATGTAGACTAACAGCTGTGTACTCTAACAGCTGTATACTCTAACAGCTGTAGACTCTAGCAGATGTAGACTCTAACAGATGTAGACTAACAGCTGTATACTCTAACAGATGTAGACTCTAACAGATGTAGACTAACCAATGTAGACTTTAACATCTGTAGACTAATAGCTGTAGACTCTAGTAGCTGTAGACTTTAGCAGATGTAGACTCTAACAGATGTAGACTCTCACAGATGTAGACTAACAGCTGTATACTCTAACAGCTGTAGACTCTAGCAGCTGTAGACTCTAGCAGCTGTAGACCAACAGCTGTAGATTAACAGCTGTAGACTCTAACAGCTGTAAACTGTAGCAGCTGTTGACATTAGCAGCTGTCTCTAGCAGCTGTAGACTCTAGCAGCTGTAGACTCTAGCAGCTGTAGACTTTAGCAGCTGTTGACTCTAGCAGCTGTAGTCTTTAACAGCTGTCTCTAGCAGCTGTAGACTCTAGCAGCTGTAGACTTTAGCAGCTGTAGGCTCTAGCAGCTGTAGACTTTAGCAGCTGTCTCTAGCAGCTGTAGACTCTAGCAGATGTAGACTGTAACAGATGTAGACTCTAACAGCTGTAGACTAATAGCTGTAGACTCTAGCAGCTGTAGACTTTAGCAGATGTAGACTCTAACAGATGTAGACTAACAGCTGTATACTCTAACAGCTGTATACTCTAACAGCTGTAGACTCTAGCAGATGTAGACTCTAACAGATGTAGACTAACAGCTGTATACTCTAACAGATGTAGACTCTAACAGATGTAGACTAACCAATGTAGACTCTAACAGCTGTAGACTAATAGCTGTAGACTCTAGCAGCTGTAGACTTTAGCAGATGTAGACTCTAACAGATGTAGACTCTAACAGATGTAGACTAACAGCTGTATACTCTAACAGCTGTAGACTCTAGCAGCTGTAGACTCTAGCAGCTGTAGACCAACAGCTGTAGACTAACAGCTGTAGACTCTAACAGCTGTAAACTCTAGCAGCTGTAGACATTAGCAGCTGTCTCTAGCAGCTGTAGACTCTAGCAGCTGTAGACTCTAGCAGCTGTAGACTTTAGCAGCTGTAGACTCTAGCAGCTGTAGACTTTAACAGCTGTCTCTAGCAGCTGTAGACTCTAGCAGCTGTAGACTCTAGCAGCTGTAGACTTTAGCAGCTGTCTCTAGCAGCTGTAGACTCTAGCAGCTGTAGACATTAGCAGCTGTCTCTAGCAGCTGTAGACTTTAGCAGCTGTAGACTTTAGCAGCTGTAGACTCTAGCAGCTGTAGACTCTAGCAGCTGTAGACTCTAGCAGCTGTAGACTTTAGCAGCTGTCTCTAGCAGCTGTAGACTCTAGCAGCTGTAGACTTTAGCAGCTGTAGACTTTAGCAGCTGTCTCTAGCAGCTGTAGACTTTAGCAGCTGTCTCTAGCAGCTGTAGACTCTAGCAGCTGTAGACTCTAGCAGCTGTATACTCTAGCAGCTGTAGACTCTAGCAGCTGTAGACTTTAGCAGCTGTAGACTTTTGCAGCTGTAGACTTTAGCAGCTGTAGACTTTAGCAGCTGTAGACTCTAGCAGCTGTAGACTTTAGCAGCTGTAGACTAGCAGCTGTAGACTCTAGCAGATGTAGACTGTAACAGATGTAGACTCTAACAGCTGTAGACTAATAGCTGTAGACTCTAGCAGCTGTAGACTTTAGCAGATGTAGACTCTAACAGATGTAGACTCTAACAGATGTAGACTAACAGCTGTATACTCTAACAGCTGTGGACTCTAGCAGCTGTAGACTCCTGTTGGCTCCACTCCTCTCCTTTTCATCAGGCATTATTAGCTACTGGTAACGACTACTTTACACTGTTGTTTTTTGCAACTCTTTGTAAGCACAGACCCATCTGCAATGACGTAGTCACCTGGACTCTTAAAACTCTAGTCAAACCCTGACTGACTGTCTCTTACGTTCCTTTTCTTCTGATAGATGACCTTCGTTTCAGTGTATTATGGAGTTGATGTGCAAATCCCATGCACGTTATTTTGCAGTCACAGCATCAATAAACTGAGGGTTGAATTTGATCACACTAGCTGGTGAATAACAACATACCTACCTGCACCAATAAAATACATATCTTTCCCTTCATGCTCACCACAGTGGCTGTGATAGGTACAAAAGTGGTATAAATATTTATAATTTACATAATTAATACTGGTGAAACACGCGGTCAACATCTTCAGGTAAATAACAACTTTTAATTCTTTGCATCTTGCAAACCTACTCTTCTCGTTTGACTCATATGGATCCCTGTATTGATATGGATCCATAACTAATATTTGATATTTTATTAGGATCCAAATGACCTACTGCTAAAGTAGCAGCTACTCTTCCTGAGGTGCACACAAAACATAAAACATGACATAATAAAGAACACCAATAGACAAGTACATCACAAGGACATAACTACATCTATTTCAAATAAGTATACCCACTTTCATACATTTATGCTTTCATGATCATGTGACTGTCTATAGTAAATACAATATGGAATAACTGTAAATGATCTTCTGTAATCTTCATAAGCACTTCCTAAAGTACTCTTGAGGCCTAAAGAGGATGGAAACGACATGTCTTCCCTTATCACTCAGAAGCTGAACCCATCGTGGAGCATCTCTTGGTCTCCGACATCACCCCAGACAGCTGTAAAGTGGCCTGGTTGGCTGAAGAGGACCTCTTTGATAGTTTTGTCATTGTGATCAATGATACTAGCGACGACCTCGCTTCTCCGCAAGAGGTGGTCGTGCCCGGCGAGGAGAGAACAACCGTGCTTACTGAGCTAATTGACGACACAGAGTACGAAATTGAGCTGTATGGGGTAATTTCTGGACGGCGCTCAGACTCTATCTCCGGGGTGGCAAAAACAGGTACATGGTATGACATCACACCAGCAATGGTGTAGGGCTGCTGGATAGATGATGCTAGGAATGTGTTCAGCATCTTTCAATATTGTAAACTATATTTTCTCTTTCTCCATGTTGTCAGTTTGCAGTCTTACAATAACAGCATGAAAAGTTGTTCAAAATGGGTCAATGTTTATACAATCATCTAATTTCCTTATCGTTGCAGTCGTTTTTGTTTACTAACCTGTTAACATTGTGTCATAATATTTGTTCAAGGCAGCAATCTGATAGAATTATAATTATCTTTGCAAATGGAAGTTATTAAGCCTTTTTAATGGAGTCTTTAGGTTGTCATGAATGTTTTGTTTAATCCAGCTTGGGCTGCCTTGTGTGCCTTGTTCCAAAACGGTGTTTTTTCTCATCCTCATCATGTCTGTTCAGTGTTCACTCTCCTGTCATTGTCTCGTCTGTCAGCTTTCCTGAGTGGTTCCAGCGGAATCATCCAGAAACCCTCTCCTCTAAAGCCAGCTCCAGTATATGTGAACCAACACACTCTGTCTGTCTGTCTGTCTGTCTCACTGTCTGTCTGTCTCACTGTCTGTCTGTCAGTGTAAACACTACATTCAGCCTCTGATGGCCTCCCATTCATGGGGATCCAGAGAACTGCTCAGGAGATTTATTCAACTCTTCACTTGCTCAGTTTTTTTGTCTCTATCTGTCAAGTTGTCTCCAATGTTGTCTTTGACTGTCCAGCCCCAATGGGGTTTGTCTAATTGTCTTTAGACCGTAAAGGGAAATTGTCTGTGTGTTGAGTGTCTGAATGGGTGTCTCTCTCTCTCTCTCTCTCTGGCCGTCCCCTGCCTTCTCTGGGGGTATGGCTTCACTCTCGGGTCTGACGGCCCTGATGCGTGTTTCACTTTTGTGTGTCTGTAATGGGGGCAAGTTAATCTCCCTGTGTCGTGTCTGTCAAGGAAGATGCTGTGGCCCAGCGCTGACGACAGGCTCTGGGAGCCTTGGCTTCTTTGTCTGTGTCTGTTTCTCTTTCTCTACTTTAATTGGTGGTTGTCAATGGTGTATCTGACACACTAAAATAACACAATAATGTGTATTTTCTGGGTAATTAAGGCATTAAAAAAAATTCTTTGGACGTTTTTAGGAATGGGATCTTTAGGAATCTTTAGTTGTGCTTTAGGGGTGTTTTCCTTTTTTTGTCATTTATTTGGAACCAGTCATCTTTTATTTAGAGATGTAATGGGGCACTATGTGATGTCCTATGATCTGGAGCCATTTCCTTAAAGCATCTCAGAGTAGAAGTGCTGATTTAGGATCTGTCCATATGATCTAATTGATTATTATCTAAAAGGCAAAAATAATCATTCCTCTTCACTTACAAACCTGCCCCCTAAATTGCTAACTATCTACCTGTGTTCTGTTTGTTTGTTGTCCTCTGTATCCGTATGTTCTCCTATGCCAGGGCTAGGCACACCCAAGGGCATCCATTTCTCTGATGTCACTGATACCTCTGCCATTGTACACTGGACAATCCCCAGAGCTCGAGTGGACAGCTACCATGTCACCTATGTCCCTGCTCATGGAGGTGAGTACCTACAGACATACATACCTATACTGTACAGGCATATACTGTATATCTATGCTATATCTATAATATATATCTATATCTATGGTGCTCCCGAATGGCACTGGGTTCTAACGCACTACATCGCAGTGCTAGAGGCGTCATTACAGACACCCTGGTTCGAATCCAGGCTGTATCACAACCGGCCGTGATTGGGTGTCCCATAGGGTGGCGTACAATTGGCCCAACGTCGTCCATATTTGGCCGGTGTAGGCCATCATTGTAAATAAGAATTTGTTCTTAACTGACTTGCCTAATTAAATAAAGGTTAAATAAAATAAATAAATATATACCTATACTGTAGATACAGCTACACTACATGGCCAAAAGTATGTGGACACCTGCTCGTCGAACATCTCATTCCAAAATCATGGGCATTAATATAGAGTTGGTCCCCCCGTTACTGCTATAACAGCCTCCACTCTTCTGGGAAGTCTTTCCACCAGATGTTGGAACATTGCTGCGGGGACTTTAGTGAGGTCGGGCACTGACGTTGGGCGATTAGATCTGGCTCACAGTCAGCGTTGCAATTCATCCCAAAGGTGTTCGATGGTGTTGAGGTCAGGGCTCTGTGCAGGCCAGTCAAGTTCTACCATACCGGGCATTGTCATGCTGAAAAAGGAAAGGGCCCTCCCCAAACTGTTGCCACAAAGTTGGAAGCACAGAATGTACTTGTATGCTGTAGCATTAAGATTTCCCTTCACTGGATCTAAGGGGCCTAGCCCGAATATTGAAAAACAGCCCCAGACCATTATTCCTCCTCCACTGAACTTTACAGTTGGCACTATGCATTTGGGCAGGTAGTGTTCTCCTGGCATCTGCCAAACCCAGATTTGTCAGTCAGACTGCCAAATGGTGATGCTTGATTCATCACTCCAGAGAACGTGTTTCCACTGCTCCAGAGTTCAATGGCGGTGAGCTTTACACCACTCCAGCCAACGCTTGGCATTGCGCATGGTGATCTTAGTCTAATGTGCTGCTCCTCTGTCATGGAAACCCATCTCATGAAGCTCCCAATGAACAGTGATGGTGTTGACATTGCTTCCAGAGGCAGTTTGGAACTCAGTAGTGAATGTTGCAACCGATGACAGACGATTTTTAAGCACAACGCGCTTCCGCACTCAGCGGTCCCGTTCTGTGAGTTCGTGTGGCCTACCACTTCGTGGCTGAGCCCTTGTTGCTCCTAGACGTTTCCACTTCACAATAACAGCACTTACAGTTGACCGAGGCAGCTCTAGAAGGGAAGAAATTTGACGAACTGACTTGTTGGAAAGGTGGCATCCTATGACGGTGCCACGTTGAAAGTCACTGAGCACTTCAGTTAAGCCATTCTCCTGCCAATGTTTGTCTATAAAGATTGCATGGCTGTGTGCTCGATTTTATACACCTGTCAGCAACCGGTGTGGCTGAAATAGCCGAATCCACTAATTTGGCCATGTAGTTTATATCTATGCTGTATATAACTATACTGTACATACAGATATAACTATACTATACACTGAGTGTACAAAACATTAGGAACACCTTCCTAATACTGAGTTGCACCCCCTTTTGCCCTTAGAACAGCTTCAATTCGTTTGTGCATGGACTCCACAAGGTGTCGAAAGCATTTCATTGGGATGCTGGCCCATGTTGACTCCAATGCTTCCCACAGTTGTGTCAAGTTGGCTGAATGTCCTTTGGGTGGTGGACCATTCTTGATAAATATGGGAAACTGTTGAGCATGAATAACCCAGTAGTTCTCGACACAAACTGGTGTGCCTGGCACCTACTACCATACCCTGTACAAAGGCACTTAAATATTTTGTCTTGCCCATTCACCATCTGAATGGCACACATAAAGAAAGATGTCTCAATTGTCTCAAGGCTGGAAAATCCTTCTTTAACCTGTCTCCTCCCCTTCATCTACACTGATTGAAGTGGATTTAACAAGTGACATCAATAAGGGATCATAGCTTTCACCTGGATTTACCTGGTCAGTCTGTCATGGAAAGAGCAGGTGTTCTTAATGTTTTGTATACTCAGCGTATATACTATACTATACATACATTGGCTGCAAACCAGAGGAAACCTATTTACATGTGTGGTGTGGTCACATGGAATTTATTTGATCAATTAAAATAAATAAGGCATGATTTTGCAGTCTCAGTAGAGAGAACAGATAATCCTGTGGAATTCTATGCTAGTCTTCTTCTGCCCTCTAGTGTCTGTTGTGTCTTTGTGAGGGGGCGTGGCGGTTTGAAGTGCAGGGAGACGTTACACAACACAACTTTGACGTGAACTGCTTCACTACTGCTTCACTATTTTACTGATTTGCTGCTTGATGATAAAACATATTATTTGTGATATGAATTGAATAAATAATAGCCAATACAGAATCGGACGTCTGACCCAAACAGGTCCTATAATTCATTATTGATTCTATATAATTCTATGTAATTTGAGGGTCTGACTGACCTTGTCCCTTTCTTCACATGTGTGTGTGCAGGTGCTCCTCAGACTGTGACAGTGGGTGGCACTGAGTCTCAGAAGGTGCTGTCCAACCTGACCCCTGGAGTGACCTACCAGGTGACTGTCATCTCTGTGAAGGGACAGAAGGAGAGTGAGCCAGGCTCCAACAGCGTCACCACAGGTGAGTGTCACACCTGTTCAAAACACAAGGGAATGCATCCCAAATGGCACCCTATTCCCTATTTAGTGCACTACTTTTGACCATAGCCCTATAGGACCCTGTCAAAAGTAATGCACCACAAAGGGAATAGGGTGCCATTTGGGACATAACATTTGGAGTATGGTAACAAGAGCCTACATACACATACAACATCAAAACAATAATAGCTTTGTCTTTGTATGCCCTGCGGAAAGGATTTGATACGTTCAAAACAATTAAACAAAGCATCAAACGTTGATGGTGACAACCAAGTTGGTGAACGGTCTATAAAGGCTGAGCACGAAGCCCATTGTGAAAGCTGTTAGTGTGTACAGATGGAGCATGGCTGGGGGTGGATAGGTCTCCTGTTTCCTTACAACAGAAGACAATGGCTCTGTCCTTGGGGAGGTGTTTGATGTGGCTCTGCTCAGGGTAACCACATAGTGTGTGTGTGTGCGTGTGTGCGTATGTGTGTGTTCTGTGTGTGTTCTATGTGACAGCTCTGGACAAGCCCCGTGGCCTGACTGTAGTCAACATCAATGACACAGATGCTCTGCTCCACTGGCAGCCTTCCATCGCCACTGTAGACGGATATGTCATCACCTACAGCGCAGACACTGGTAGGGTATCGCGCGCGCGCACACACACACACACACACACACACACACACACACACACACACACACACACACACACACACACACACACACACACACACACACACACACACACACACACACCATCTGGATGTACTATACTCTATATTACCAGGGCTTATAGGAGAAAATGTGTTGCATTTACGTTCATTGTTTTCATTTAATATCCTTACAGACAGATGTTGATCTGGTCGTTACTGTCTATATCTGTCCCTGTATTTGTCCCTGTCCTGGTCTCTGTCACTGTCTCTGTCCCTGTTGCTATCTCTGTTTTTGTCTCTGTCCCTGTCCCTATCTTTGTCTTTATTTCTATATCTTTCTTTGTCTCTGTCTTTGTCTCTGTCTCTGTCACTGTCTCTGTATCTGTCTCTGTCTCTGTCTGTCTCTGTCTGTCTCTGTCTCTGTCTCTGTCTCTGTCCCTGTCCCTGTTTCTATTTCCATTTCTATTTCTATATCTGTCTATGTCTCTGTCTTTATTTCTATATCTATCTCCGTCTCTGTCCCTGTCTCTGTCTTTATTTCTATATCTGTCTCTGTCTCTGTCCCTGTCTCTGTCTTTATTTATGTATCTGTGTTTGTCTCTGTGCCTGTCTCTGTTTTTATTTATATACCTGTGTTTGTCTCTGTCCCTGTCTCTGTTTTTATTTATCTATCTGTCTCTGTCTCTGTCTTTATTTTTATATCTGTCTCTGTCTCTGTCCCTGTCTTTATTTTTATATCTGTCTCTGTCTCTGTCCCTGTCTCTGTCTTTATTTTTATATCTGTCTCTGTCTTTATTTTTATATCTGTCTCTGTCCCTGTCTCTGTCTTTATTTCTATATCTGTCTCTGTCTTTATTTATATATCTGTCTCTGTATCTGTCCAGGTCTCTGTCTTTATTTCTATATCTGTGTCTGTCTCCGTCTTTATTTCTATATCTGTGTTTGTCTCTGTCTCTGTCCCTGTCTCTGTCTGTATTTCTATATCTGTCTCTGTCTGTCTTTATTTATATATCTGTGTTTGTCTCTGTCTCTGTTTTTATTTATATATCTGTCTCTGTCTCTGTCCCTGTCTCTGTCTTAATTTCTATATCTGTCCCTGTCTTTTTCTTTCTTTATATATCTGTCTCTGTCTCTGTCCCTGTCTCTGTCTTTATTTCTATATCTGTCTCTGTCCCTGTCTCTGTCTTTATTTCTATATCTGTCTCGGTCTCTGTCCCTGTCTGTCTTTATTTCTTTATCTGTCTCTGTCTTTATTTATATATCTGTGTCTGTCTCGGTCTTTATTTCTATATCTGTGTTTGTCTCTGTCTCTGTCCCTGTCTCTGTCTTTATTTCTATATCTGCCTCTGTCCCTGTCTTTTTCTTTCTTTATATATCTGTCTCTGTCTCTGTCTTTATTTCTATATCTGTCTCTGTCTCTGTCTTTATTTCTTTATCTGTCTCTGTCTTTATTTCTATATCTGTCTCTGTCTCTGTCCTGTCTCTTTCTTTATTTCTATATCTGTCTCTGTATCTGTCTTTATTGCTATATCTGTCTCTGTCTCTGTCCCTGTCTCTGTCTTTGTCTCTGTCCCTGTCTCTGTCTTTATTTATATATATGTGTTTGTCTCTGTCCCTGTCTCTGTTTTTATTTATATATCTGTCTCTGTCCCTGTCTCTGTCTTTATTTTTATATCTGTCTCTGTCGCTGTCCCTGTCTCTGTCTTTATTCCTATATCTGTCTCTGTCTTTATTTATATATCTGTCTCTGTATCTGTGTCAGTCTCTGTTTTTATTTTTATATCTGTGTCTGTCTCTGTTCCTGTTTTATTTCTATACTTGTGTCTGTCTCTGTCTCTCTTTCTGTCACTGTTTCTATTTCTATATCTTCTCTGTGTTTGTTTCTGTCCCTGCCTCTATTTCTATATATGTCTCTGTCTCTGTGTCTGTTTCTGTCCCTGCCTCTATTTCTATATATGTCTCTGTCTCTGTGTCTGTTTCTGTCCCTGCCTCTATTTCTATATATGTCTCTGTCTCTTTCTCTGTGTCTGTTTCTGTCCCTGCCTCTATCTCTATATATGTCTCTGTCTCTGTCTCTGTCTCTGTCCCTGCCTATATTTCTATATATGTATTTGCCCTGTCTTTATCCCTGTCCCTGTCTCTGTCCCTGTCCCTGTCTTTTTCTATATTTATATATATGTCCCTGTTCCTGTCTATGTCCATGTCTCTTTACCTGTCTCTGTCTCTTTCCCTGTATTTGTCTCTGTCACTGTTTCTGTCCCTGCATCTATTTCTATATCTGTCTTTGTCCCAGTCTTTGTCCCTGTCTCTGTCTATATTGATATTTATATTTATATATATGTCCCTGTCTCTGTCTATGTCCCTGTCTCTGTCTCCTTCCCTGTCCCTGTCCTTGTCCCTGTCTCTTTCCCTGCCTCTGTCTCTGTCACTGTCTCTTTTTCTGTCCCTGCATCTATTTCTATATCTGTCTTTGTCCCAGTCTTTGTCCCTGTCTCTGTCTATATTGATATTTATATTTATATATATGTCCCTGTCTCTGTCTATGTCCCTGTCTCTGTCTCCTTCCCTGTCCCTGTCCTTGTCCCTGTCTCTTTCCCTGCCTCTGTCTCTGTCACTGTCTCTGTTTCTGTCCCTGCATCTATTTCTATATCTGTCCTTGTCCCTGTCCCTGTCCCTGTTCCTGTCCCTCTGTCTGTCTATATTAATATTTGTATTTATATATCTGTCCCTGTCTCTGTCTATGTCCCTGTCTCTGTCTCCTTCCCTGTCCCTGTTTCTTTTCTCTGTTTCTGTTTCTATTTCTATACCTGTCCCCGTCTCTGTCCCTGTCCCTGTATTTTTCTATATTTATATATATGTCCCTGTTCCTGTCTATGTCCCTGTCTCTTTACCTGTCTCTGTCTCTTTCCCTGTATTTGTCTCTGTCACTGTTTCTGTCCCTGCATCTATTTCTATATCTGTCTTTGTCCCTGTCTTTGTCCCTGTCTCTGTCTATATTGATATTTATATTTATATATATGTCCCTGTCTCTGTCTATGTCCCTGTCTCTGTCTCCTTCCCTGTCCCTGTCCCTGTCCTTGTTCCTGTCTCTTTCCCTGCCTCTGTCTCTGTCACTGTCTCTGTTTCTGTCCCTGCATCTATTTCTATATCTGTCCTTGTCCCTGTCCCTGTCCCTGTTCCTGTCCCTCTGTCTGTCTATATTAATATTTGTATTTATATATCTGTCCCTGTCTCTGTCTATGTCCCTGTCTCTGTCTCCTTCGCTGTCCCTGTTTCTTTTCTCTGTTTCTGTTTCTATTTCTATACCTGTCCCCGTCTCTGTCCCTGTCTCTGTCTCTGTCCCTGTCTCTGTCTCTGTCCCTGTCCCTGTCTCTGTATCTTTCCCTGTCCTGGTCTCTGTCCCTATCCCGGTCCCGTTCTCTGTTTCTGTTTCTATTTCTATACCTGTCCCTGTCTCTGTCCCTGTCCCTGTCTCTGTCTCTGTCTCTGTCCCTGTCTCTGTATCTTTCCCTGTCCTGGTCTCTGTCCCTGTCCCGGTCCCGTTCTCTGTTTCTGTTTTTATTTCTTTATCTGTCTCTGTCCCTGTCCCTGTCCGTATCCCTGTCTCTGTCTCCTCACTGTTTCTGTGTGTTCTGTGTGTGCAGTTGTCCCAGTGATGGAGAGAGTGTCTGGAAACATTGTGGAGTTTGAGATGACCTCCTTGACCCCTGCCACCCACTACACTGTCAAGGTCTACGCCATGAGAGCGGCTGCTAAGAGCGCCGCCACCAGCACTGAGTTCACCACTGGTGGGTATATGGCCTATGGGGAGGCTGGACCTTCCCTCCCACACACACATTCAAACAGCAGATTTGATTAGTGCCTACATTTTTATTGTGACACTGCTATGAAACTGTATGCTCATTCAAAAGATTGATATCAATTGTGGATCAACAACAGAACAGATAAAATTCAAACCGAACAGGCAGACATTCACACAAAGCACCAATCTATTTCTCCCTACTGCAGTTGCAGTATTTACTAGTCCACTAACCCTACAGGTTACATAACAGTTTTTTTAATGTTTAAAATGTACCTTTTTTTACCCCGTACCCTTTCAAACAGACAACCTGAACCTGGAAACAGAATATTTAAAGAAGGTGAAGTACTCTGTCTGAACGGGGGTTTTAGACCACTGTGTTCTCTCCCCTAGATGTGGATGCCCCTCAGGACCTGGCAGCCAGTAACATCCAGACAGAGAACGCCATGTTGACTTGGAAGGCCCCACGCGCTGACATCACCGGCTACATCCTCAGCTTTGAGTCAGCTGACGGCACAATCCGGGTCAGTGGTTGTCTGCATGGTGGAACCATAGATTTAAAATGATTAGAAGAACATTCCTTCCTTTGTCAGATAGAGTATTGTTTTGTCCAAGAGGACATGACGATGCATCTTTGGGGAGTATAAGAAAAAGCATTGATAATACACCTTTGGGATCTAGAAAAGCATTATATACTTCTAAATCCAATGAGTCCCAAATGGCAGCCTTTTCCTCCAGGTAGTGCACCATAATGTATTAATAATGACGTATCTCTGACATTCTGACTGCTGGGTTGTGTTGTTCCTCCAGGAGGTTGTTCTGAGCCCCACAGCCACTTCCTACAACATGGCCCAGCTGAGTGCCTCCACTGAGTACTCCGTCAGACTGCTGGCCATCGCAGGGCCCAAGAGGAGCAGAGTCATCACCACCGTCTTCACCACCAGTGAGTGTTACCACAGGGATGTTGGTAGTCTGCCGACTCCAGACCGAACATACCCACTGGCAATAAGGGTTAGGAATCCGGCCTCGGACTCTACTCTCTGTTTCCCTCTGGATTTGCCCCCTTCTCTACCTTCCGATTTGGCACCGCCCATAAACCATAAAATACAAAAATATATATTTTTAGAAAAAAACATGTTACCATAGCGACCCTCTGCTCTGTTCACCACCCACTGTGGCAATCTCTGTCCCTTCTTTATTCATCTTCAGCTTAGAGTTTGCTGGGCAGCTGGAGCTGTTTAGTAACTCATCTTCTGTGTGTGTGTGTGTATGTATGTGTGTGTGTGTGTGTGTGTGTGTGTGTGTGTGTGTGTGTGTGTGTGTGTGTGTGTGTGTGTGTGTGTGTGTGTGTGTGTGTGTGTGTGTGTGTGTGTGTGTGTGTGTGTGTGTGTGTGTGTGTGTGTAGTTGGCGTGCTGTACAAACATCCCAGAGACTGCTCCCAGGCCTTGCTGAATGGAGACACAGCCTCTGGTGTCTACACCATCTACCTGGGTGGAGATGAGAGTCAGCCCATCCAGGTCTACTGTGACATGGCCACAGATGGAGGTGGATGGATTGTAAGTCACTGGCTACTAGTATACTGTACAACCCAACTCCAAACCTCATTGATTCAGATCATAGGTGGCTGGTGAATGGAGGACAGCTCACAGTAAAGGCTGGAATGGAATGAAATGAACAGATTCAAGCACATGCATGGTTGCCATTCTGTTCCAGGCATTCCTATGAACCCGTCACCCGATTTAAAGTGACACCAGGCAACACGGATTCAGATGTAATGTAGTGTAATGGATCCTAGGGTTATATAATGAGCGGTCTGGTGTTGTTTGTCCCATCATACAGGTGTTTCTCAGACGCCAGAGTGGTAAACTGGAGTTCTTCCGCAACTGGAGGAATTACACTGCTGGCTTCGGTGACATGAACGACGAATTCTGGCTCGGTATGCTCATAATATGGAAAATATTATAGATCAACACATTCATTGATTTATTTGAATCCATTTAAGACATATGAATATGAGTACTGTATTTCAATAAACTTTCCTCTTTTCCACTATCATTTGTTACATATCATGACTAAAAAGTCCTCAGAAATGATTGTAAATCCCAACTGTGATATTTTCCCACAGGCCTGTCGAACCTCCATAAGATCACTGTAGTGGGACAGTACGAGCTTCGTGTGGACCTCAGAGACAAGGGGGATGTAGCCCACGCCCAGTATGACAAGTTCTCTATCTCTGATCCCCGCAGTCGCTACAAGGTCCACGTTGGAGGGTACAGTGGTACCGCAGGTAAGACTTGCTTCTCTACAACCATTAGATAGCTAGTACAAAGTCCAATGTGTGTCAGAAATGGCATCCTATTCCCTATATGGAGCACTACAGGGGTCATAGGGCACTGGTCAAAAGGGTGCCATTTGGGGACACACAAAAAGTTAGAATAGATCTAAGTAATAAAGTACTATATATTGTTATTAGGTGTGTGAGGGTGAAGCGAGCATGTATTCAACCTAAGCCTCCTTTCTGAAGTCTGTTAAGTTTGGTTCCTGCTTAAAGCTCTCTCTGCTGCCCCCTGTAGGTGATTCTATGACCTACCACCATGGTCGCCCGTTCTCAACCTACGACCATGACAATGACATCGCAGTCACCAACTGTGCCCTGTCCTACAAGGGTGCCTTCTGGTATAAGAACTGCCATCGTGTCAACCTTATGGGACGATATGGCGATGACAGTCACAGCAAGGTGAGAGCACATATACTTGAAGATTCAATACTAGCAGGAATTTCTGTATTCAAAAATACTGCTGTAGTACAGTATTCAAACTTGTTGACTTTGTAAAGATAAGGGAGGAAATTCAAGGCATTTGTGTTAATAATATAAACCCCTCGCTACTAATATTACTGTGTGTTCTTCAGGGAGTGAACTGGTTCCATTGGAAAGGCCATGAGCACTCCATTGAGTTTGCTGAGATGAAGATCAGGCCATCCAACTTCAGGAACTCTGAGGGAAGGAGAAAACGATCATAAACCAACCAACCGATCCGCGCTACGACCCATCTCCTCGTGACCCCTGAACCTGTCCACCATCCTCTGCCACTGCTGATTCCAGGGCTGCATCCCAAATGGCATTCAATTCCCTATAAAGTTCCCTGCTTTTGACCAGGGCTAGTAGAGCTCTGGTCAAAGTAGTGCACTAAATAGGGAATAGGGTGCCATTTGGGACACAACCCACAATTCCCTGCAGCTACCAAAGCCACTGCTAAGAGCCCAGCCACCTCGAACTACACCCCTCCTCTTGCTCAATCACAGAAATAAGCACAGATACAGTAAAAAGTACTACAAATCCCACTATCCAACCCCTGATACAAAATGGTCCTGTGCAGTATAAATACTGTCAATGCGAAATTTATGTGGAAAAATATGGATTTACACATCACAAACTAAACCCACAGATTATACTTGCACCAAAGAGAGTATAATCTACAAATCCCAAGTATAAAGCATTTGTTTCTTTCTTGTCACTATCATGTTACAGTAACATCACTCAGTGGAGGGGTGCATTTGAGTCTGGTCTGAGGTATTAACATGTAGAATACTGATGTTTTCTGCCTCTACAGTGTATCCATCTCCTCCAACCACAGTAGGCCATTAGAGTGTTTGCCAGGGTTGGGGTCAGTTCGAATTGAAGGCAGTCAATTTAGGAAGTGATTTGAATGTAAAATAAAAAAAATATAAAAACTTTTTAAACATATTGAAATTTTTGGGGAAAAAATCAATGTTTATTGAGTAGTTGTTGAAAATAATCCTCTTTTTAAATTATTGAATTGGAATTTCAGTTTACTTCCTGAATTGACTGCCTTCAATTGGAATTGACTCCAACCCTAGTGTTTGCAGAGAGGACATGGTATACCTTTAAACTGGATTATAGAAATAACCCACCACCCACCAAGAGCACGTACCTTCAGTTCAATCATCTGGATGGAAGTGGTTACCGATCAGAAAGGATTCTCCACAGAAACCGCACAACTCATTCAAATGTAAAATGTCTTTGTAAAGTGGAGAGAGCTCACAGAGAAAGGCTGTCTCATTCATTAGTCTATGTGTGACTCATTCTTTTTCACTTTATCATTCCCTCTCTCTCAAAATCCCTTCTTCACCTCAACCTGCAAACTGTCATCTGAAACGATATGGGCAGAATAAATGGCATTCTGAATAAAGCTAATCTGCTTCATCCCACACACAGGATGAATGACATGAGGTGTTTCCATTGATTGTGTGGGCCATACAGGCACTGTGCAATTGTCTCTTACACATGCAATTGAGCTAGTACTACTTTTTCCACCAGCTATCATGCATTAGCTAAAGGATACAGAGAAATGTGTTTGATTTGTTTTCTATTTCCTAAAAAATCCAAGGCAGGACCTACAGTTCAATAAACAATGAAATGGTGGGTGATTGTTACATTTTTGTTAAATGGGAAATACTTATATGGATGCAACAGGAGTCAGAGGAATATTGTGATGAAATATAGAAGATATGGATGCTTAAAATAGGCCAATGGCCAATTCCAATTGACATTGTAAGGTCTTAGTGTTTACTTTGCTGAGAAACATCTATTTGGTCAGACCAAAATTAACTAGAGAGAAGTTCTTCTTGTTCTGTTCTCCCCCTCCCCTCCCCCTGCTATGCCAGGAGACGAAACCACTGAGACCCCCCTCCCCATGAAATACCTGTGTAAATTAAAGTTTTTTTATAATTTTTTGGTTTTTTGATTTTTGATTGTTTATAACTGGGTGAACAACGGGTGTTTCTCTGTAGCCCGTATTACAATAAAAAAAAGTTTGTTTAAAAACGACGAGACTAATATCTTTCTAAAGAAAAATGTTTCATAATGCAATAAGTCACTGTCAATTTGTTTTTACACTGCATATTGGTTTAATATTGGGAGTTGGCTCGTCCATAGCTCTCCGATGCATAAATGTGAAGGAACCATACAGACAGTCTCTATATAGCCGATCTTAGACAGGAGCTATTTATTGCACAGAGAAGATGTACACATCACAGTACCGAATGAGATTCTATGTTTTCATTGTGCACACATGTAGGTTTATGGTTTTACTTGTAAGCCTACTCTATTTGTGTTGCTGTAAGTCTTGCAGACAAGAAACTCAGTCAAATAACATTATAGGATAATAACATAATAGAACAGCTCACTTTTCCGTATGCCACAATAGTCATTGTCACTGGATTTAAACCACATGAGTTGCTGGGTATTTGAGGTGGCTTCCAGAAAGGCCATCTCACCTGCTGATGTCTCATCCAGTCTTCCTTATGCGCTAAAAGTAATAACTTCAACTAGGACATTGTTGTAAAGAATGTGCATCGAGGCAATGTTTTTTAAAGTCATATGTAATATCCTGAACTTGACTGGTGTTTGTTGGTAAAATGAGGTGAAAGGTTTATTATCGACCTTACTAGGTTTAAAATGTTGTTGATGTAAAATGAGATGTAAAAAAAGAATCATGCCGAACATCAGCAAAGACCTGTAGTTCCACTTTATGAACAGCTGGTGACATAGTTTACCCACTTTCCTATGATGAGGTGGAAGTGAACAGATCAGCATCAAATCAATTCAATTGTATTCGCCACATACACATATTTAGCAGGTGTTATTGCTGGTGTAGCGAAATGCTTGCATCACTGTGCAATTGAGTGGTGTATTATGGAAAGAATATCATTAAAAGTCATATTCTTTTATCGTATTAATTAGAGTGCAAACATATCATAAAACAAAATGAATCTGTCCAATTACTACTTCAGAAAATGCATTCTACAATCGGGACAATATATTTTCCTCATCTGCACTGAATAGTGTTATTCTACAAGTATGCCATACTCCAAATTCATCTGGCTCTATCTTTAATGCAATTTAATTTCACTGAGAAATGTACGTGTTTGATGTTTACGAGCATTTTCGCTACACTCGCAATAACATCTGCTAAATATGTGTATGTGACCAATAAAATCTGATTCAATTTGATTTGTTATCCATGTCATCATTATTAAATGTTTGTTGTTGGTGGTGACTGTTAAGTAACATAATTGCTTTGAGAAAACAATGAAGTAACAGGAAGAAAAATGAAGATGCTGTGTAATTACAGGGAGGTTGGATGGTGAAATGATGATAGAATGAAATAATCTCTCTGTAGAAGTAGAGAGATGTGTCAGTGTGTGGGATCAGAAATAGGCTGATGATTCATGAACACTAGAGTCTGCAGCCTGGCTCTCTCAGCCAGCTTGCAGCAGATGGCTGACTAACAGTAAAACTGTAAGACCAGTCACACTAACTATAGAACAATAAGACAGTGAGAAACAACAAGTTTCAGCCGTTCTTTGATATGTTACTCTTCCTTTCCCCCTGTTATAATAATTTTTATTTATGCTTAGGCTGGTGCATTCAAGACTGTAAAACAACCGTGTTCCTCCCTATAATCCAATGTCTTCATGCAATCTCTGTTTGACATGACAATGTTCCTAGAAATATAGCTGTTTCATATAACGCATGTGTGTAAAATTAAATATATGGTCCCATATAGCTCAGTTGGTAGAGAATGTGTTTGCTTGCAACACCAGAATAATGGGTTAAATTCCCAGGACTACCCATACGTACAATGTATGCATTCATGACTGTACATTTCTTTGGATAAAAGCGTCTGCTAAACGGCATATTATTATATACAGAACCAGTCAAAAGTTTTGACACACCTACTCATTCCAGGGATTTTCTTTATTTCTACTATTTTCTACATTGTAGAATAACAGTAAAGACATCAAAACTATGAAATAACACATATGGAATCATGTAGTAACCAAGAAAGTGTTAAAAAAATCTAAATATATTTTATATTTGAGATTCTTCAAAGTCCCCACTCTTTGCCTTGATGCCAGCTTTGCACACCCCTCTCCATCACACCTCCTCCTCCATGCTTCATGGTGGGAACCACAGATGCGGCGATCATCCGTTCACCTACTCTGCATCTCACAAAGACACGGCAGTTGGAAACAAAAATCTCAAAGGACTCATCAGACCAAAGGACAGATTTCACTGGTCTAATGTCCATTGTTCGTGTTTCTTGGCCCAAGCAAGTCGCTTCTTATTATTGGTGTCCTTTAGTAGTGGTTTCATTGCAGCAATTCGACCATGAAGGCCTGATTCACACAGTCTCCTCTGAACAGTTGATGTTGAGATGTGTCTGTTACTTGAACTCTGTGAAGCATTTATTTGGGCTGCAATCTGAGGTGAAGTTAACTCTAATGAACTTATCCTCTGCAGCAGAGGTAACTCTGGCTCTTCCTTTCCTGTGGCAGTCCTCATGAGAAACAGTTTCATCATATCACTTGATGGTTTTTGCGACTGCACTTGAATAAACTTTCAAAGTTCTTGAAATTTTCCACATTGACTGACCTTTATGTCTTGAAGTAATGATGGACTGTCATTTCTCTTTGCTTATTTGAGCTGTTCTTGCCATAATATGGACTTGGTATTTTACCAAATTGGGCTATCTTCTGTATGCCACCCCTCCTTTTTCACAACTTATTGGCTCAAATGCATTAAGAAGGGAAGAAATTCCACAAATGAACTTTTAACAAGGCATACCTGTTAATTGAAATTCCTTCCAGGCTACTACCTCATGAAGCTGGTTGAGAGAATGCCAAGAGTGTGCAAAACTGTCATAAGGGCAAAGGGTGGCTACTTATTTTGATTTGTTTAACACCATTTTTTGGTTACTACATGATTCCATATGTGTTATTACATAGTTGTGATGCCTTCACTATTATTCTACAATGTAGAAATAAGTAAAAATAAAGAAAAACCCTGGAATGAGTAAGTGTGTCCAAACTTTTGACTGTGCAATTTACATCTTGTGCCTTATTCTCCTTATTGTACCTGCTGAATAAATACATGGGAAAAAATTACTCCATTTATTTTCTATTGCGTGATTACAAAGTAGCCAACAGCACAGCTGATCGGTGGCTATAATGTAGCTTCAAGCTTACAGAGTGGGTGGAGACTGAGTTGAGCGATATCAACCGACGTAATTACAGTTGGTTCCAAAGGCAACCCATCAAACATGAATTTCATCAAGACTGTTTCACCCCCGCTCCGCCGTGCAACCGCTTTCACACCCTGAGTGGCGAGTGCGTTGGTTGGAGACTGAAGAGCCGCACAGCATACGGAAACAGTGCATAGCGCACCGAATTCGGATCCCAGTGTATCCTACGTAGCTAACGCAGTTCAAATATATCACTGTGTAGAATATAATCAATACATTTCTGGGGGAACAGTTCTCTTTATAAACGAATTGGACTGTTGTTATAACGATGTAAGTACCATTTATACCGATCAAGTATGTGTTAAATATGTGTTCAAAGTTGGAGGTTTGTTCAAGGATGGAGTTATAGCCTAAAGTTTCTCTTAATATTTTTCTAATAACAAGAGATCATTGATTGAAGAAGTGAAGATTAGGCTACATACCAACAATGTATTGAATAGTATATCTGACAGGGGTAATGGCTGGCTCTTATTCCAAAGACTCATCAAGACTCATTTGTTAGTATTTGTCATAGCCTACCCTACTTTTCTTATGTAATCCTGTTTTCATTTGTAATATTTTAATAGATATTTACAGAAATTACAGGCAGGGTCAATGTTTCTATTGGGTGCATGGAAAATGTGAACGCAACAGCTGGCCTACTGAATATTTGTCTATGCCTGCCTCTAACGATGCCTGCATGAAAGCAAAGCCTAATGTTTGTCACAGTATAGTAACAGTCCTGGCTCTGTGTGTGTGTGTGTGTGTGTGTGTTTGTGTGTGTATGTGTGTGTGTGTGTGTGTGTGTGTTTGCTCATTGTTGCATGCATGTGGTTCTCCCTAGCTTCTGGATAAAGACTATAACTACTGCCAAGCTGGCTTGGGTATTGCACTGACTGGCGGCCAGTGCATTTCCACCCATCCTCAAGATGCATATGAATAGCTTATTAAATCAATGGAGTAAGTACTGTAACAATTGTTTCTTACCCCTCTTAATATTGCATTGAACATGCAATGAAAATATACCCCAAAAGCATTATATGACATCTCTATCATATCATTACGTCTTTGATGTTCCCATGACAACTATGTGTCATATAGAAATATTTCACGGTTTTACAGAAGTAGTGCATTGAATTTTTATCCTAAGCCCTATTTTTACTCTTAGTCATATGCCTTTGATTCCGAGTGACTCCATCCATTACACTGAATTGTTTTATATCTTTCCTTTTTCGAATATTTTTTGCTGCTTGCCAGTGATTGTGATTATAGCGTGTGTGCATGGAGCACTGTGCAATGAGTTGGATGTTGTTGATGATCAGCAGCTTTTGTAGATGTAATAACATTCTGTGTCATATAGATGTGTGTGTGTGTTTCTGTTTCCAAACCTGCACCATTCAGATGTGTCCCAAATGGCACCCTATTCTGCTATTCCCATTTACAGTTTGGCAGGTTGCCTGTTAAGAGTGTTGGGCCAGTAACCAAAAGGTCGCTCATTCAAATCCCTGAGTCGACTAAGTGAAAAATCTATCAGTGCCGTTGAGCAAGGCACTTATCTCTAAACGCTCCTGTAAGTCGCTCTGGATATGAGGATACACAGGTGAAATAAAAAACATGTAAAAGTACTTTTAACCAGAACCATAGTCAAAAGTACTGCACTCTAGGGAATAGGGTGCCATTTGGGGCGTAGACTGAGTCTCTGATACAGTGTGACTAAGTGTGTATAACTGTCTTGTCCTAATATAGAAACTCCTCAGTATTGTGCGCTCCTATCCTAACCGTGTTCAGAGGTGTTGAGTCAGAGAAGTGTCCTACTATATATCTATCTATCTATCTATCTATCTATCTATCTATCTATCTATCTATCTATCTATCTATCTATCTATCTATCTATCTATCTATCTATCTATCTATCTATCTATCTATCTATCTATCTATCTATCTATCTATCTATCTATCTATCTATCTATCTATCTATCTATCTATCCATCCATCCATCCATCCATCCATCCATCCATCCATCCATCCATCCATCCATCCATCCATCCATCCATCCATCCATCCATCCATCCATCTATCTATCTATCTATCTATCTATCTATCTATCTATCTATCTATCTATCTATCTATCTATCTATCTATCTATCTATCTATATCTAGCTAGCTAGCTAGCTAGCTAGCTATCCTCTGTGGTTTGAAGATCAGAGACTCATTTCTCTGAACAGGCTCCAGGTGAATACATTTGATGAGAGTGATGTACTGGCATGATAGAGACTTGAGCATCTAAAATAACCTTTGCTTTAAGGAATACCAGGGCCATACTAGAGTAGGAGTGCTGATCTAGGGTCAGGTCGCCTTGTCCAGTCATTATAATCGAAAAGGCTAAATGTATCCTTGATTAGAACACTCCTACCCTGAGACGCTTTCTGAGTATGGGCCTTGAAGACATGCTGGGAATTGTAGTTTTCTGTTAAAGTGGTTGCTTATGGTTGTTAAGTGGATGATAACAGAAGCCATAGAGAATGTGCAGGACAGTGGAGGCTCCTCAGAGGAGGAAGGGGAGGACCCTCCTCCTCTGCGAATTTCATAAAAATAGAAATAGTGAAACATTACAAAAGTTATCATTTTTAGATAAAACTATACAAAAATATATTAACGCCACCAAATAATTGATTAAACACACTGTTTTGCAATGAAGGTCTACAGTAGCCTCAGTAGCACTCTGTAGGGTAGCACTATGGTGTAGCCAGAGGGCAACTAGCTTCTGTCCTCCTCTGGGTGCATTGACTACAATACAACACCCAGGAGGCTCATAGTTCTCTCCCCCTTCCTTGGACTTAAACAGTAAATATGACAACTTCCGGGGAGGATGTCCTCCAACCTATCAGAGCTCTTGCAGCATGAACTGACATGTTGTCCACCCAATCAAAGGATCAGAAAATAAATCTAGTACTGAAAGCATAAGCTACAGCTAGCTAGCACTGCAGTGCATAAAATGTTGTGAGTAGTTGACTCAAACAGAGAGAGACAGTTTTTAACAAATTAATTTCTTACAAAATTAAGGAGAAGCAAGAGAGAAAGTGAGAGAGAAAGAGAGAGCTAGCTATATTTCATAGTCTCTTTTTTTTCACGTTCACTTACTTAGCTAGCATCAAATGCAGCTCCCTAGTTTAGCCTACTCAAACACCTGGCTCAAAATGGAAGGGATGCTATGTTAGCTAGCTGGCTATGGCTATCCAACACTGGAACTTTTCCAAGTCAAGGTAAGCTTTTGATTTTATTAATTTATTGCCACCGGGCCCCGCCAGTCTAACTGCTAAACTGCTTGCTGCTGACTGTACGTGTACACTGTACTGCATGATTGTAGGGGGTTTACTAACACGTTAGTTCTAGTAGCTATGTTGACTATGATGTCACTATAATGTAGGCTGTGTGTAGCAGTTAGCGGTCATGATATAAAGGTTTGGGTCGGAAAGTTTTTTTTTGCCTGGTCACAGACAGCTGATGTGTTGTGCACTGAAGTCCACACGTGAAGGGAAAAGGTGAGAGGAGGAGAGCACGTAGATACACTACATGGCCAAAAGTTGCTGGACACCTGCTCATCAAAAATCTCATTCCAAAATCATGTGGATTCTTATAGAGTTGATCCCACCTTTGCTGCTATAACAGCCTCCACTCTTCTGGGAAGGCTTCCCACAAGATGGTGGAACATTGCTGCAGGGACTTGCTTCCATTCAGCCACAAGAGCATTAGTGAGGTCGGGCACTGATGTTGGGCAATAGGCCTGGCTCGCAGTCTGCGTTCCAATTTATTCCAAAGGTGTTCGATGGGGTTGAGGTCAGAGCTCAGTGCAGGCCAGTCAAGTTCTTACACACCGATCTCAACAAACCATTTCTGTATGGACCTCGAACCATGAAAAACAGCCTCAGACCATTATTCCTCCTCCACCAAACTTTACAGTTGGCACTATGCATTCCGGAAGGTGGCGTTCTCCTGGCATAAGCCAAACCCAGATTCGTCCGTCGGACTTCAAGATGGTGAAGCGTGATTCATCACTCCAGAGAACGCATTTAGTACTGCTTCAGAGTCCAATGGCGGCGAGCTTTACACCCCTCCAGCCGACGCTTGACATTACATATGGTGATCTTAGGCTTTTGTGCTGATGCTCAGCTATGGAAACCCATTTCATGAAACTCTGTTGCTTCCAGAGGCAGTTTGGAACTTGATAGTGAGTGTTTTTTACACACTACGCGCTTCAGCACTCGGCAGTCCCATTCTGTGAGTTTGGGTGGCCTACCACTTTGCCATTGTTGCTCCTAGACATTTCCACTTCACAATAACTGTCACATGAGTTGACGCTGGAGAGACGAAGCAGGTACGGGGAGTCAAACATTTAATGAGGAACGGACATGGAACGAGACAGGAACAGCGTCAGCATACAAAAAAACAAAGTACAAAAAAACAATCAATGCATCAGCAGGGAACAGAGCAGGGAAACTGACAAATATAGGGGATGTAATAAACAGATGATAAGTGAGTCCAGGTGAGTCCAATATCGCAGAAGCGCGTGACAAGGGAAGGCAGGTGTGCGTAATTGATGGCATGAGTGTGTGATGCAGGGCATCCTGGCACCCTCAAGCGCCAGGGGAGGGATGAGCGGGAGCAGACGTGACAATAACAGCACTTACAGTTGACCGAGGCAGCTCTAGCAGGGCAGAAATTTGACGAACTGACTTGTTGGAAAGGTGGCATCCTATGACGGTGCCACGTTGAAAGACACTGAGCTCCTCATTAAGGCCATTCTACTGCCAATGTTTGTCTATGGAGATTGCATGTCAGTGAGCTCTATTTTATACACTTGTCAGCAACGGCTGTGTCCACATACTTTTGTATATATACTGTAGATGCGAGAAGAGTTGTATATACAACTAGCTGTTTGTATGTGGCTGCTATGAAAGTGGACAGTGTTTGCGTGTGATCAGGGGTTTATTCATTGAGCTGATTCTGTTGAAAAAAAATCTTTAAAATTAAACGGAAGCAAACCGAACAAAACGGTAATAAACATACCTGAAATTGTCCAATAGAAACTCTTGTTTGCAACTGTTGGACTAATGATTACACCCTAGATCAGCTAGATGCAGGCAAGAGTGTGCAAAGCTGTTACTGTCTGTTACCTTGATTACTCTAAATTCACTCGACCTGTGCACATACGTTGTAAACTTTCATTAGCAAGCTAGGTTGTAGCAACCTCATGATGGGTACAGGGAACATTTTATTATCATATACATAGTAGCCTAAAACTGTCTTTGTTACATTGAGCTGGGTGAATGGAATGTGAATGACAGCCATCCAATATGCTGCAATAGAAATAAGGCCATATTCAGGAGAGGGGAGTCAGGAGAGGGAAGCCAGGAGAGGGGAGTCAGGAGAGGGAAGTCAGGAGAGGGGAGTCAGGAGAGGGAAGTCAGGAGAGGGGACTCAGGAGAGGGGAGTCAGGAGAGGAAAGTCAGGAGAGGGGACTCAGGAGAGGGGACTCAGGAGAGGGGAGTCAGGAGAGGGAAGTCAGGAGAGGGGAGTCAGGAGAGGGAAGTCAGGAGAGGAGAGTCAGGAGAGGGGAGTCAGGAGAGGGAAGTCAGGAGAGGGGAGTCAGGAGAGGAGAGTCAGGAGAGGGGAGTCAGGAGAGGGGAGTCAGGAGAGGGGAGTCAGGAGAGGAGAGTCAGGAGAGGGGAGTCAGGAGAGGGGAGTCAGGAGAGGGGAGTCAGGAGAGGGGAGTCAGGAGAGGGGAGTCAGGAGAGGGGACTCAGGAGAGGGAAGTCAGGAGAGGGGACTCAGGAGAGGGGAGTCAGGAGAGGGGAGTCAGGAGAGGGGACTCAGGAGAGGGGACTCAGGAGAGGGGACTCAGGAGAGGGGAGTCAGGAGAGGGGACTCAGGAGAGGGGAGTCAGGAGAGGGGACTCAGGAGAGGGGAGTCAGGAGAGGGGACTCAGGAGAGGGGACTCAGGAGAGGGGAGTCAGGAGAGGGGACTCTGGAAAGGGGAGTCAGGAGAGGGGACTCAGGAGAGGGGACTCAGGAGAGGGGAGTCAGGAGAGGGAAGTCAGGAGAGGGGAGTCAGGAGAGGAGAGTCAGGAGAGGGGAGTCAGGAGAGGGAAGTCAGGAGAGGGAAGTCAGGAGAGGGGAGTCAGGAGAGGGGACTCAGGAGAGGGGACTCTGGAGAGGAGGGAGAGGCTGGCATGAAGGGACCTTTGAATCCCACTTCTTTCTCTGGGTTTGTTGTTGTTTATGATGATGTAATCAGAGGGGTTGAGTCCTTCTGCCTGTCCTCAGAATCAGGATTCCAAAAGTACTGTGAAAATAGAGTGACTTACAACATGTATATGTTGGTGGTTGCATCCAAACGGTACCCTATTCATTATATAGTGCACTACTTTCTAGCAGAGTCATGTGGTCACTGGTCAAAAGTTGTGTACTGTAAAAGGAATAGAATGCTACTTTCGATGCAGGCGTTCTGTCCGGTTGACTTCATAGCCTTAACCTCTTAGCTCACACAGATGTCACTGTGTGCTGTATGTTATAGTGATGCATGCATGGGGATAACTTCAGGTTTCTGTAAAGGCTTGCACACATCGCACCAAATGTGGATCAGCGAGCTGTGTTTTAGGGACCTCCCGCTGTAGACGTTTGACTGGCAACATTTTTCATGGGATTCCACATGGTAAATCGATGTGCACTCGGTTCGCAAATTACGTTCAGAGGTGTTAAGTACTCTCGGCCAGCAAACACTGTTGGTGTGTCTGAGCACTAAGTCTGTTGGCTCTGTCCCAAATGGTTCCATATTCCAATTTATAGTGCACTACTTTTGACCTGAGCTCATTATAGTTCACTATAAAGGTGATGTTTGGGATGATATATGTTATTAACTGATTTATGGTGCATTTTCAAGAATGTATGGGGTGTTGTAGTTAAACACCCAAAACTATTTTAGATTTGACACTGACACTCCACTCTTCCCTCATCTGACCGATGACTTGCAAATAGGATTGGAAAGGGAGGGTATATTACTGGAAACTTTCGAATTTCACCAGTAAACTACCAGAATTTTGGTATCTTTCAAGGATTTTATGTAGTCTACCAGTCATCTAGTGGCCCTTTTGGGTAGTTAACCCCACTATGTTTAACAGCAAAGAAAACCCCCTAAATTATATTTTTTCAACTTGAAATTTGATAACTTTTCCTAGAGTGACCCCAACATTAGAAAAAGTGAAACATCGCCTTTGTTCATATTTCAATGAAAGCTGTACACCACCAGGGTACAAAGATTGTCTTAGAGTCATTTTTGATCCAGCAGTTATAAAATCGTTCACACACCACACACACACACACACACACACACACACACACACACACACACACACACACACACACACACACACACACACACACACACACACACACACACACACACACACACACACACAATGAGAAATTGAGATTGTGTGTGTTACTGATTGAACTGAAGGGGAAGATCACCATGGTTGGCAGAATTAGAAAGAACAAGCCTGAGCTCCCCCCTGCACTCCTCGCAACAAGGGGGAGAGAGGCCTTCTCATCAAAGTTTGCCTTTATGCTCACCACCACTCTAGTTTCTTACCTCCCAAAGAGCAACAAGAATGTGATCCTCCAGAGCACACTGCACAAAATGACTGAGATCAGTGATCGTGAGGACAGAAAGCCAGCCATCATCCTGGACTACAACCACAACAAAGGACGCGTGGACAACCTGGACAAGGTGATTGGAACTTACAGCTGCAGGAGGATGACTGCCTGCTGGCCCCTGGTCATCTTCCATAACATCATTGATGTGTCCTCATACAATGCCTTTGTGATATGGAACAAGATCAACCCTACCTGGATGCCTGATAAGAGGAACAAGAGGAGGGTCTTCCTGGAGCAGCTGGGAAAGGCATTTGTAACCCCACACATTCAAAGAAGGGAGCACCTCCCCCGCACAGCAGCCTATGCAGTGCTTGTGAAAGCTGTTCAGGGGGCTGAATCTTGTCCTGATCCATCTGAGGCTGCAACTGGGGCAGCCAAGAGGAGGAGGTGCCGATTCTGCCCCCAAATAAGGACTGTAAAACAAATACTATGTGCTGCACATGTGAGAAATACATCTGCCAAGTCCATGCACACACACTTGCATACTGTCCTACATGTGCTAATTAGTGTTGATTGATTTATGTTCTTCACATTTTTGTATCTATTATCTTGTGTTATTCTTATTTATTGTTGTTGTTTATACACCTTGTGGGTGGGGGCAATGGTTAAAAAAATGGGAGAAGACTAGTGTTTTGTAGTTGAATTCCTCATTGTACAGTATATAAGAACATATCACTATGTTGCCAAAAAAGTTCAAGACTGTTATTGTTTCCCTTTAATAAAACACATTCAAAACTTTCTGCACATTTCTGCTACTTTCTTAGGCTATACAAGTGCTATCTCTTGCAAAAAAATTATGTTTACACCTATGCAATACCTTTAGCAATAATAATAATAATAATAATAAAGAATTATGACAGGTGTGTTGTAATAAAAACGAGTGGTGTCCATTGATTAAATGCAGTCTTTCTGCATTGTGAAGAGGGAAAAACCAGATATTCACAAAGTTTGTGATGAATGTGTTATTAAGGGAATTTTCAATTCCAATAATGCATTTAATCTTTAACCAATTCACCGAGGTTTGTAAGACCCTGGGTTCACTAATAATTGGGCAAAGTCTCAGATTTTATAAAAAAGGTTCACAGATCTTTATTCATGAGAGCTCTAAAGTCAGAAATGAGGACCCAGTCCTTTTATAACACACACACACATTCCTATCTTTAGACCACTCCCTGCTCAAACAACCAGTACTTTTCCACTAACCACAAAGAACCATAAAAGTTGTCACATTCTTCAAGGCTTTCACCTCCCCTCCCCGTTGGGACCCTCTTGGTTTGAAACCCTCTAATGATTTTCTATTATCTACTCTACAACTTCACTCTGCTTACATCCCTACTAAAGAATATAACATCATAGTATTACAATTCTAACAGATCTACCCACCTCCTTGTTTTATCTTCTCATGATTCTCAAACATTTCACACTATCATATAATTTCAGAGTGGAGCACTTTAGCCATTATATTAACACATACAAATTATTCTATCCGAATGGCAGGTTGTTACTTTGCTTTATTTTAGGGGTTTAGTGAATTATTGTGAATTCTTTACCCGTAGGACAAGGGGAGAATACAGAATGTTAAGACTACACAAGGGTTAAGATTAACACAGGTGTCTGTAATTTCTCTTGCCATCTCTCTGCCCTTTTCACATGTAAAATATATAAAATAATTAAATAATGATTTAAAAATAAAATGACAAATCTGTAAAGCATTATCCTAAATATGGACCATAAACTTAGTAAACAACGTTGGTGTTTACGTGTGGCTCAGTTAGTAGAGCATGCCACTTGCAACGCCAGGGTTATGAGTTCAATTTCCTCAAGGGACCAGTGTGATGTATTCACTCACTACTGTAAGTTGATCTGGATAACATTGTCTGCTAAAATGTAACATGAGGGTTTTTAGCATGAAATATCCTTATATATTTTTACACACTATTATTTATTTTACTCTGTCAATATGTATTTGTTCTCAATGTTTTGCCGGCAAACTGGTGCAGTTGTGAAAAAAGTCAACAGTTGGATGAGTTGCAGAGGTAATTGAAAATAATGGCACTATTGATTAAATGTTTATTTCATCAATTAGCCTGTTATCTACTAGAAACTCATGGACAATATGGACACATAGATAAAAAAAAAAGAATGCTATATATGAATAAAAAAATGCAGGTATAAATTACCAAAGTTATGATTGATTGCCATAGATTTTCTGTTAGTTACCAAAATTACTAAAGATTCCGTTAACTTTGGTTAATTACCGGTAGCTTTGCAACCCTACTTGCAAACTATGGTGTTCCTTCCTATAGTATTAGTGACGTCTGTCCAAGACTGTTCAAGAAACACACTGTTCTTTAATGTTTATAATCTGTCCTCCCTCACTAAATGTCAATTCCACATTTTAATGGAATAATGTCCCTACTTACATAATCAAATACTTCCCAGGTTTTAATGGAGGTCGCAATGCTTTTATTTCATGTTTGTTTTATTGAGTGCTGATGATAGTAGTCTTTGAGTCTGGTGTTTGCAATGGCCTATTCTTACCGTGGTTGGCTACCCTGAACATGCCGAAACAATCCTTAGTTCCAGTTGGTTGTTTGACCAATGCACGGGAGGAGTTCCATGGGATCTACAGGAGAAGGATGTGTCTGAAATGGCACCCTATTCCCTATATAGTGCACTGCTTTTGACCAGAGCCCTAAAACGTAGTGCACTATATAGTACATAGGGTGCCATTTTGGACAAACACAAGTTAGAGAGGGACAGAGTTACATTGTGTGCTTTTGACATTCTGTGTAACCTTACATAAACTCCATCCAGCCAACAAATGCATATGTGAGGATGCTGTTCATCGACTACAGCTCGGCCTTCAATACCATAGTGCCCTATAAGCTCATTATAAAGCTCACAGCCCTGGGTCTGAACTCCTCCCTATGCAACTGGATCCTGGACTTCCTGACTGGCCGCCCCCAGGTGGTGAAGGTAGGCAACCTTATCTCCTCTACACTGATCCTCAACACGGAGGCCCCACAAGGGTGTGTCCTCAGTCCCCTCCTGTATTCCCTGTATACCCACGACTGCGTGGCCTCAGACAGTTCCAACTCCATCATCAAGTTTGCTGACGACATGACAGTAGTAGGTCTGATCAACAACAACGACGAGACAGCCTACAGGAAGGAGGTAGGCACTCTGACGGCATGGTGCCAGATAAACAACCCCTCCCTCGACGTTTGCGAAACAAAGAAGCTGATTGAGGACTTCAGGAGGAACCAGGCTGGACACGCCCCCATCCTCATCAACGGGGCCGCCATGGAGATGGTCAATAACTTCAAAATCCTCGGCGTACACATCTCAGTGAAGCTGAAATGGTCTAACCACACGGACAACGTAGTGAAGAAGGCACGACGGTGACTCTTCAACCCCAAATTCGGCCTGTCCTCGAGGGCCCTCACAGTGTTCTACAGGAGCAGCATCGAGAGTATGTTGTTGGGCTATAACAGCCTGATATGGCAACTCCACCGCCGCAGACCGCAAGGCTCTTCAGAGGGTGTACATGCAGCCAAATGCACCATGGGGTGCACACTGCCCTACAGGACACCTACAACACCAGGTGTCGCAGGAAGCCAAGAAGATCCTCAGGGACCCCAGACACCAAACCATGGCCTGTCCTCCCCGCTTCAATCACTCAGACATGGCAGTACAGAAGCATCATGGCAAAAACTGAAAGACTGGCCAATAGTTTCTACCCTCAGACCATCAGGCTGCTGAATAGCCACCACTAGTCAGCTACTTGCTCCCCCCTCCAACTGCTACTTCTCCTATGGACATCCCCCCCCCCCCCCCACAAATCCTCAACTCTCACTTACCTTACCTGCCAGCCTATGGACATTCTTTAGCCTGCTGCCCCCCCCCCCCCCTTCTACCTACTCCCCCTTTAAATTTCATTTGGGATTTTAGCGCTGAACTTCCACGATATAGCTTGAATAGAGCCTTAAGAGTGCCTTTTTGGTTCAGGAAAGGTGGTCATACAATGGATCATTTAACTATTTGATTTAGAGCTTTAGGACCCCATTAAGTATAAAAAAATATAGAAAACAATTATTGGTAACACTTTACTTCACACCCAGTGTCATAACACGTTATGACACGCTCATAACCATGTCACAATATGTCATAACAGCTGACATAACACTGTCATGGCCCATATATTTATGTGACATATATTGAGTTATTTTATGGCTGGTTATGACTCCTACATAAGAGTGTCAAAACCCACATTTATTCAAATTATTTTTTTTCCCTGACAAGAAGTTTCCTTTCGTTTAAAGTTAGTTTCTTAAATCCTTTGTTGCTGTTGTAATTCATTCTTTAGAATCATGCTTCTTTCATCATATTTTAAATAACTTGTAGAAAATATACTTTATGACACTGTCAAGAAGCATTATCACCATCACAATCATACAAGCCAGATAGGCCTATCACGTACATGCCCTTAAATCAGTCAAAAAGAGGGTGTCTTGTCCTGCTCCTGAAATCTGCTCCTGCATTCATCCCAGTAATCAGCAACAGAGGGGTATGTGCAATTACAATAATACTTTATGGTCAATTTAAAATATGTATATATATACATATATATATATATATATATATATATAACATAAACATACTGTTGACACGTAGGGTATGGTGTAATGGAATGTTTTGCCTTGTGTGGTTTTGTGGGTTTTTATACTCTTGTGTAGGTGTCATAACCAGCCATAAAAACACGCAATATATGTCACAATAGGTGTAAATATATGTGTCATGACAGTGATAACAGGTTATGACAAGTAAATCAGCTGTTATGAAATATTATGACTTGGTTATGAACGTGTTATAACCTGTTATGATGCTGGGTGTCACATAAAGTTAAAATTATTTGATAAAATATAAAATGTGTCCTTTACCATAGAAAACACATTGCATTCATAAATGGTAACAAAGACAGTAAAAAAAAATCATAAGGAATAAGGATTTTAGTGTCTATCTAGCAGATATAAGAAAGCTCCTGAAATATATATATGTATTTTTACACTTATTTTACCCCTTCTTTTTGTTTGCACAAAACTACCTCCATACGTGCATTCATTTGTATGGGTTACCTTCAGACGAGTTGTAGAGCAAAACAGTGAACACCATCTTGTTTGTGATAATCTCATCTTTCCATAGAGTGGTCATACTAGTTAGTAGGCTAAGAAGTTTTTGCTTTGGATGTTTTCATCAGAAGACTGATTTCTCATGGTCTGGAAAACACCGCTGTAGGTCGGTCACCTTACACCGCAGATGTGGAAGGCCGACATAGGCGGATGTGGTGATTAAGAAGCATCTCATGCAAAAAAATCTCTAATTTAAAATGATTTTGATGGCAATTTTTGTATCATGTTGGGTAAATAAGGGGTTAAATATGTGTAAAAATATACACTGCTCAAAAAAATAAAGGGTACACTTAAACAACACAATGTAACTCCAAGTCAATCACACTTCTGTGAAATCAAACTGTCCACTTAGGAAGCAACACTGATTGACAATACATTTCACATGCTGTTGTGCAAATGGAATAGACAACAGGTGGAAATTATAGGCAATTAGCAAGACACCCCCAATAAAGGAGGGGTTCTGCAGGTGGGGACCACAGACCACTTCTCAGTTCCTATGCTTCCTGGCTGATGTTTGGTCACTTTTGAATGCTGGCAGTGCTTTCACTCTAGTGGTAGCATGAGACGGAGTCTACAACCCACACAAGTGGCTCAGGTAGTGCAGCTCATCCAGGATGGCACATCAATGCGAGCTATGGCAAGAAGGTTTACTGTGTCTGTCAGCGTAGTGTCCAGAGCATGGAGGCGCTACCAGGAGACAGGCCAGCACATCAGGAGACGTGGAGGAGGCCGTAGGAGGGCAACAACCCAGCAGCAGGACCGCTACCTCCGCCTTTGTGCAAGGAGGAGCAGGAGGAGCACTGCCAGAGCCCTGCAAAATGACCTCCAGCAGGCCACAAATGTGCATGTGTCTGCTCAAACGGTCAGAAACAGACTCCATGAGGGTGGTATGAGGGCCCGACGTCCACAGGTGGGGGTTGTGCTTACAGCCCAACACCGTGCAGGACGTTTGGCATTTGCCAGAGAACACCAAGATTGGCAAATTCGCCACTGGCGCCCTGTGCTCTTCACAGATGAAAGCAGGTTCACACTGAGCACGTGACAGACGTGACAGAGTCTGGAGACGCCGTGGAGAACGTTCTGCTGCCTGCAACATCCTCCAGCATGACCGGTTTGGCGGTGGGTCAGTCATGGTGTGGAGTGGCATTTCTTTGGGGGGCCGCACAGCCCTCCATGTGCTCGCCAGAGGTAGCCTGACTGCCATTAGGTACCGAGATGAGATCCTCAGACCCCTTGTGAGACCATATGCTGGTGCGGTTGGCCCTGGGTTCCTCCTAATGCAAGACAATGCTAGACCTCATGTGGCTGGAGTGTGTCAGCAGTTCCTGCAAGAGGAAGGCATTGATGCTATGGACTGGCCTGCCCGTTCCCCAGACCTGAATCCAATTGAGCACATCTGGGACATCATGTCTCGCTCCCTCCACCAACGCCACGTTGCACCACAGACTGTCCAGGACTTGGCGGATGCTTTAGTCCAGGTCTGGGAGGAGATCCCTCAGGAGACCATCCGCAACCTCATCAGGAGCATGCCCAGGCGTTGTAGGGAGGTCATACAGGCACGTGGAGGCCACACACACTACTGAGCCTCATTTTGACTTGTTTTAAGGACATTACATCAAAGTTGGATCAGCCTGTAGTGTGGTTTTCCACTTTAATTTTGAGTGTGACTCCAAATCCAGACCTCCATGGGTTGATAAATTGGATTTCCATTGATTTTTTTGTGTGGTTTTGTTGTCAGCACATTCAACTATGTAAAGCAAAAAGTATTTAATAAGATTATTTCTTTCATTCAGATCTAGGATGTGTTGTTTAAGTGTTCCCTTTATTTTTTTGAGCAGTATATATATATATTTTGTGAGCTTTTTTATGCCTCCTAGATACTGTATAGGACAGATACTTCAAAACCTTTTTCAAAACCTTATTTTTGATTTATGAATGTGTTATTCAATGTGTCCCTCCCTCCAACAGTTTAATTGAAATATAATTTTTTTGACAGAGGAAATTTATGTCAATGAATGTTCAATAGGCCTATGTCAGTTTGTGACAACTGCTGATGTACTCTATGTGCTTTCTAAAATACATTTTATTGACTGATTGAGTTAGTTAGGTTTCAGTTGCTGGTCACTCGTGTTGAAGCACTGGTATTTGCCTCAGGCTGCTGGTACTCAGATCTAGTCCAATAGTGGGTTAATGGGAGAACCTATTTCTAGACGTCCCACACACATTACGCACAACAACAAAAAGATGATGGCATTTTCTGAATAACACAATATGTGTAAGCTACAGAGGAACTGGAACCAACAAGCTCTCACAGTCTCACTGCAAAATTAGACATTTTTCCAAGTTTCTCCCTGACTGTAACACTGATGCTAACTGCTGCATATTTTACCTCTTTGCTATGCCATCTATTTTGAACCTTTAAATGTTATTATGCAATTACCTTCCTTATTCCTGGCAGAAACTCAGTTCCTTGAGTGTATTCTTTCCTTCTTTCCTTCAGTTCCTTCCTTTCTATCTCTTTCTCTAGAAAACATTTCAGCTGTTCAGGCATAATTGAGTTATGCCTTGATTTGGACTCTCAGGTCAGGCTGAGCAATGGCACATACAGTTGAAGTCAGAAGTTTACATACACTTAGGTTGGAGTCTACTGCTGCTGCTACTCTCTGGTCATCATATATACATAGTCACTTTAACCATATCTACATGTACATACTACCTCAATCAGCCTGACTAACCGGTGTTTGTTTGTAGCCTCGCTACTGTATATAGCCTGTTTTTGTACTGTTGTTTTATTTCTTTACTTACCTATTGTTCACCTAATACCTGTTTTGCACTATTGGTTAGAGCCTGTAAGTAAGCATTTCACTGTAAGGTCTACACCTGTTGTATTCGGCGCATGTGACAAATAAAATTTGATTTGAGTCATTAAAACTTGTTTTTCAACCACTCCACAAATTTCTTGATAACAAACTATAGTTTTGGCAAGTCGGTTTGGACATCTACTTTGCGCATGACACAAGTAATTTTTCCAACAATTGCTTACATCATTTCACTTATAATTTACTGTATCACAATTCCAGTGGGTCAGAAGTTTACATACACTAAGTTTACTGTGCCTTTAAACAGCTTGGGAAATTCCAGAAAATGATGTCATGGCTTTAGAAGCTTCTGATAGGCTAATTGACATCATTTGAGTCAATTGGAGGTGTACCTGTGGATGTATTTCAAGGCCTACCTTCAAACTCAGTGCCTCTTTGCTTGACATCATGGGACAATCAAAAGAAATCAGACCTCAGAAAAAAATGGTAGACCTCCACAAGTCTGGTTAATCCTTGGGAGCAATTTCCAAACGCCTGAAGGTACCACGTTCATGTGTACAAACAATAGTACGCAAGTATAAACACCATGGGACCACACAGCCGTCATACTGCTCAAGAAGGAGACGTGTTCTGTCTCCTAGAGATGAACGTGCTTTGGTGTAAAAAGTGCAAAACAATCCCAGAACAACAGCAAAGGACCTTGTGAAGATGCTGGAGGAAACAGATACAAAAGTATCTATATCCACAGTAAAACGAGTCCTATATTGTAACGGCTTTCTTCGGAAGGAGTGGACCAAAGCGCAGCATGGTACGTGTTCATGATTTTTATTAACTATGAAACACTCAAACAAAATTCAAAACGAAAAGCCAAACAGTTCCATCAGGTAACAAATACAAAACAGAAAACAACTACCCACAAACACAGGTGGGAAAAATGCTGCCTAAGTATGATTCCCAATCAGAGACAACAATAGACAGCTGCCTCTGATTAGAAACCATACTCGGCCAAAACAAAGAAATAGATAACATAGAATGCCCACCCCACATCACACCCTGACCTAACCAAACAGAGAAAAACGGATCTCTCAGGTCAGGGCGTGACAGTATCCCCCCCAAAGGTGCGGACTCCTGGCCGCAGAACTGAACCTATAGGAGAGGGTCCGGGTGGGCATCTACCCATGGTGGCAGCTCCGGTTTGGGGTGCAGCCCCCGCTCTGCCCGCTGATCCCTCCTCTTTTGTATCACCGGACTGTGGATCGTCGTCAGAGGAACCGGACCGTGAATCATCGCCGGAGGCTCTGAACTAGGAACCCCTGCTGGAGATTCCGGACTGCCGACTGCCGCTGGAGACTCTGGACTGCAGACCGCCGCTGAAGACTCCGGACTGCGGACCGTTGCTGAAGACTCCGGACTGCGGACCGTCGCTGAAGACTCCGGACTGCGGACCGTCGCTGAAGACTCCGGACTGCGGACTGTCGCTGAAGACTCCGGACTGCGGACCGTCGCTGAAGACTCCGGACTGCGGACCGTCGCTGGAGGCTCCGGACTGAAGACCGTCGCTGGAGGCTCCGGACTGCAGACCGCCGCTGAAGACTCCGGACTGCGGACCGTTGCTGAAGACTCCGGACTGCGGACCGTCGCTGAAGACTCCGGACTGCAGACCGTCGCTGGAGGCTCCGGACTGGAGACCGTCGCTGGAGGCTCCGGACTGGAGACCATCGCTGGAGGTTCCGGACTGGGAACCGTCGCTGGAGGCTCCGTACAGGGGACCGTCGCTGCAGGCTCCGTGCCATGGATCATCCCTACAGGCTTCTTGCCATGGATTGTCACTGGAGGCTCCGGACCATGGATTATCACTGGAGGCTTCGTGCCATGGATCATCACTGGAGGCTTCGGACCATGGATCATCACTGGAGGCTTCTTACGTGGAGCCGGAACATGTCTCACCAGACTGGGGAGACACACTGGAGGTCTGGAGCATAGGCCTGGCACAACCCGTCCTGGCTGGATGCTTACTTTAGCCCGGCAAGTGCGGGGCGCTGGCACAGGACGAACTGGGCTGTGAAGGCGCACTGGCGACACAGTGCGTAGAGCTGGCGCAGGATATACTGGGCTGTGGAGGCGCACTGGAGGTCTGGAGTGTATGGCTGGTACAACCCTTCCTGGCTGGATGCTCAGTTTAGCCCGGCAAGTGCGGGGCGCTGGCACAGGACGAACTGGGCTGTGAAGGCGTACTGGTGACACAGTGCGTAGAGCTGCCGCAGGATATCCTGGACCGAGGAGGCGTACTGGGGACCAGGAGCGCTGAGCCGGCACAATCCGTCCTGGCTGAATGCCCACTCTAGCACGGCAAATGCGGGCGCAGGCACAGATCACACCGGGCTATGAATGTGCACTGGCGATATAGTGCGCATCACAGCATAACTCGGTGCCTGACTGATCACATGCTCCCTACAGTAAGCACAGGGAGTTGGCTCAGGTCTGAACCCTGACTTAGCCAATCTCCCCATGTGCCCCCCCAACATTTTTTGGGGGGCTGCCTCTCGTGCTTGCCTCGTGGTTTGTATAATGCCTCGTAATATCGCCGCTCTGCTCTTGCTGCCTCCAACTCCTCCTTCAGACGGCGATACTCCCCGGGCCTTGTCCAGGGTCCTGCTCCATCCAGGATTTCCTCCCAGGTCCAGTCCTCCCGACCACGCTGCTTGGTCCGTTGGTGGTGGGTAGTTCTGTAACGCTTTCTTGGGAAGGAGTGTACCAAAGCGCAGCGTGGTATGTGTTCATGATTTTTATTAACTATGAAACACTCAAACAAAATAACAAAACAAAAAGCCAAACAGTTCCGTCACATAACGAATACAACACAGAAAACAACTACCCACAAACACAGGTGGGAAAAAGGCTGCCTAAGTATGATTCCCAATCAGAGACAACGATAGACAGCTGCCTCTGATTGGAAACAATACTCGACCAAAACAAAGAAATAGATAGCATAGAATGCCCACCCCACATCACACCCTGACCTAACCAAACAGAGAAAAATTGATCTCTCAGGTCAGGGCGTGACATATATCGACATAACCTGAAAGGCCGCTCAGCAAGGAAGAAGCAACTGCTCCAAATCCGTCATAAAAAAGCCAGACTACGGTTTGTAACTGCACATCGGGACAAAGATGTACTTTTTGGAGAAATGTCCTCTGGCCTGATGAAACAAAAGTAGAACTGTTTGGCCATAATGGCCATCGTTATGTTTGGAGGAAAAAGGGGGAGGCTTGCAAGCCGAAGAACAGCATCCCAACCGTGAAGCACAAGGGTGGCAGCATCATGTTGTGGGTGTGCTTTGCTGCAGGAGGGACTGGTGCACTTCACAAAATAGATGGCATCATGAGGATGGAAAATGATGTGGATATATTGAAGCAACATCTCAAGACATCAGTCAGGACCTCTTCGCTATAGGGGGCAGTATTTTCACGGCCGGATGAAAAACGTACCCAAATTAAACAGCCTACTACTCGGGCCCAAAGTCAAATATTTGCATACTATTAGTATGCATTTGGGTAGAAAACACTCTGAAGTTTCTGAAACTGTTTGAATGATGTCTGTGAGTATAACAGAACTCACATGGCAGGCAAAAACCTGAGAAATATCCAACCAGGAAGTGGGAAGTCTGAGACTTGTAGTCTTTCAGACCATTTTCTATTGAATCTTCAGTGCCTGTGGGGTCAACTTGCACTTCCTAAGGCTTCCACTAGATGTCAACAATCTTTACAAAGTTGTTTGAGTTTGATTGTAAACAGCGTTTGACATGTTTCTACAAACGGTAATGGAACTTTTGAGTTTTTTTTGTCTATTGATTTGCGCCCCCGTCTCGTGTCTTTGGAATAGTGTTCTGGACACTACTGGAGGTATTTGGACATAAATTATGGACTTTATCAAACAAATGAACATTTCTTGTGGAAGTGGGAGTCCTTCCGAGTGCATTCCGCCGAAGATCAGCAAAGGTAAGAAAATATTTATAACAGTATTTTAGAGTTTTGACGACGCCGTGGCTTGACGGCTAACTGTATAGCTTGCATTGATGGCGGAGCTCTGTACTCAGAATATTGAACAATGTGCTTTCTCCGTAAAGTTATTTTGAAATCTGACACAGCGGTTGCATTAAGAGGTAGTATATCTATAATTCTTTAAATAATTTATATATATTTTGTCAACGTTTATGATGAGTATTTCTGTAAATGAATCTGCACATTCACCGGAAGTTTCGGAGGCAAATCATTTTCTGAACATCATGCGCCAATGTAAAATGCTGTTTTTGGATATAAATATGAACTTGATCGAACAAAACATACATGTATTGTGTAACATGATGTCCTAGGAGTGTCATCTGATGAAGATCGTCAAAGGTTAGTGCTTCATTTTAGCTGGATTTGGGGTTTTTGCTAGGAAAATTGCTGTGTGGCTTTTCTTGTTTAGGTGGTGTCCTAACATAATCTAATGTTTTGCTTTCGCTGTAAAGCCTTTTTGAAATCGGACAACGTGGTTGGATTCAGGAGAAGTGTATCTTTAAAATGGTGCAAAATAGTCATATGTTTGAGAAATTGAAATTATTAGATTTTTGATGTTTTCAATTTCGCGCCCTGCTGTTCCATTGGCTGTTGGCTAGGGGTCCCCCCGTTCCGCAAGCGGAACGCCTAGATGCAAGATTAAAGCTTGGTCGCAACTGGGTCTTCCAAGTGGACAATGACCCCAAGCATACTTCCAAAGTTGTACATACAGTTGAAGTTAAAACTGTACATACTGTACATTTTAAATAAACAATTCAAGTGGCTTCGGCATATTCCACCTGTGCGAGGTGACCTAGAGTTGAGACTCAGCACATTCAGCACCACAGATATGTGTGGTCTGGCCGGGTGCCGTATGTTTCAGACCTATTGATCAGCTGTAGAGCCACACAACAGGATCTCTCCATGCTCTTCCTGTGTTGGTCACAGAACTGCAGACATAAGCAGGCAGCATCAGGGTTCCTGTGTCTCCCCTGGATGGATGTCTGAAGATCCATGAGGCAATTAACACTTCAAGTGTCCTCATTGGATCCACCCTAAGTGTTTTGCATCCTAAATGGCACTCTATTCCCTATCAGAGCCCATATATGCCCTGGTCAAAGTAGTGAATGTGGTGCCATTTGAGACACACAAAGTGTTGTGTTCACCCTAATGCACTCTGCTGGAGCCACATGCCCTGAGTAAATCACTATGTAGGATTAATGACCCAGCTTCCAATCTGTACCATAATGGTATGTGTCTGAGATCAGCAGACAGAGCAGTGGAGACTATTTACAGATTCTGAATCTGACTAGAGTAGGCTAGCCTGCCATATTGACTGAAGCCTATGTGTGGATGGGATGTTGCTGTTACACAAAGTTCATTATTACTGTACGCGCGTACACATGCATACAGACATACTCGCATTCAAACGCGCACATGTGCACACAGACACACACACACACACACACACACACACACACACATACACACATAGTTCCACACATGCACTCAAAAATAGCGCCACACATGCACTAAAACGCATACAGTTAGCCTCTTTTGTTTTTGTATTGTTGTTTTCCTTAGTTTTTCTCTTTTTTCTCTTTTGTTATTTCTATTGGTTGTTGGCATATTGGGTGGGTGGTTGTTTTGGTTGGGTTGGAGGGGGGCATTGGCTTGGGGGGTGGAGGTGGGTGGAGGTTTTTTGGCAGCGCAGTGGGGGGGTCTCAGATGGTTGAGGGGCAGCTCTCGGGGGATCTGTGGGAGGATCTTGGATGGTTAGTGCACTTGACCCTGGTTGTTCCTGTGTATCGCTCTGGATGGGAGTGTCTGCTAGATGACTGAATATAATGTAAATGTAGATTGTATGTTTTAAAATTTGATAAAAAATAAATAAATGAACATTAGCACTGGGTATGTCCAAAATGGCACCCAATTGGCCCTGGTTAAAAGTAGATCGCTGCAATATATATGGAAAAGGTTGCCATTTTGGACTCAGACACTTTTTTTTGCGAGTGAGAGGGTGCTGCTGCATGACAGTGATTCTGTCAGACTCTGTAGTAAAACTTTTGTCGCTTGCATGTCTGTGTGAAGGCTGTGTCATCCTTTGCGACGTCATCTGTTGACGTGATTCCACATCAGTCAGGAAATGGCCTTGCTGAAGTACACAAGTATTTGGTTCAGATGCCTCTGACTCTCTCTCTCTCTCTGCCCTGAACTGAGATAGCAGTCAGATATGTGGGACTTCCTCAGAAAGAGAGTCATCCCCCTGAGGAATAGTCTCACCTTGGTGTGAACTGGTCTCACTGTTAAGGTCTCATAACTCACGTTTCTTATCTGTGGGTGGGACGTCAGTAGGGCGGTCCCACTGGTAGTGTTTCTCCTGAAGGTCTCTGTGGTCAGACACAGGTCAAACTCACTGTTTAGTGTGATAACAGGCTTTTCCACAGGAAATCACTTTACTAAGGCTGCGGCCCAAATGGCACCCTATTCCATAGTGCACTACCTATTCGCCCCCTGGTCAAAAGTAGTGCACTATAGGGAATATGGTGCCATTTAGGATGCATTTCTAACCCGATATCTTACTTTTTTTTCAGCTCTTGGCTCCGTAACAAAGCCCCTCTGTAAGACAAAGCTGAAATAGACGGACCGAAAAATCTGATTTGGAAACACAAATTGAATCCAAACACTATGAAATTCAATTTAAAGACAGATTTGTTGTTTGTACGCTGAGATTCACTCCCAATTCAAGTGAAGTGCCATCAGATTGATGCTAAGGGAAGCTGACATCATTACCTGATTTATCTACCATTGTGTATTCAAACAAACCAGACTGTAATCCACATCCATATTTTCTGAGTGCCGTATAGGATGTAAATTGTCACACAATGTTCTGACTTATATGGAAGTGACTGTTTGATTGAGGAGGGTTGCAGCAGGCTACAGCTCTGGTGACTGTGTGACAGTGTGGCTCTGGGATGAAGTGTGAGCGTGCGTTTCTGTGCACCATACAGGATGCCATGTAGGATGCTTTGTCTTGGGATTTCTGTGAAAGTAACGGTTTGATTGAGGTGGGTTGTAGCAGGCTACAGAATAGCTCTGGTAACTGTGAAAGACAGTGTGTCTCTATGATATACTGTAGATCCTCATCAGTGAAAGACATGATAAGGCTGCACTGTGAGCTTTTTCTCTGACAGCCAGCCGGGTTGGTGTCGTGGTGGTGGGGGCTGCAGTTGAGATGAAAACACTGTGATTGTTTGTACACGGCTGTGGCTGTTAAAACAATGGCAGCGTGTGTGAGAGCTAGCCTCTCATGGTGAATACCATGGTGGGGTTGATTCACACTTGATTGACAAAGCCCTGCCAATTGTGTCAGCGTGTCAGTCTGTGCTGTTCACTGGCGTCATTGTCAGGATCAGGTTTGTTGTTGCTCCCTCTGGCCTTTAACCATGCTGTCCCGACACCGGAAGTCAAGTAAACCAACTTATTTTAAGTAAGATATTGTTTTCAAAGCAGCAGGATCGGCACCTTTCCAGTGTGGTACAGACACTATATGGTTTCAAACATACAGAACTGTCCTTCCCTTAAAACACACAGACAGTCCAGTATATCATTCTATTTCATCAAGTTTATTTTACACGTTCACCCACTGAAAAATCACTAGCCTCTACGGCTACGCACATCACTATATCTTACTTAAAATAAGTTGTTTTACTTGACTTCCGGTGTTGGGACAGAATGGTTAAAGGGCAGAGGGAGCAACAACAAACATGGAAAGGTGCCTATCCTGCTGCTATGAAAACAATGACAGTGTGGTTTTGTTTGCTGCACACACTTCCTGTTAGAGCTGGTCTTCTCAGCTACATTTTCCTGTGACAGTCGATTCCAATCATTTGTGTTTAATGTCTGATAAGGGCTTAGAATGCCTCAAAGCCTAAAAAGGACTCCTTAACGATAGAAGCGCACACTGATAATTATACATAAAGCAATTAAGGAACATAATCTTATGAGAAAAAGCTCCATTCACCTCTATCTGGTTACAAATTAATTAATGGAAGAGGAGCACCTTCTCCAGATGAATCATCAGAAGAGCACATTTTACTTTCAAATATCTCCCCCTCATCCCATAGTAGGCGGACATGTCCCTCTCATCAGATGCTCTCATTAAAATGAATGGAACCCCTCTTGATCTTCCTTGTTATTATTAGCCTGGAGGGAAAACAAGTCACTTGATTAGCCAGCTACACTGGACAGTCTCTCACCTGCATTGCCCAGGCCTGCTACACTATTTAAGGAACCATTATTCATGTCTCTTTGTTTCGCTCCATAAAGGGGAGGCGTAAAGGGGAGGCACGTTCCATCCCATTGAGCTACTGAACATAGATTTAATTATTGTCCGCTCTCCCTTTCATCCACTCTACTTTGATTCGACATAGCGTTATTTGGGGTTATTGCAGACTCTTTGTAAGGACAGGCATTCTCTCAATGTAATCTGTCACATAGATGAGGGATCTGACTAACAAGTGTGTGTGTGTGTGTGTGTGTGTGTGTGTGTGTGTGTGTGTGTGTGTGTGCGTGTGTGCGTGTGTGCGTGTGTGCGTGTGTGTGTGTGTGTGCATGTTCATGTGTGTTTTTCTGTGTGTCTACCTTATAGCAGACATCACTCCCCACTCCAGGATGTGTGACTGTGACGTGGATGTGTCCTCAGAGCCCACCAGCCCCAGGCTCTATGGTGAGTCCTCTGACAAATACTACCATGTGGACCGCTGGCAGAAGCTCCGCACCGCCGTCCGCAAGCTGGAGTTCTGGGAGAACTTCACCGCCGAGCTCATCGGGAGTGGCTTCTTCTCCAAAGTCTACAAGGTACCTGGTCCCTCCCTAGCCAGCTGTAGTGAACCTAGCAAGCATCCCAAATTTCACCCTACTACCTATATAGTGCACTCCTTTTGACCAGAGCCCTATGGGCCCTGATAAAAATAGCGTACTATATACACAATAGGGTTCCATTTGCGCTGCATACTTAAGACAAAGCATGTTTTGTGTTGGATCTAATTTGAACGTAGTGGCCAGGAATGTCTGAGCATACTGGCCATCAATCTGTTTCATTTTATGTGATGATTTAATCACAATTAAATAATGGAGTCGTTAATTAATTTACCTGCAAAAACAGCTCCTTTCACACAGTCACTTAACCTGCTTTTTTGTACAGGTTACATTACTAGATCTTGAGCAGGTTTTTTTAGTGGTTAAACTGTAAAAATGTGTCTGTTTCTCTCAGGTGATTCACAGTACTGTAAAATAATTATTGTCTGTTTCTCTCAGGTGATTCACAGTACTGTGAAATAACTCGTGTCTGTTTCTCTTAGGTGATTCACAGTACTGTAAAATAACTATTGTCTGTTTCTCTCAGGTGATTCACAGTACTGTGAAATAACTTGTGTCTGTTTCTCTCAGGTGACTCACAGTACTGTGAAATAACTCGTGTCTGTTTCTCTCAGGTGATTCACAGTACGAGCCATAAGGTGATGGTGGTGAAGATCTATAAGAATGATGTGGACCAGGATAGCATTGTGCGTGAGATCAGCCTACTGCAAAAACTCTCCCATCCCAACATAGTCAGGTATTAGTCAGTTACTCAAACCTTTTTGTGATGACGACTTATAATATTTGGTATATGACCTTATTGATACCATGTAAGAATTTTGCATAATTGCTTATTAATTAAAATAAATATTAATAGATGCATTGTACCTGTCAAATAAATGTAATAAATGAAACGAAAATTGTTTAGATAAGATTAAGCCTGATAAGCTTCTAATGTTTGACTTATGTAATATTATCTGTGTTAGTACAGGGCATACACTATGAATGGGAATGCTAGGAAGCTTTGTGTACTTTATGTCGTGCAGCCAATGGCTCCAGAACATAATAATCTAGCAGCCACAAAGGCCTATTCTACTCATCTGAAGTGGTTACATAAGGTGTGAAGGCATAGTTTCAAATGGATGTTATGATGCACACCACAGAATCACGGCATACCTTTCCTGAATTCCAATCCAAAATATAGGGTATTATACTGTACTTCCAGTCATACTTATGCTAAATTTAGCTACCCAGAAATCACCTTTGTCTCAAGACATCTCCAGACAGCTTAATTTATGTCTTAAGACGTCTCAAGACATCTCAAGACAACTTCATTTATATGTCTTAACATGTCTCAAGACATGGTGATGACTGGGTATGTATACACATGCTGCTGAGTCTGTGAGGTGCAGTAATGGCCACAGCAGGAGGGACATAGTACTACCTTGTCACGTAGGCCAGCTCTACCCCTATTGTAGTGGTTACATAAGGTGTGAAGGCATTGTGTTTGTCCAAGCAATCTTATTTTAGCCTTTCTTTCAAGGCCACAGTATCAGTGGTTATTAAACAGCACAGTTTATCTGCTGAGGTCAGAGCGTAGAGAGTCAATGATGAAGACAAATATGAGTCCAATACAATATTTCCCTGGCACAGATAGGGCATCCAGCCCTCTGTGAGTGGGCCCTACTCAAACAATGATGTGAAAATCTGAATCATTTCTAATGTTGGAGCCTGAGAACATTGCCTTCCTCAGACACAGTGCTCCAAACCCAAATAGAACCCTATTCCCTATATAGTACCAGGGCCCATGGGGTGCAATTTGGAACGCACTCACCGTGAGAATGGCAATGTTATCAGGCTCCAACGTCAGAGCATTGTAAGGAGACTGATATGTTCGGTGGTTTATTGTAAGCCGTTGGTAATACCCTTTCAGTCAAGGTATACTGTAAACCAGTGTCTGGAATGGATGTAGTTTTGAGGTTGTTAATCTCGGGTGAGCACTGGCCACCGGCGAGTTTCTTGATGTTGTTTCTGTTCACAAGAGCCTAGGTTGTTGTTGAATGTCTGGCTCAGCTGGTCCTCAAAACATGTTTTCAGCCCTGAGCATCTTATAGAACTTATTGTATATTATCACCTGGGAGACAGATTGTGTGAAGACCGGTGGGGCCAGGAGTGGTGGTCTTAATAACCGCTCAACCATCTTCAAGCACATCGATTGTACAGTATATTCTAAATGTCATTATGATTCCTCATTATAATTCTGTTGTCCATATAAAATTAAAGTGTATTGGTCACATACACATATTTAGCAGATGTTATTGCAGGTGTAGCGAAATGCTTGTGGTCCTAGCTCCAACAGGGCAGTAGTATCTAACAAGTCACAATAATTCACAAATCTAAAAGTGAAAGAATGGAAATAAGAAATATATGAATAATATATTGTTGTGATTTATTCTAGGTATCTGGGGATATGTGTGAAGGAAGATAAACTCTACCCTATTTTAGAGGTGAGTGTTAATTTCTCCTCCTTGTACGGATGACGACTTCACATTCTAGTGAGGTGAGTGGGGAGACACACTGTCTGTTCTAGGACATGTACCCTGTACGTATAGGAGGTTGGGTTGTGTGTGAGCTGCTCCATCTGGGCAAATATGGCCTGTAGCGGCTGAAACATTTTGGGTTTTACAAGAAGCAGTTTTATCAACTTCCAATAGTTGCTGAATTTCCTCTTAACTTCAGTTTGCTACTCAATTCTTGCCCTTGGTTGGAGATCCAGGTGTGGCAGTGTTCCTTATCCTTTGAACTCAACTCTTATTTCCAGGTCTGTTTCAGTATGTGAGGCTAATCTAATGAGGTGTCTATCTGTTTCAGCATGTTAGTGGGGGCTGATGGGTGTCTGTTTCAGTGTGTTAGACACATCCTCAGGCCCCACTAACATGATGAAACAGATAGACACATCCTCAGGCCCCACTATCTGTTTCATCATGTTAGTGGGGGCTGATGGGTGTCTGTTTCAGTGTGTTAGTGGGGCCTGATGGGGTGTCTATCTGTTTCATCATGTTAGTGGGGGCTGATGGGTGTCTGTTTCAGTGTGTTAGTGGGGCCTGATGGGGTGTCTATCTGTTTCATCATGTTAGTGGGGGCTGATGGGTGTCTATCTGTTTCAGTGTGTTAGTGGGGGTTGATGGGACATCTGTATGTTTCAGTATGTTAGTGGGGGTTGATGTGGTGCATATCTGTTTCATCATGTTAGTGGGGGCTGATGGGTGTCTGTTTCAGTGTGTTAGTGGGGCCTGATGGGGTGTCTATCTGTTTCATCATGTTAGTGGGGGCTGATGGGTGTCTATCTGTTTCAGTGTGTTAGTGGGGGTTGATGGGACATCTGTATGTTTCAGTATGTTAGTGGGGGTTGATGTGGTGCATATCTGTTTCAGAATGTTAGTGGGTGTTGATGGGCTGTCTGTCTGTTTTAGTATGTGAGGTTGACAGGCTTTCTATCTGTTTCAGTATGTTAGTGGGGGTTGATGGGATGTCTGTATGCTTCAGTGTGTTAGTGGGGGTTGATGAGGTGTCTATCTGTTTCAGTATGTTAGTGGAGGATGTCTGGAGGAACTGTTGGCCAGGAAGGATGTGTCTCTGTGCTGGAGGGAGAAGGTGGACCTGGCCTGTGACATCACCAGAGGAATGATCTACCTGCATTACAAGAACATCTACCACAGGGACCTCAACTCCAAGGTACAGTAGACCAGGGGAAAATCCCACCCACATCTACCACAGGGACCTCAACTCCAAGGTACAGTCGACCAGGGGAAAATCCCACCCACATCTACCACAGGGACCTCTACTCCAAGGTACAGTAGACCAGGGGAAAACCCCACCCACATCTGCCACAGGGACCTCAACTCCAAGGTACAGTAGACCAGGGGAAAACCCCACCCACATCTATTGTAGATTATTGTTGTGTTTGTGGTGCATAGACCACAAAGTAACCCGGAAAGTGAAAAGGAAAATAAGGAAAGTCCGCACTCAGCATTTGCAGTGAAAGAAAGAGGAAACTGTAAGGGATGTTACCTCACACAGTGGCTGTGTCTGAAATGGCATCCTACTGTCTATATAGTGCACTACTTTTGGCCTGGCTACAGCCACTGACTGATCTCTTTGACATTAGGAAAACCCCTACTCTTACGACAAACTTTAGCAACATCGGTGCTGTGACATCATGTAGTGATCACATTGGCAGGTGTCCCTTGTAAAAGAGGTCTTCTGACCTCAATGGGACTTCCTGGATAAATAATGGTTCAGTAAATTGGTTTTAACTGTTGTGGACAAAGCAGGGAACGGTTGAGATGAGGTTCATTCAGTAGTCAGACTGAGGCTGAGGATAACTCTCTACCATGAGGAAAAGATATCAGCCTAGAAAAATCGGTTGTCTCTCTCCCAGTTGCCAGGTTCCACAGAGGTGCAGGTCGGTTATGTTATGTAGAGGTGCAGGTCGGTTATGTTATGTAGAGGTGCAGGTCGGTTATGTTATATAGAGGTGCAGGTCGGTTATGTTATGTAGAGGGACGAGCAACAAGCACAGTCCATTGTCATGCTAATGTAATCCCACGCTGAGCTTTGTTATTGTACGCACGCACGCACACACACACACACACACACACACACACACACACACACACACACACACACCGAGACGTGAACACACACACACCAACAGCCAGTCCCTCTTTGTCTGGGAAAGTAGGGTCAGTGAGCAATGGATCAATAGTAGAGTCCCGCCACCATCCTGCCCTACCTCCTCTCTCTCTCTCTCTCTCTCTCTCTCTCTCTCTCTCTCCCTCCTCTCTCTACCCCTTCTCTCTCTCTCATATCTTTCTTTCCTTCTCTCTCCTCTTTCTCTCCTCTCACTCTCTCACTCTCTCACTCTCAGTCTCTCTCTCACTCTCTCACTCTCTCTCAGTCTCTCTCTCAATCTCTCTCTCACCACATCCCATTTTAACAGCGACCTCTCTCACTCTCTACTAACCATGGGAATACTGGTGGTGACACTGACGTGTTCCATACTGACATTTAGCACGTCACCCAGAGGGACAATCCATTTGGCTCTGGACTCAATGATGGCATTTTACTGGAAAGTAATTGGTGTTTCTGCAAAGCAGTACTGTTGTTTTTCCCCCTAGACCCCCCCACTGGTATCATTAGAGTTGGCAAAAGGATGCACACGTCTGTCTTACGTCAAACAAACAATTGCTGTCTTCACAATTACAGAGAGTGTTTCAAAAGATCACTGCTAGGATTGATGGTAAAGGCATATAGACAAGACAAGGTATTTTCTCATGTGGAATATGTTTCAATCTCTAAAGAAGGGACTTCAGTCTCTATAAATTACAGTGAATCCAAGCCAGACGTGCAAGGTAATTAATTATGTGCAGTGTATTTTCTGAAAAGGTCATGTTAGGTTAAACCAATTACTGTTTCAGTTAGAATCACAATATTGGGCTGCACAACTCTTCTGACATATCTCCTGTATAAGCAATCATTAGAGTTTAAAATTGCCAGAATTAGGAAAGGTATGGTGGATGTAATTGCAAACGTAGATAATTTTTGTGAACTTGCTGTGTGTCCCAAATGGCACCCTATTCTGTATTTAGTGCACTACTTTCATAGGGCCCTGGTCAAAAGTAGTGCATTATATAGGGAATATGGTGACATTTGGGACACAGTCCTGGTTACAGTTTAGACCAAGTCCTCAGAGTTCCATTGGAACAGCCATTTTAATTCCCCCTGAAACTCTCCATTCTAGATCTGAACTTCCTGGAACTGTTGCTTTTTTTGGCTCTGAGGTGAGGGCCCATGCTAAATTTAGCAGTCAGGTTTGGTGCTTGGAGTGATACCCAGATTGCCCAATAATCACAGGCTGCTGAATGAAAACACTGGAGAGAGAGGGCCTCTAGTGTGGTTCCCTTTGTAATGACCTCTAGATGCTGAGGAGACGTCAGCCAGCCAGCTAGTCGGACAGCCAGCCAGTCAGCCAGGGCCCTCCCTCCCTCTTTCCCCTCCTCCTGCTCTGCTCCACACCCCTGTCATCCTGCCTATCTGTCTATTTTTCTGCCCGTCTGCCTGCCTGCCTGCCTGCCTGCCTGCCTGTCTATATTTCAGTCTCTCTGCCTACCCTGCTTGTCTCGTTTCCTGACTCTCTCTCTATCTCTGCCTGCCTGTCTCTCTGCCTGCTCGACTTATGTAACCGCTCCACTACCTTGTGTCTTCTAGAATAGCTCACCCACTCTTATTGAGCCCATCCAGCCTACTAGTGCTCTCTCCACACCTACAGTAAACCACCTACTATGGTAATCATTACCCAACACACATAGCTATGGTTGGGCTTTGTTCTCAGTAGGCATAGATGCCAAATCAGGTGGATCATCAGGTAAGGACTGAAAAATGTAGCATGGTGGGGAGGTGATTAGTGCAGACCCCATTGAGTCAGGCTATTTAAGAGTGTCTGGTCTGGCTGTCTGTATGTAGGGTCTTCCCTTCATACTGGCTGGCTTCCTTCCAAATGGCACCCTATTCCCATACAAAGTGCACTACTTTGACCTGAGCCCTATATGGGCCCTGTTCAAAAGTAGTGGATTATAGGGAATAGGGTGCCATTTGGGACACACACACTGTTATATCTGCTTACACTATGGATAGAATCAAGAGATGTGCCATGAGATGTTAATCAACACGTTTACTCAGCGTTCCCAATAGGCCTGATTTGATTTGCTGAGGTAGCTAAAACAGCATTAAGTAGACCTACAGGCAGGTATAATGGGTGAGATTCGAAGGCAGAGAATGTTCAGTTGAGTTGTCTGTGTATTCAGACCAAGCTTGACTTTTGGGCTCCCAAGTGGTGCAGTGGTCGAAGACACTGCAGTGCCAAGGTGTCACTGCAGTACCTGATTCAAATCCAGGCTGCATCACATCTTGCTGTGATTGGGAGTCCTATATGGTGGTCCACTGTTGTCTGGGGTAGGCTGTCATTGTAAATAAGAATTTGTTCTCATCTGACTTGCCTAGTTAAATAAAAAAAATGATTGGTGTGATTGTACTACAACAGTGTTAGATTGCTCTCTGGTGGTAAGCAGGTGTCATAACACAAATGCTTAGAGTGGCAGGACTCTAAGCAGGACTCTAGTGCAAAAAAAGGGACTCAGTTAAATCTCCTTATTGTAATTATTACATGTTGTTGATTTGGCTGGATGTTATGTTAAAAATCATATTCGATATGCACTGTAATGTCATGGTGAAATGGCTTGGCATACTGCGGTATACTGTGGAAAATCATATTCAATATACACTGTAATGTCATGGTGAAATGGCTTGGCATACTGCAGTATACTGTGGAAAATCATATTCAATATACACTGTAATGTCATGGTGAAATGGCTTGGCATACTGCAGTATACTGTGGAAAATCATATTCAATATACACTGTAATGTCATGGTGAAATGGCTTGGCATACTGCGGTATACTGTGGAAAATCATATTCAATATACACTGTAATGTCATGGTGAAATGGCTTGGCATACTGCAGTATACTGTGGAAAATCATATTCAATATACACTGTAATGTCATGGTGAAATGGCTTGGCATACTGCAGTATACTGTGGAAAATCATATTCAATATACACTGTAATGTCATGGTGAAATGGCTTGGCATACTGCAGTATACTGTGGAAAATCATATTCAATATACACTGTAAAAAGTAACTGCCTAACTCATTAAAGAAATCGAATAGTGGCAACTCAAACATCTCCAACAATCAGTAGAACTCAAATCATAAAAGTGTTAATACATCTTATTGACATATGAGTTAGTATCACTTAATGTTTTTGAGTACTGTTAAAATTATTGAGTTTTTACAAGTTATTTATTATTTAATATTTGAGTCACTCTAACATGTATTAATTAAGTTGATCTTACTTGATTCTATTATGTTTTATGTCTTTACTTAAAATAATAAAGTAGTAGTCAGATACATTTATATTTTCATATAAAACACTTGATTTATCTGTGTTGTGCTGATATAGAAATATTATGTTTAAGTGTGTACAGTTAGTTACACCTCCAGTATCTGCTATATGAATGAGCACTGTGTTCAACAATGCATGCAAAGATGGGTTAAAATGACAAATTGTCAAATACATAAGACAATGTTTAACATTAAGGCACAATGATGCCGAAACGTTGGTGTTTTACACAATACATTACTGGGAGTTTATATATAGAGTGTTCGACTCTCTTTATTGATTTTATAGCTTACATTTTATTCACCGTTAGACAGTGACGAAATCGTCCCAACTACGTAACAGCCAGTGGAATCCTGTGGCGCGTTATTCAAATACCTTAGAAATGCTATTACTTCAATTTCTCAAACATATGACTATTTTACACCATTTTAAAGACAAGACTCTCGTTAATCTAACCACACTGTCCGATTTCAAAAAGGCTTTACAACGAAAGCAAAACATTAGATTATGTCAGCAGAGTACCCAGACAGAAATAATCAGACACCCATTTTTCAAGCTAGCATATAATGTCACATAAACCCAAACCACAGCTAAATGCAGCACTAACCTTTGATGATCTTCATCAGATGACACTTCTAGGACATTATGTTATACAATACATGCATGTTTTGTTCAATCAAGTTCATATTTATATCAAAAACCAGCTTTTTACATTAGCATGTGACGTTCAGAACTAGCATACCCCCCGCAAACGTCCGGTAAATTTACTAAATTACTCACGATAAACGTTCACAAAAAACATAACAATTATTTTAAGAATTATAGATACAGAACTCCTCTATGCACTCGCTATGTCCGATTTTAAAATAGCTTTTCGGTGAAAGCACATTTTGCAATATTCTAAGTAGATAGCCCGGCATCACAGGGCTAGCTATTTACACACCCACCAAGTTTAGCCCTCACAAAAGTCAGATTTACTATAAGAAAAATGTTATTACCTTTGCTGTTCTTCGTCAGAATGCACTCCCAGGACGTCTACTTCAATAGCAAATGTTGGTTTGGTCCCAAATAATCCATAGTTATATCCAAATAGCAGCGTTTTGTTCGTGCGTTCAAGACACTATCCGAAAGGGTAAATAAGGGTTACGCGCCCGACGCGTTTCGTGACAAAAAAATTCTAAATATTCCATTACCGTACTTCGAAGCATGTCAACCGCTGTTTAAAATCAATTTTTATGCCATTTTTCTCGTAAAAAATCGATAATATTCCGACCGGGAATCTGTGTTTTAGTTCAAAGAGAGAGAAAGTAAAAACATGAGGTCGCCCCATGCACGCGCCTCAGTCTGATGGTCCTCTGATAGACCACTTACCAAAGGCGCTAATGTTTTTCAGCCAGGGCCTGGAATTACATCATTCAGCATTTTTCCGGGTTCTGAGAGCCTATGGGAGCCGTAGGAAGTGTCACGTTACAGCAAAGATCCTAAGTTTTCAATAAACAGAGCCAAGAAGCCCAAGGAATGGTCAGAGAGGGTACTTCCTGTACAGAATCTTCTCAGGTTTTTGCCTGCAATATGAGTTCTGTTATACTCACAGACACCATTCAAACAGTTTTAGAAACTTTAGGGTGTTTTCTATCCAAAGCCAATAATTATATGCATATTCTAGTTTCTGGGCAGTAGTAATAACCAGATTAAATCGGGTACGTTTTTTATCCGGCCGTGTAAATACTGCCCCCTAGCCCTAACAGGATAATTATCTCTAGGTGTGTGCCAGGTCATGCTTTTTATTAAACATTAAGACACGACCACTGAAAATTACGAAAATTATTTATCCGCTGCTGGCCTGCTCTCCGGGCAACATCGCATGAGCCTGAAGCCACACACTGGCTTCATTCATTCTAAAAATTAATTAAAAGGCATTAATAAGTAATGTTTCGTGTCATTTGTATTTAATTCTAATTATACCACGGTTGTCTCTAATTCTGAATGCTGATTGGTTAAAACCGCATTACAGCCGGCGTCTATTCCACAAGTTACCACTGGCTGAATCTATGACGTTAAAATGTCTATTTACTCTGTTCCATCTGACTGCGCAATCCACTGGCTCATCTGTCCAGGCAGGGAAGTTATAAACTTGATCTCCACTATAAAAATCATTTAGACATTATCTAACATTTCTTTGAGACTAACATTTAGTTTTCAACAGCGGAGACTTGTATAATTACTGTCTGTCTCCGACATTTGCAATATAGTTTCAATATTCAAATTCGATCTCCAACTGTCCCATAGTAATGAATGTGTAGGGGTTGGGATGAGAGAGAGACAGGCAGGCAGAGTTTCTCAGCCAGTCGAAATCATGAATCAGCTGACATAATTTTTATGGATATATACAAAGAAATGTCAATTGAAAAAAGGTCAAACGAAACGAAGTGCAGATTGAAGTTATTGTGGTAGCTGTGTTGTTGGCTAGCTCCTCAACCGTGTCCTAACGAGAGAGCACATTTCTATGCCAGTCAAAATCGTGCATCATTAGCATATTATTATGTATGTATCCAAATAAATGTCACTAGAAAACAGCTTAAATGTCACATCCTGACCAGTATAAGGGGTTATTTGTTATTGTAGTTTGGTCAGGGCATGGCAGGGGTGTGTTTGTTTTGTGTTATCGGTGGTTTGGGTATGGTTCTATGTTTTTGTATTTCTATGTTTTTCTATGTTGTGTATTTCTTTGTGTTGGCTTTCAATCAGGAACAGCTGTACATCGTTGTTGCTGATTGGGAGTAATACTTATGTAGCCCTTTTTTCACCTGTCTTTTGTGGGAAGTTGGTTTTGCATTGCTAGTTGTGAGCCTGCAAACTGTCAAGCTGTCATTCGTTTTCTTCGTTAAGTGTTCAATACAAGTTTAAGATGAGCACTCAACCCTTGGTCTACTACCTTCGACGGCCATTACAGAACTTCCCACCACCAACAGACCAAGCAGCGGGGTAAGGAGCTGGAGAGGAGCTATCGGGAGTCGTGGACCTGGGATGAGATCCTAGCCGGAGAGGGACCATGGAGGAAGGCTGGAGAGGACTGGGAGTGTTTTGCTGGAACACGGCTGGCATGGAAGCCTGAGAGGCAGCCCCCCCCAAAAATGTTTGGGGGGCACACGGGTAGTTTGGCTGGGCCAGGGTTGAGCCCTATGCCAACTCCCCATGCTTACCGGAGGCAGCGTGGTACTGGTCAGGCCCCGTACTATGAGGTGATGCGCACGGCGTCGAGGCCGAGCATTCACAGGCCAGTGTGCCAGCGTCCCGCATTTGCCGGGGGGAAGCGGGCACCCAGCCAGTACGGGTGGTGTCAGTCCTGCGCTCGAGACCGCCAGTGCACCTCCACGGCCCAGTGTATCCTGTTCCCGCTCCTCGCACTAGCCTTGGGGTGCGTGTCTCCAGTCTGGTACCTCCACTACCAGCCCCACACACCAGGCTTCCAGTGTGTCAGCCCAGTCCAGCTCGTCCTGTTCCTGCCCTGTGGTGCGTGTCCCTAGTCTGGCGCTTCCTAGGCCAGCCCCACGCATCAGGCCTTCAGTGCGCAGTCCCCGTCCAGAGCTTCCGGCAACAGTGCCTCGTCTAGAGTGTCCAGCGACAGTGCCTCGTCCAGAGTGTCCGGCAACAGTGCCTCGTCCAGAGTGTCCGGCGACAGTGCCTCGTCCAGAGTGTCCGGCGACAGTGCCTCGTCCAGAGTGTCCGGCGACAGTTCCTCGTCCAGAGTGTCCGGCGACAGTGCCTCGTCCAGAGTGTCCGGCGACAGTGCCTCGTCCAGAGCTTCAGGCAACAGTGCCTCGTCCAGAGCTTCAGGCAACAGTGCCCCGTAGAGAGACGGCCCACAGTCCGGAGCCGAGAGAGACGGCCCACAGTCCGGAGCCGAGAGAGACGGCCCACAGTCCGGAGCCGAGAGAGACGGCCCACAGTCCGGAGCCGAGAGAGACGGCCCACAGTCCGGAGCCGAGAGAGACAGCCCACAGTCCGGAGCCGAGAGAGTCGCCCTCCAGTCCGGAACCGGCGCAGCCAGAGTCGCCCTCCAGTCCGGAACCGGCGTAGCCAGAGTCGCCCTCCAGTCCGGAACCGGCGCAGCCAGAGTCGCCCTCCAGTCCGGAACCGGCGCAGCCAGAGTCGCCCTCCAGTCCGGAACCGGCGCAGCCAGAGTCGCCCTCCAGTCCGGAACCGGCGCAGCCAGAGTCGCACTCCAGTCCGACGCAGCCAGAGTCGCCCTCCAGTCCGACGCAGCCAGAGTCGCCCTCCAGTCCGACGCAGCCAGAGTCGCCCTCCAGTCCGACGCAGCCAGAGTCGCCCTCCAGTCCGACGCAGCCAGAGTCGCCCTCCAGTCCGACGCAGCCAGAGTCGCCCTCCAGTCCGACGCAGCCAGAGTCGCCCGTTGCGAGGGTCCCCAGTCCGGGGTCGACAGAGAGGGACCTCGCTCTAGAGGCGACACTGAAGTGGGGTGAGCCAGTGGTGGAGCGGGGTCTGCGTCCCGCTCCTGAGCCACCTCCGTAGGGGGGAGTATTGGGAAGGGGGGGTGTTGCAGAAGAACCGTCGGTGACGGTGGCCACCCTCCCTTCCCTCCCCTGTAGTTTTGGGATTTTTTTTGTTGTGGGTTATTGTTTTGCTAGTTTTTTGTTTCAGGTGCATCCGGGGTCTGCACCTTTTGGGGGGGTACTGTCACGTCCTGACCAGTATAAGGGGTTATTTGTTATTGTAGTTTGGTCAGGGCGTGGCAGGGGTGTGTTGGTTTTGTGTTATCGGGGGTTTGGGTATGGTTCTATGTTTTTGTATTTCTATGTTTTTCTATGTTGATTATTTCTTTGTGTTGGCCTGGTATGGCTCTCAATCAGGAACAGCTGTACATCGTTGTTGCTGATTGGGAGTCATACTTAGGTAGCCCTTTTTTCTCCTGTTTTGTGTCTGTGCACCTGACAGGACTGTTTAGTGTTGTTCGTTGTTTGTATACATGTTTCTTTTGTTTTTTCCTTCTTTTCAAAAAATAAAGATGAGTATACACGTTCCCACTGCACCTTGGTCCAATCCTTACGACGCCCGTGACATTAAACAAATGCATCTACTGTTTTTCTGTCTGCACTGTTTGACGTGTCTGTAAGTTAGCTGTAGTTGGCTAGCTAGCAAGCAAGGGATACTAACGTTGCCAGCCAGTATGGCAATGGAACATTTAGAACGAACGAACGACATAGATACAGAACAAAAAGTCTGAACGACTGGGTCGTGTCTCTAGCAAGAACCAATAGGACGAACGACCAGGCGACCTAGATTTGTGTCGGGACTATATCTTGTGGAAGGATTACATATTATTAATACATTTATCAAAATAATGTTTTTAAGGAAAATATGTCAATCATTAATTGAATATGTTGGTAACCTGTTGTATAAAGTGATAATGCTCTCGAAGCCGGTGTTTGGAGAATATATTGGCATGGTTTGCCGGCCATCAACCATGCCAATATATCCTCCAAACACTGGCTTCGAGGGCATTATCACTTAAGTCACGGCCTATATGACCAATTTATAGACTACTTTATAATGATTTAATACAACAAAGTGTTGTTTAAATGCTGATTGCTTTATGTCCCTATCAGCATGTTTTGCACTGGCAGATGTTTCACAATGTATTTCTTTGTAGGCTATAGCCTAAATAATACATTTTCGTTCTTTCTTGGTCACCCTGTCTGGCTCTGGACCTATTTAGTGTTTATATGCAGTTGAATATGACATGTAGCCTAATTGAAATGATGTGTGGTTCTTACATTCACCTTTTCATATTTATTCAAATACTTTAAATTCAAATCATATGGTTTGGTTTCAATACATCAAAAACAAATGGTAGGTTCAGGTACTCACAAAAGAAGATATGTGTTGGTTAAATTGGGATTTTAATGAATGGAGCGAATTTGGGGTAGCTGTTTTTCTTTTTTCCTTGTGAGAGCAGAGTTTTTAGTGGAGCGGTTGGGAAGGATGTGGAGCACCCAAGTGGTCCATGAGCAATGAACAGGATTTCCAAACGCTTAACTCCAACCGCTCAACTCTGCCCACATACTCTGAGTAGAAGGGACCGAACATATGTATGTTCATTACAACAAATATTCTAGTAACTTCAATCGTTAGTGTTGTCATATCTTTGTCATCATTAAAACGGAAGACATGTTTATCAAATAACTCTATGTAATTATTATTACGCAATTAAACTGATTAATCGTGCAACTGTAATTAACTAGGAGGTCGGGGCACCAAGGAAAATATTCAGATTACAAAGTTATAATATTCATAATATAACTTTCAGATGTTATAATATCTGATCTATGAGTCTTCTGATTTAATGATGTATTCTTTACCTCACGTCAATCTCATTCCAAACGTCGTAAATTGTTGGTTATCTTCACGAACCCTGGCTAACAAGTTGAATCAGCAATACAAAATTGGGTTTAATTATTTATTTACCAAATACCTAAACTAATCACACAGAATTACATATACACAGAATACAAATTATGTCATACAGAAAACGTCCCTGGTGGACAGAACCTGTATGAGGCTTGTTGCACAAAGAGAGGGGGTTGGGCTTGAATGAAAGAGCGGGAAGACTGAGAAACGAAGAAAGCAGCTATGCCATCGTAAATACAGTATCGTATGCATTCTAAATTGCCGCCCATTTGGAAAAGGAAAATGCAATAAATATTTACTCTGAGCTGCGCTTCGGTAGGTTGGTCGTAGATGCTGGTCGTGTTGGCCAACAGAGATCTTCCTGTCCTCTGAAGAATGTCACTGGTGGTAAAATGGATACGTTGTAGTATCTTCGTTGTGTGTTAGACTGGATACGTCGTCCTTCCTTTCCTAGCCCACGTCTACAGCGGCCGCTGCTAACTCAACGGCTAAGAATATCACTTCTATAGTGAATAAGGGTTCAAAGTTCATACCAGTTGCAACCAAAGCTCACGCTGAGGTTGGCTTAGTTCTGTACTTGACATGTCTGTCCTTTTAACGCTGAGGCTGCAGACCTCACGTACCCGGAACCGACTGGTTAGTTTTTGTCACTGACTTATATAGCGGCGAGGGGAGAAGGGTGTGTTTCATCGTTTATAACCCCTGTCTCTTCACAGGGGCGGGCCACTGATTGATCAGGGCTCTTTCCTTATAAAAACCCAATTCTCTCATTTGGAAGCTAAAATTGCATTTAATCTTCTAACAAACAGTTTCAATATCAAACATTTAAATTGCACAACAATTCCATGTGAATCGTCCTGTCATCAGTCATAATGTCCCAGATGACAACCGAACTGACATCCATACTCATTAAGTTCCAACGCATATTTCCAACTGGTTCTATTACCGAAATATGGTTCCTTTCCCCCCACTTGTTTGATGTTCCCAGACTCTCTATATTTAACAGGCTATTCAAAGTCCTTCAGTAGGGTCAGAGAGAGAGGGTAAGGGAGAAAGGTATTTATGGGGGGTCATAAACCTTACCCACAGGCCAACGTCATGACAGTGTCAAAAAGTTCACAAAAGTTAAGTATTTATAAGTTAAAAAGAGAAACATATGAGTGGCAATGTCACTTCATTACTTTATGTATTTAACACTGAAATACTTTGAGTTGGGTTACTCCAGATTGTAGGCAACGTGTTTCCACAAAAAATGTAGTTAGCAGAACTAATTACTTTTTACAGTGTAGTGTACACTGTACAGTACAGTATATGTGCATTTGACTCAAGCTGCCCACAAGGTGGCAGTGTTTTGTAAAACATGTTTTAAAAGACTACTGGTATGTAGGACTGTTTCTGACATCTTTTCTCCTGGGATTAAGTGTTTTACGTGGGTGCTTCAATCCTGTGTGAGTCATATCCTCCTGACATTGTTTGGACAAATATGCCTTCATTCAACAATAGCTTCACTGTTGTCTTTTAGCTTCTACCTGTCAGCCTGCCTGCCTGTCTCTCTGCCTGCTCGACTTATGTAACCGCTCCACTACCTTGTGTCTTCTAGAATAGCTCACCCGCTCTTACTGAGCTCATCCAGCCCACTGGTGCTCTCTCCACACCTACAGTAAACCACCTACTATGTGATTGTACTATAACAATGTTAGACTGCTCTCTGGTGGTAAGCAGGTGTCATAACACAAATGCTTAGAGTGGCAGTACTACTGTAGACTGAATTACTTGTAAAATGTATAAATCACCAGTCAAAAGTTTGGACACACCTACTCATTCCAGGGTTTTTCTTTATTTTTACTATTTTCTACATTGTAGAATAATAGTGAAGACATCAAAACTATGATATAAAACTAGGATATTTTTTATTTATTTCACCTTTATTGAACCAGGTAGGCCAGGTGAGAACAAGTTCTCATTTACAACTGCGGCCTGGCCAAGATAAAGCAAAGCAGTGCGACACAAAAAACAACAGAGTTACACATGGAATAAACAAACGTACAGTCAATAACACAATAAAAAAGTCTATATACAGTGTGTGCAAATGAGGTAAGATAAGGGAGGTAAGGCAATAAATAGGCCATAGTGGCGAAATAATTACAATTTAGCAATTAAAAACTGGAGTGATACATGTGCAGAAGATTAATGTGCAAGTAGATATACTGGGGTGCAAAGGAGCAAAAAAATAAATAACAGTATGGGGATGAGGTAGTTGGATGGGCTATTTACAGATGGGCTATGTACAGGTGCAGTGATCTGTGAGCTGCTCTGACAGCTGGTGCTTAAAATTAGAGAGGGAGATATGAGTCTCCAGCTTCAGTAATTTTTGCAATTCGTTCCCGTCATTGGCAGCAGAGAACTGGAAGGAAAGGCGGCCAAATGAGGAATTGGCTTTGACCAGTGAAATATACCTGCTGGAGCGCATGCTACGGGTGGGTGCTGCTATGGTGACCAGTGAGCTGAGATAAGGCGGGGCTTTACCTAGCAAATTCTTATAGATGACCTGGAGCCAGTGGGTTTAGCGACGAATATGAAGCGAGGGCCAGCCAATGAGAGCATACAGGTCGCAGTGGTGGGTATAATCATGTATTAACCAAAAAACTGTTTAGATTATAGATTCTAATTTTAAATTCTTCAATGTAGCCACCCTTTGCCTTAATGACAGCTTTGCACACTCTTGGCATTCTCTCAACCAGCTTCACCTGGAATGCTTTTCGAACAGTCTTGGAGGAGTTCCCACATATGCTGAGCACTTGTTGGCTCCTTTTCCTTCACTCTGCGATCCAACTCATCCCAAACCATCTCAATTGGGTTGAGTTCGGGTGATTGTGGAGGCTAGGTTATCTGATGCAGCACTCCATCACTCTCCTTCCTGGTCAAATTGTATTTATTTATTTATTTGACCTTTATATAACTAGGCAAGTCAGTTAAGAACAAATTCTTATTTTCAATGATGGCCTAGGAACAGTGGGTTAACTGCCTGTTCAGGGGCAGAACGACAGATTTGTAGCCCTTACACAGCCTGGAGGTGTGTTGGGTCATTGTCCTGTTGAAAAACAAATGATAGGCCCACTAAGCGCAAACCAGATGGGATGGCGTATCGCTGCAGAATGCTGTGGTAACCATGCTGGTTAAGTGTGCCTTGAATTCTAAATAAATCACTGACAGTGTCACCAGCACAGCACCCCCACATCATCACACCTTCTCCTCCATGCTTCACGGTGGGAACCACACATGCAAAGATCATCTGTTCACCTACTCTCCGTTCAACAAAGACACTGTGGTTGGAACCAAAAATATCACATTTGGACTAATCAGACCAAATGGCAGATTTCCACCTGTCTAATGTCCATAGCTCGTGTTTCTTGGCCAACGCAAGTCTCTTATTATTATTGGTGTCCTTTAGTAGTGGTTCCTTTGCAGCAATTCGACCATGAAGGCCTGATTCACACAGTCTCCTCTGAACAGTTGAAGTTCAGATGTGTCTGTTACTGAAACTATGTGAAGCATTTATTTGGGCTGCCATCTGAGGTGCAGTTAATTGCCGATTTCTCAGGCTGGTAACTCGAATGAACTTATCCTCTGCAGCAGAGGTAACTCTGGGTCTTCCTTTCCTGTGGCGGTCCTAATGAGAGCCATTTTCATCATAGCGCTTTGTTTTTGCATCTGCATTTGAAGAAACTTTCAAAGTTCTTGAAATTTTCCAGATTGACTGACCTTCATGTCTTAACGTAATGATGGACTGTCATTTCTCTTTGCTTATTTGAGCTGTTCTTGCCATAATATGGACTCGGTATTTTACCAAATAGGGCTATCTTCTGTATACCACGCCTACCTTGTACCTACCACCCCTACCACTTTTTTCGTTACTACATGATTCCATATGTGTCATTATTCTACAATGTAGAAAATAGTCAAAATAAAGATAAACCCTTGAATGAGTAGGTGTGTTAATACTTTTGGCTGGTACTGTATATACTGACGTGATTTGTATATGTCTGACTCTTCAGAACTGTCTGATCCGTGTGACGGCGCGGGGCAGGGAGGCCCTGGTCACAGACTTTGGCCTGGCCAGAGAGGTGGTGGAGCTGCCGGTTAAAGACCCAGAGAGGAAGCTCTCCCTGGTGGGATCTGCCTTCTGGATGGCCCCGGAAATGCTGCGTGGGGAACCCTACGATCGCAAGGTAAGGATACGTCACAAAGACCCTAAATTTGAGTAAATAGCCTTGCCCGAGTCAAAACTGACCATAGGTCAGGAGGCCCACAAGGCCGCTGAGTTTGAGAAGATGTGGTCAAAAATACTTGGGTAGAAAGTTAGAGAGCTTTGTCATATCTTAGTATCCTAGTAGTTGGAACACAGCTCATCGTTGGTTGGCTCTCTGTATGACAGACATGTGGTTCTGTGTTGTCACCAGGTGGATGTATTTTCCTTTGGAATTATGCTCTGTGAAATACTGGCAAGGATCCCTGCAGACCCAGAGATTCTACCAAGAACCCAGGTAAAGCTCTACTCTGTATTTACGTTATATTTGACTACACAGATCCAGGTTTTCTACCATGTGTGAATGCTCTGCCATGCAACTTGTGTGAAATCTCTGCCATGCACCATGTGTGATATCTCTGGCATATGGACCATGTGTGAAAGCTCAGCCCTATTAACCGTGTGTGTGTGTGTGTGTGTGTGTGTGTGTGTGTGTGTGTGTGTGTGTGTGTGTGTGTGTGTGTGTGTGTGTGACAGGACTATGGCCTGGATGTGAGTGCGTTTAGGGAGCTGGTGGGCGGGTGTCCTCAGCGCGTGTTGGAGCTGGCAGCCAGCTGCTGTCTGGTGAGTACATACAGTACAGTATACTTTAAAGTACAGTTCATACAGAATACTTTACAGCATAGTTCATACAGTATACTTTACAGTCTGAGTACATACAGTACAGTATACTTTACAGTACAGTTTACAGTTCATACAGTATATGTTACAGTACAATTCATATAGTATACTTTACAGTATAGTCCATACACTATACTTTACAGTACATACAGTATACTTTACAGTTTGGTGAGTAGATATAGTACAGTATATTGTACAGTACAATTCATACAGTATCCTTTACAGTACAGTTCATACAGTATACTTTACAGTACAGTTCATGCAGTATTATTTCAAGTCTGGTGAGTAGCTACAGTACTGTATACTTTACAGTACAGTTTGTGGTTGCCCTCTATACACTTGGTAGCATGTTAAGGTTTGTGAGTTTACTTTTTTCTTACAGCCTGGTGACCAATAGTGAGCGCTAGCTGTGTGTAAACTTAAAGTGGCAATCAGTAGTTAAAACAATAACAAAGCCGCCTCCCCATCCCTGTTTTGATAAAAAGCTGAGTGATAGGGCTGGATGAATGTAACCAGTCTCAAATTCATTGACAGAGCTATGGATGCAAGGATTGACCATCCACGATATTCAAATTATAGTTTTAACCTCTCTGGGGTAGGGGGCAGTATTTTCACATCGGATGAAAAGCGTGCCCAAAGTAAACTGCCTGTTACTCAGGCCCAGAACCTAGGATATGCATATAATTGGTAGATTTAGATAGAAAACACTCTAACGTTTCTAAAACTGTTAAATTATGTCTGTGAGTATAACAGAACTGATATGGCAGGCAAAACCCCGAGGATAAACCATCCCCTCCCAAAGAAATTCAGCTTACCACTGTTTTCAATGGCTAGTACTATAATTATAAGCCCAAGTCCTCCCAAATTGCAGTTCCTAGGGCTTGCACTAGATGTCAACAGTCTTTAGAAAGAGTTTCAGGCTGGTTTTTGGAAGAATGACCCAGAAATTGAAGTTTTTCTAGGTGGCTCCCATTTTGGCTCTAGTGTTTCCAAGCACGTGGAGGAAAGCATGTTCTTTCTTATTTATCTCCGGTAATGAACATATTATTCTCCGTCTTAAATTTTATCGTTTATTTGCGTATTAGGATACCTAAGGTTTGATTATAAACGTTGTTTGACTTGTTTGGAAAAGTTTATTAGTAACGTTTGGGATTCATTTTGTATGCATTTTGATGGAGGGAAAATGGGTGGATTATTGACTGAAGCGCACCAGTTAAACTGAGTTTTTATCGATATAAAGAAGGACATTATCAAACAAAATGACAATTTTTGATGTAACTGGGACCTTTTGGAGTGCCAACAGAAGAAGATCATCAAAGGTAAGGCATTTTTTATATCGCTATTTCTGACTTTGGTGTCGCACCTGCCTGGTTGAAATATGATTTTCATGTGTGTGTATGCGGTGCGCAGTCCTCAGAGAAACGCATGGTTTGCTTTCGCCGTAAAGCCTTTTTGACATCTGACACGGCGGCTGGATTAACAAGAAGTTTGATTTTGATGTATAACACATATAACACGCTCTGCAATTTCACTGGATGTTGGCCAGGTGGGACGCTAGTACCCTAGAGAGGTTTTAACAATGTTTTGTGGTGTTTGTTTACATTTACTTTGTTTACAAACATTAGCGTGAAACAAGCTTATATTTTGGTTCTGATGGTGTATGACAGTTAAACTAAGCTCATGAGGCATTTATAAGTTATATTCTTCAAGACTCAATGGATACATTTAATTCATTCAGAAGTCCAAGAATGGATGAAGCAACTGCAATGGCTGTAGAGAGGCACACCCTCTCGTGTAGGCAGGGATAGATACATTGCCTAACTTTGAAAGGGGTGTTTGCCATATTCTTAATGCCCAACCAGGCAGACCGAGAGCCTCCCTGTGATATTATCTGTTGCACCTGATGCTTGTACTGGAGAGTCTCCCTGTGACATTATCTGTTGCACCTTTTCCTTGTACTGGAGAGTCTCCCTGTGACACTATCTGTTGCACCTGATGCTTGTACTGGAGAGTCTCGCTGTGACATTATCTGTTGCACCTTATCCTTGTACTGGAGAGTCTCCCTGTGACACTATCTGTTGCACCTGATGCTTGTACTGGAGAGTCTCGCTGTGACATTATCTGTTGCACCTTATCCTTGTACTGGAGAGTCTCCCTGTGACACTATCTGTTGCACCTGATGCTTGTACTGGAGAGTCTCGCTGTGACATTATCTGTTGCACCTTATCCTTGTACTGGAGAGTCTCCCTGTGACACTATCTGTTGCACCTGATGCTTGTACTGGAGAGTCTCCCTGTGACATTATCTGTTGCACCTGATGCTTGTACTGGAGAGTCTCCCTGTGACACTATCTGTTGCACCTGATGCTTGTACTGGAGAGTCTCCCTGTGACACTATCTGTTGCACCTGATGCTTGTACTGGAGAGTCTTCCTGTGATATTATCTGTTGCACCTGATGCTTGTACTGGCATCTCGCCAGTTTATCCCTTTGTTCACCTATCAGTACTTCTTTTCTTTTGAGTGGATTCCCACTCAATTGTTAAGCACCACTTTCAATTATTTGGTCACCCATAGTTTGTTGTTAGGAAATATCTTACATGTTTTTTGGGGATCACCAAATCAACACCGAATTTAATATAGCCAGATATTAGTCAACTCGTTCAGGTCAGCTGATGATTCTTCAAATCCACTCCAGGTGGTACAATCAAAGCATCCCTGCAACTGATCAATACTGTCATTGTCCCACACCTGAATCTGTTTTTCCACCACCTTCTCCCTTTTGAGTTACTGTCTATAAGTTGGTCGTAGAAAAACAGAGTTATGATCTGATCCACCCAGTGGAGGTCTGGCAAAGGATGAATATGCTTTGGGAACCGAGCCGTAACATAAGTCAATGATCTATTTTTCCTTGTTAGACAAGTCACATACTGTGTGTAAGTACTCAAAGTGTGCTTGAGAGTGCAGATAAACCCCCATGATAAATTTGGGTGCATCAGGGGAAATCGCATTAAGCTCTTGAGTGGGTTGAAAATTATGTCTGCATTGACACTGTTTGCTCTTGGATGGATATAAACAACTGTCTGAAAAAGCATGGAGAATTCACGGGGGAGCTAGAAGGGCCGTAGTGACATTGACAGTAGTTCTATATCAGGAGTGCAGATTTTATTCCTGACAATCATCGTTTTACACCATCTATCAGAACACAGACTACCCCTCCGTGCTCCTTGCCAGTAGCTTCATTGTCTCTGTCCATCTGAGTAATAGTGCATCCATCAGGGGTGACTTCAGAGTCGGGCACCACCTCCGACAGCCAAGTTTCAGAAAAGGCCATAACACAGGTCTCCATGTATTAATATACATACTGTGATTGTGCCCACAATTTGTACATTTTCCCCTTAACCTGTCTGGGAACGTGGGACGCTTGCTTCCCACCCTAGTCAACAGCCAGTGGAATCGCGTCGCGCGAAATACAAAACCTCATAAATGGTTCAATTTCTCAAACATATGACTATTTTACACCATTTTATAGATACACCTCTCCTGAATTGAACCATGTTGTCCGATTTCAAAAAGGCTTTACAGCAAAAGCAAAACATTAGATTATGTTAGGAGAGTACCCTGCCAAAAAAAATCACAAAGCAACTAGCATGCAAAGCAATTTTCAAAGCAACTAGCATGCATCACAAATACCCAAAACACAGCTAAATGCAGCACTAACCTTTGATGATCTTCATCAGATGACACACCTAGGACATTATGTTATACAATACATGCATGTTTTGTTCAATCAAGTTCATATTTATATCAAAAACCAGCTTTTTACATTAGCATGTGACTAGAATGTGACTAGCATTCCCACCGAACACTTCCGGTGAATTTACTAAATTACTCACGATAAACGTTCACAAAAAACATAACAATTATTTTAAGAATTATAGATACAGAACTCCTATATGCACTCGCTATGTCCGATTTTAAAATAGCTTTTCGGTGAAAGCACATTTTGCAATATTCTAAGTAGATAGCCCGGCATCACAGGTCTAGCTATTTACACACCCACCAAGTTTAGCCCTCACCAAAGTCAGATTTACTATAAGAAAAATGCTATTACCTTTGCTGTTCTTCGTCAGAATGCACTCCCAGGACTTCTACTTCAATAACAAATGTTGGTTTGGTCCCAAATAATCCATAGTTATATCCAAATAGCGGCGTTTAGTTTGTGCGTTCAAGACACTATCTGAAGGGTGACGAAGGGTGACGCGCCCCCAGTCTCATTGTTCTCTGATCGACCACTATCCAAATGCGCTACTATTTTTCAGCCAGGGCCTGCAAAGGCATCATTCAACGTTTTGCCGCCTTCTGAGAGCCTATGGGAGCCGTAGGAAGTGTCACGTTACAGCAGAGATCCTCAGTTTTCAATAAAGAGAGTGTAGAAGCCCAAGAAATGGTCAGAGAGGGCACTTCCTGTAAGGAATTTTCTCAGGTTTTTGCCTGCCATATGAGTTCTGTTATACTCACAGACACCATTCAAACAGTTTTAGAAACTTTAGGGTGTTTTCTATCCAAAGCCAATAATTATATGCATATTCTAGTTTCTGGGCAGTAGTAATAACCAGATTAAATCGGGTACGTTTTTTATCCGGCCGTGCAAATCCTGCCCCCTACCCTAGAGAGGTTAAATGTCTGTGTGAACTGAGGAGCCTAAAAACCTACAGCTGGCATTCCATAGATAAGATGTGGTGGGTGTAACAGAGATAGAGAGAGCCTGGAGGAACAGAACAAAACCCTCATTGTCTCATCATCCTTGCATCTGGAAAATAACACAAGAGGCAGATGACCACAGGAGATGAACCCAACGTGGCTTATTGTGCACCCAATCTATATGCGAGGGCTGGAACCAACCATGACTAAGCATTCTTGGTATCAGCTATATAAGAAACACATTTTTTTGTAAAGGTTAGGCTGCTCAGCCCAACAGTCAAGAGTGTTGGGCTGACTAGTCTTATTATTGCAGTAATTAATCGATATTGAATAAAGATGATTGTTTGAAGAAATGTCAGTCTCTCTTTCCACGACAATATGCACTCCTACTCTGAGACACTTTGTGAACAGTTACTTTTAAACCTCAATCCTTATGTTCCTTCTGATCCTTATGTTTCCTCTGTGTGTTTAGATGGAGTCCTTCAGGAGACCAGCATTCACAGAGCTGCTGGATGAACTGGGGGAGATCGCTGAGACTCTGGAACCGCCCCCTAACCCGCCCCCTAACTCAGAGCTGACCACTGGGTGAGCTGCCTGGGTTGGCCGAAGCCCCACCCACCCATCTATCCTGAGGAGGACTGGAGGATTTGGGATTTGTATATGGGCTCAATCCCAAATGGCACCTTATTCCGTATATAGTGTACTATGTTTTACCAGGGCCTTGTGCTCTGGTCAAAAGTAGTGCACTATATAGGGAATAGGGTACCATTTGGGAAGCAACAATAGACAGTTGCACAGGGGCAGGGGCAGGGGCACAACACTTCACCAGGATGAGCTCTCTACAGGGGCTGACCTCTCTGTTTGTGCCTGCCTACACTGCACCTAAACTGCACCTACAGATGTGTCAGGGGGTAGCTCCACAGTTTTCAAGTGAGACCCTGGTGGATTAATGGATGGAATAAACCGTATGTATCTTGAAGAGAGGGTTTCTTTGGAAGGTTTCTTTGACCAGTTCACACACTTTGTGTACAGGTGATAGAAGTTGGGCATAATTTTGTTTAACGGCATGTCTTTCCTTAATTTATATTTTCTTAATCTTAATCTCATATGCTGCTTTTTTGTTTAAATTTGTTGTGTTGTTGTTAATGTTTATGACAGTGTTTCGTGATGTAACTGATGATGATGAGGATAAACATGATGATGAGGATGATGATGATGGTGATGGAGGATGATGGTGATGGAGGATGATGGAGGATGGAGGATGATGGTGATGGAGGATGATGGAGGATGGAGGATGATGGTGATGGAGGAGGCTGTTGATAGTGATGGAGGATGATGGTGATAGAGGATGATAGTGATGGAGGATGATGGTGATAGTGATGGAGGATGATGATGGAGGAGGATGGTGATGGTGATGGAAGACGATGGTGATGGAGGATGATGTAATGGAGGAGGATGGTGATAGTGATGGAGAATGGTAATGAAGGATGAGGTGATAGAGGATGAGGTGATGGAGGATGATGGTGATAGTGATGGATGAGGATGGTGATGGAAGAGGATGGTGATGGAAGAGGATGGTGATGGAGGATGATGGTAATGGAGGAGGATGGTGATTGAGGAGGACGGTGATTGAGGAGGATGGTGATGGAAGAGGACGGTGATGGAGGAGGATGGTGATGGAGGAGGATGGTGATATTGATGGAGGATGGTGATAGTGATGGAGGATGATGGTGATGGAGGAGGATGGTGATAGTGATGGAAGATGGTGATATTGATGGAGGATGGTGATAGTGATGGAGGATGATGTGATGGTGGATGATGTGATGGAGGATGAGGTGATGGAGAATGAGGTGATGGAGGATGAGGCGATGGAGGAGGATGGTGATAGTGATGGAGGAGGATGTTGATAGTGATGGAGGATGATGGTGATAGTGATGGAGAAGGATGGTGATGGAGGAGGATGGTGATGAAAGAGGATGGTGATGGAGGATGATGTGATAGTGATGGAGGATGATGATGGAGGAGGATGGTGATGGAGGAGGATGGTGATGGAAGAGGACGGTGATGGAGGAGGATGGTGATAGTGATGGAGGAGGATGGTGATAGTGATGGAAGAGGATGGTGATAGTGATGGAGGAGGATGGTGATAGTGATGGAGGAGGATGGTGATAGTGATGGAGGAGGATGGTGATAGTGATGGAAGAGGATGGTGATGGAGGAGGATGGTGATAGTGATGGAGGAGGATGGTGATAGTGATGGAGGAGGATGGTGATAGTGATGGAGGAGGATGGTGATGGAGGAGGATGGTGATAGTGATGGAGGAGGATGGTGATAGTGGTAGTGAGGATGATGATGATACAGACACTCATCTGTTGATTTATTTCCTTCAACCATTGTTTTCTATTGTCTTTCTATTTCTATTCTCTTGTTTTCTTCAACTCTGCCTCAATCACTAGATGCTAGAGAGACATGCTCAACACTCCATGTCACCTCTTTTCAAACATGAAATTGCTTCAGTTCAGTTAGCTGAGCTGTGAATAGGGCTGTTCACAGCTTTACAAGGAACTCAACAAAGACATCATCATCTATTCAGCTAGCTAGCACAATACAGACGGCAGGCAGGCTAATACCGGTGGGTGCACAGTGGATAGGTATACCCAGTGGGCAAAACTGGTTGAAAATACGTAATTTCAACCAGTTTTGCCCACTGGGTTACATCATTAGCTAGTTAGTAAAGTTCAGCTGAACTCTGTCTACCTGATCGAGAGATCTTTTCTCAGTGGATCTGTATTTTCTTGTTGTTATATAAAGTACAGTATGTCATATTTTTTCCTTAGCGTATTTTCTCATCAGTCTTAAATAATCTATATTTTTTTGTTGTTATTTTTATTTATTGTTTTTGCAATCTACATATGCACAAATAATATTCGGCATCTACAGTACTGGGTACTTGTTACATTTGATTTAATACCCAATCTGATATTTCTGGTCGTTCATGACATGTTGTGTTGAACCTGTGGCTGTAAATATTCCAACTGTCTGAGAACTTTCCATGCTGTTGCCAGGTAACCAGTATTTGCCAGTAAGTATGTGTCATCATCTTAATCTGATGTTTACAGTGTCACTTGAAGAGTAGAAAAAAACAGGCCACTGCTGTTTGAACATTTTATTTTATTTATTTTAAGTCTCTTCTTACTGAGCTATTGTTCCAAAAAGCATATCAAATAATGATGTAAAATATTCTAAACTGAAGCTTACAGACATATATGTAAGGAAGTTTTGGACAAGTAGCTTGGCTTGGGCGTTCAAAGTATTTCCATTCTAAAAAATAAAATAACAATGTTCCTCCTGCCATATCACATTTTAGAAATTCAAAATCTTTGTGATACTATATGAAGGCAGATCTTACATTATTTCAGCTTTGTCTGCTACATTTGGCATTACTCTGTAAAGCTAAGTAGATTTGTAAGAAATAGGCATTTAAAGATAAAAAGTTATATTTGAAACATGTACATGTATTTTACAGATGAATTGCTTCTTTCAATAAACTGTTTCTCTGGTACAGGGTAAGACTGTGGTGTGTGTGTGCCATGGATCGGATCTTAAATCATCAGTGGCGGTCTAGGTCCAGGATCGTAACTATAACAACCTTGTTGGTGGTGAGCAGTGGCTTTCTTTCATGTCTGGTTACCTGGGCAATTCCCCACCTCCTCAGGTGTTCTTGACCATGCTAATCAGATTTCAGACTGGCCCTATGCTCTTTGAAGCTTGGTCATTAGCATAGTTCATTTACAAAGTGATTATGATTATCATGTAATGCAGCGTTGAATCAGCTGTGTAGTGCTAGGGCAAAAACCAAAACGTGCAAACAGGCGGAGCCCCAGGACTGAGTTTGGGAAACACTGATGCAGTGCATGTAACATATTTTTCTGAAAGATCAGGCTCATGTTCAATGGAAATGAAATTCAAAACGTTTTGAAACTGAAATTAGCTATCGTTCTTATGGTAGTTAATTTTGTATCTCTCCAGTTTACTGACCATGATCATGATCCAGGTACACTATCTGGTCTAGTTGTTCACTTCCTGTTGTGTGAACGAACACAAGCTGAATTCAAAATAGCACCCTATTTCCTCTATAGAGCACTACTTGTAACCAGAGCCCTATGGGTCATGGTCAAAAGTAGTGCACTCTAAAGGGAACAGGGTGCCATGTGTGAACAAATACAAACTCAATCAAGGCTCCTTCTCTCTCCAGGTGAGCTGATGAAAAGGTCAGATGTCATGTTAGTGTCACCATAGTGAAGAGACAGCTGAGTTGTCAGAGCTGCCCATCATTCAGATGGATGTCCTGGTCTTCACTCTCTCTCGAACACATGCACTTGTGTACATGCACACAGTGGTGTAAAGTACTTTGAAGTATGATTTAAGTCGTTTTTTGGGGTGCCTCTGTACTTTACTTTACTAAACTCAGCAAAAAAAAGAAATCTGTCCAGAAGGACATCATTGTCAACCGTGTCGAATGGAGCACTTAAATCCATACTTACAAGGACAGAGAGCTGTAAGGCTGTCTCAAAACATTTATCTAAAACGAACCCTATAAATAGCACTGTTGAGATTTAGAAAGCCATAGTCTAGCAATCAACATTATAATAATACTTTTATCTTTAAATCTCAATCTTTTGATACCATGTGATTAGAAAGGTTCAGAATCTATGTAAACATCACAGCACAGATTAAAAATACATGGCACATGGAAAACATTAGATGGTGGTTTACAGAGATAGGTTGGATGGACTGAGAGTAGCTTAGGGGTAGATTTAATAGCTCATGTTCTCGAATAGTTAAGACTGAAAACACAATGTATATTGTACAATATAAGTACTATCTATCCAGATGTGATGTAAACTCAGCAAAAAAAGAAACGTCCCTTTTTCAGGACCCTGTCGTTCAAAGATAATTAGTAAAAATCCAAATAACTTCACAGATCTTCATTGTAAAGGGTTTAATAAACACTGTTTCCCATGCTTGTTCAATGAACCATAATTAATGAACATACACCTGTGGAACGGTCATTAAGACACTAACAGCTTACAGACGGTATGCAATTAAGATCACAGTTATGAAAACATAGGACACTAAAGAGGCCTTTCTACTTACTCTGAAAAACATCAAAAGAAAGATGCCCAGGGTCCCTGCTCATCTGCGTGAACATGCCTTAGGCATGCTGCAAGGAGGCATGAGGACTGCAGATGTGGCCAAAGCAATACATTGCAATGTCCGTACTGTGAGATGCCTAAGACAGCGCTACAGGGAGACAGGACGGACAGCTGATCGTCCTCGCAGTGGCAGACCATGTGTAACAACACCTGCACAGGATCAGTACGTCCGAACATCACTCCTGCAGGACAGGTACAGGGTGGCAACAACAACTGCCTGAGTTACACCAGGGACGCACAATCCCTCCATCAGTGCTCAGACTGTCCACTATAGGCTGAGAGAGGCCGGACTGAGGGCTTGTAGGCCTGTTGTAAGGCAGGTCCTCACCAGACATCATCGGCAACAAACCCACTGTCGCTGGACCAGACAGAACTGGAAAAAAGTGCTCTTCACTGACAAGTCGCGATTTTGTCTCACCAGGGTTGATGGTCAGATTCACGTTTATCGTCAAAGGAATGAGCATTACGCCGAGGCCTGTACTCTGGAGCGGGATCAATTTGGAGGTGAAGGGTCCGTCATGGTCTGGGGCGGAGTGTCACAGCATCATCGGACTGAGCTTGTTGTCATTGCAGGCAATCTCAATGCTGTGCGTTACAGGGAAGACATCCTCCTCCCTCATGTGGTACCCTTCCTGCAGGCTCATCCTGACATGACCCTCCAGCATGACAATGCCACCAGCCATACTGCTCATCCTGTGTGTGATTTCCTGCAAGACAGGAATGTCAGTGTTTTGCCATGGCCAGCGAAGAGCCCGGATCTCAATACCATTGAGCATGTCTGGGACCTGTTGGATCGAAGGGTGAGGGCTAGGGCCATTCCCCCCAGAAATGTCCGGGGATTTGCAGGTGCCTTGGTGAAAGAGTGGGGTAACATCTCACAGCAAGAACTGGCAAATCTGGTGCAGTCCATGAGGAGGAGATGCACTGCAGTACTTAATGCAGCTGGTGGCCACACCAGATACTGACTGTTACCCCCCTTTGTTCAGGGACACATTATTCCATTTCTGTTAGTCACATGTGTCACGGTTGTCGTAGGATGAAGCAGACCAAAATGCAGCGTGATTATCGTTTTATTGAACTGTGAAACTATGCAATACATACACATAAACTAAAGAACAAAAAACAACAAACCGTGACGCAGCGGTGAAAACATACACTAACTCAAAAACAATCTCCCACAAACCCAGGTGGGAAAAACACCTACTTAAGTATGATCTCTAATTAGAGACAACGATGACCAGCTGCCTCTAATTGGAGATCATCCCAAACAAAACCCAACATAGAAATACAATACTAGAACATGACCACATAGAAAAACTAAACTAGAAAAAAAACCTGTCACGCCCTGACCTAGTCTACCATAGAAAATAACAGTTTTCTATGGTCAGGACGTAACAACATGTCTATGGAACTTGTTCTGTTTATGTCTCAGTTGTTGAATCTTGTTATGTTCATACAAATATTTACAAATGTTAAGTTTGCTGAAAAGAAACGCAGTTGACAGTGAGAGGACGTTTCTTTTTTTGCTGAGTTTATTTATATTTTGACGACTTTTAGGTTTACTAAATAAATAATAAATAAAATAATGTACTTTTTACTCCATAGATTTTCCCTGATACCCAAAAGTACTCGTTACGTTTTGAAAGCTTTGCAGGACAGGAAAAGTGTGCCATTCATGCACAAAACGCCTCTGATCTGGCAGACTAAATTATGTCTGAGTGTTGGAGTTTGCCACTGGCTTTCCATAAATAAATAAAAAACAAGAAAATGATGTCATCTGGCTTGCTAAATATAATGAATGTGAAATGATTTATACTTTGTTTTACTTTTGACACTAAAATATATTTGAGCAATTTCATTTACTTTTGATACTTAAGAATATTTTAGCAATTTTATTTACTTTTGATACTTAAATATATTTAAAACCAGTACTTTTAGATGTTTACTCAAGTAGTATTTTACTGTGGGACTTTCACTTTTACTTATATTATGGTATCTTTACTTTTACTCAAGTATGACAATTGAGTACTTTTTCCATCACTGCATGCACATGCACACACGCACACACACACAAACACGTACCTGTACCCCTCTCTGCCTGTCCCCAATGAACACAGCCCACATAAAGAGATAATAAAAGATGTAGCTGGTCCATTTAGTGTTTAACCAACAGCTCTCTCGCGCTATACTTGCCACCGTGTCTCTCTCAATATTACAATAATGAATAGATCTATACTGATGAATTATGTAGAAGGCCTGTGTCACAAGAATTTTCAATCCCAATGATAATAACAATCAATTAAGCTTTGACCAATCCCCAAGGCTTGTAAGACCCTGGGTTTAATAATAATTAGGCAAAGACTCAGTTTATGCAAAAGGTTTGTTCAGTTTATTCACGAGAACGTTCTGAAGTCCACAATACAAAGACATGCCATTTTATAACTCACTCCCTACTTACGCACATACCTCCACACAAACAGTAGATAGCCTACGCACATACATACACACGAACAGTAGGTAGGATGTATCCTTCTCTATAGTTCTCACCACTGTTTATCACTACCAAGTTGGCAGTTCCATCCCCCCGAGATTAGAGGGACCTTGAAAGGACTCCCTGTCCTATCGTAAGTTTCTCAGAGTTCTAGCCAGGTCAGGTCATACACAGTTTAATTGTTCTCGGTATCTTCTTAGTCACACACACACACATTTCTCTCCCTCACATGTCTCTACCGAACCTTATTGGACTTACATTTAGTATTTTAATTATTCATTATACATGCTACATAAACTAATGATCCCTAATAGTTACGTTTCAGGGTGGAATTCTTTAATCATTACCTTTAAGCATATAAATTCCCTTATCAGCCTGTTCTATTTCTTGCCGGTGATCTTGTCTGATGAAGCTTTGTTACCTCCCAGGGCTCTGGCCCTTGAGATGAAGGCTTGTATCCCTCTCCTCTCATGTGAGCTGCTGTTGTGTATTATGCATCTACAGTATGTGATGCAAAGAACACATTCGGACAGGAACCAGAATCCACTGGGAATGCTGGGTTTGTCTCTCACAGTTTAGTTGGATGGTGACATGCATGGTTAGTTAGGATGATCTGTACTCTAATCACTTTATATTCCATTTAGTTTGTTATATTATACTTGACTTTGTACTTTTGTTGCAGAAATGTGAATGTTGTTGTTTAGTTGTTAGTAGCTTACCCTGAAATTAAAGCGTCACAACAATGCATGTAAGTACTGCATTATGCATTGACTCAAGCTGCCCACAATGTGGCAGTGTTTTGTAAAACAAGTTTAAAAGACTACTGGTATGTAGGACTGTTTCTGCTTGCTTTTCTCCTGGGATTAATAGTTTTTCTTGGGTGCTACTGTCCTGCATGAGTCATTTACATTTTTACCTTTCAGTCATTTAGCAGACGCTCTTATACAGAGCGACTTATGCATACATTTCACACATAATTTTTTCTGTACCAGTCCCCCGTGGGAATCAAACCCACAACCGTGGCATTGCAAACCCCATAGTCTACCAACTGAGCCACATGGGACAGACGAGTCAAATCCTAATGATCACATCTTTAGCCGAACATGACATTGTTCGGCTAAAGATGCATGTTGTCCCGCCTTCAGCTTCTACCCAAGGGTGTGTCCTCAGCCCTCTGCTGTAATCCATATTCACCCATGACTATATGGCTTTGCATGACACCAACTCCATCATCAAGTTTGCTGACGATAACCAACAATGACCAGTCAGCCTATAGGGAGGAGATAAGGAAACTGGCATTGTGGTGCCAGAACAACAACCTTAACATTAGCAAAACAAAGGAGTTGATTGTTGACTAATGGAAGGAGAGGAGGGAACGTGCCCCTATCCACTCTTCAGTGAATTTCATAAAAATAAAAATAGTGAAACATTAAAAAAGTGATCCTTTTAAGATAAAGCTTTACTAAATATATTCACGTCACCAAATAATTTATTAAAACACACTGTTTGCAGTGAAGGTCTACAGTAGCCTCAGTAGCACTCTGTAGGGTAGCACCATGATGTAGCCAGAGGACAGCTAGCTTCTGTCCTCCTCAGGGTACATTTACTTCAATACAAAACCTCTTGATTCTCACCTCCTTCCATAGACACACAGTAATTATGACAACTTCCGGAGGATGTCCTCCAACCTATCAGAGCTCCTGCAGCAAGAAGTGACATGTTGTCCACCCAATCGAAGGATCAGAGATTGAATCTAGTACTGAAAGCATGAGCTACAGCTAGCACTTTTGAACAAATTAATGTCTTACAAAATGAAGGAGAAGAGAGAGAGAGAGAGAGAGAGAGAGAGAGAGAGAGAGAGAGAGAGAGAGAGAGAGAGAGAGAGAGAGAGAGAGAGAGAGAGAGAGAGAGAGAGAGAGAGAGAGAGAGAGAGAGAGAGGAGAGAGGTAGGTAGGGCAGGATGGTGGAGGGCCTCTACTATTGGTCCACTGCTCACTGACCCTACTTTCTAGCTAGCTATATTTGGTTGTATTGTTTAAATTCACATTCACTTAGCAGCTTAAACCTCTTTAATTAAACCATTATTGGGTTCAAATACACATTTAGATTTGTGAACCTTAACCTAGCTAGTTTAGTCTGCTCAGACACCCGGCTCAAACAGAGAGGGATGCTATGTTAGCTAGATGGCTATGGCTATCCATCATCTAGAACTCTTCAAAGTCAAGGTAAGCTTTTGGATGTGTTAATTTATTTCCACCGAGGCTGGCCGGTGTAACTGCTAAACTGCTTTCTTACTGTACACTGCACTGCATGATTGTAGTGGGTTTACTAATGCGTTAGTTCTAGTAACTAGTTCTAAATCCTTGACACTTCTCTGTTTTCTCAATGACGTTCAAATCACCATTGAAAAAAGACGCAAGTTTAAATGTGTCTACATAGCGCATTGGTGTGAATCACACTGCTGCTCTCATTTAGCTATTTGCGCCTTACGGATTGTGGTTGTTGTGGATGGCTGTTCATAAATCTAGATGTGTATTTGAACCCAATAATGGTTTAATTAAAGATGTTTAAGCTGCCTAGCAATCATTGTTTTTGAAACCAGTGGACGGCCAGTAAAAAAAGGCTCTCTTGCAACTGCTGCATAGTGCCGATCCCAGCCTATGGAATAAAAGTGTGGATTTTATTGCTTAATCTAATTCCTGATGATAAAAAATAAATAATACATACCAGTCAAAAGTTTGGACACACCTACTCATTCCACGGTTTTTCTTGGAAATGCATTCCAGGTGACTACCTCATGAAGCTGGTTGAGAAAATGCCAAGAGCGTGCAAAGCTGTCATCAAGGCAAAGGGTGGCTACTTTGAAGAATCTCAAAAATAAATATATATTTTGATTTGTTTAACACTTTCTTGGTTACTACATGATTCCATATGTGTTATTTCATAGTTATTCTACAATGTAGAAAATAAAGAAAAACCCTTGATGAGTAGGTGTGCCCCAACTTTGGACTGCTATTGTGTATATATATATATATCCAAGAGTGTGCAAGGCAGTATTGAATGTGTCACTGTCTGTCACCTTGATTACTCAAAATTCTCTCAACCTGTGCACCTATGTTGTAAACTTAGGCTAGGTTGTAGCAACCTCATGATGGGTACAGGGAAAATGTATATATCATGTAGCAGCCTAAACCTATAGATGTTACATTGCGCTGGGTGAATGGAATATGAATGACAGTCATCCATTATGCTGTAATAGAAATAAGGCAATGCTCATCTTAATCAACATGGTACTGCATTAGAGAGGGTCAGCAGTTTTAAGTTCCTGGGTGTCCACATCACAGAGGACTTGACATCAACCAACAACACCACCACTCTTGTCAAGAGGGCGCAACAGCGTCTTTACTTCTTAATGTGGCTGAAGAAATTTGCCATGCCACTTAGGGTCCTCTCCAATTACTACCGCTGCACTATCAGGTGCATCCTGGCCTGTGGTGTCACGCCTGGTACGGGAATTGGGCCCAGTACATCATTGGGACCGTTCTCCCACCCATCCAGGACATCTACTCGAAATTGTGCCTGAGGCAGCTCCGCAGCATCATCAGCATCATCAAGGACACCTCACATCCCAGCCACGAGCTGTTCACTCCTTAATCATCGGGCAGATGGTATCGGAGCATGAGGTCGGATTTTTTTATTTAACCTTTATTTAAACAGGGAGTCACATGGTGATAAAACATTTATCTTACAAGTGAGCCCTGTATACAGTACAATAAAAACATGTAATGGCTGTCTGGAGAGAGAGTAGACCAAGGCACAGCGGAATTAGTGTTCATCATGATTGTATTTAATTAACGCAAGAACACTATACAAAAATAAGATAACCAACAGCAAAACAGTGCTGTTCGGAAATAATCTAAACAGAAACAATTACCCACAAAACCCCAACGGAAAAACAGGCACTTATGTGTGACTCCCAATCAGCAACAACCAACAACAGCTGTGCCTGATTGGAAGTCACACGGCCAAAATCAATGAAACAGACAACATAGAAAATGAACATAGAATGCCCACCCAATGTAACACCCTGGCCTAACCAAAATAAAGAACAAAAACCCCACTCTATGGCCAGGGCGTTACAAAACAGAATAATAAAGCATACACATTTATGTGTATAAAAAATATAATTCAGCACACAATAACAAAATAAACATATTTAATAAAATAAATCACATTCAACTACATAATCAATCATTTAAACTGCCTGAGTGGCACGAGCACATGTAACTCCAGTGAACTCTGCAGATTGTTCCACAAATTAGGGGCAAAAAAACTAAATGCAGATTTTCTCAATTCTGTTGAGACTGAAGGGCTCTCTAGTGTTATCCATTCCTGAGAACGTGTTTGGTAACTTATGATTCTTAACTTAATTAATGAAGTTACATATGAAGGGAGTTTCTGTAAGACAGAGACAGAGAGGTCCATCCCACATTTTTATACAGACTACAATGATGAGTCCTAAAATTGTGCCGTGATAAAACATATTGCGGAATGCTAGACTGCGTCCAAGGATTTCGAAACAGAGGTTGCCACATGCATGTAAACAATATCACCAAAATCCAATACAGGGAGAACCATTGTTTGATCAAATCTTTCAATACTGAGGCATGATTTATTTCAATATATAAAACTATCATGGATCTTAGCTTCTTAGTCAGATTTTCTATATGTGTTACGAAGGACAACTTGTCATCAATCCAGACGCCCAGGTACTTATATTAAAGTAAGCTCCATTTGTAGCACAAATATGTAGGTCCTCAGGGTCAACATTTCGTGACCTAGAGAACAGCATGTGCTTGGTTTTACTTGTATTTAACACTAATTTAAGATCTGTAAGTGATTTCTGAATTGAATCAAAGCCATGCTGAAGTTCACGAATGGCCTACTGTACCAAGGTGGCACAGAAATACAAAAACGTTATCTGCATAGAGATGAATGTTAGAGATGACATATTAACAGTCATTAATATACAAGGTGGACAATAATGGATCTAAAATTGAACCCTGAGGAACACCTTTTTGAAGAAATTCAGATTTAACCCCATCTATCAAGATGGCATGAGTTCTGTCGCTAAATAATTCTGAAAAGAGGCTGTATATCCAAAGCCTATTTTTGCTAACTTCTTCAGCAAAACAGAATGATCCGCAGTGTCGAATGCCTTTGACAAGTCAATAAACATGTTTCAAGCAGACCAACATAGTCCCTGTGCCCAAGAATGCCAAGTCAACCTGCCTAAATGACTACCAACCCGTAGCATTCACATCTGTAGCCATGAAGTGCTTTGAAAGGCTGGTCATGGCTCACATGACACCATCTTCCCAGAAACCCTAGACCCACTCCAATTCGCATACTGCCCTAACAGATGATGCCATCTCTATTGCACTCCACACTTCCCTTTCCCACCTGGAAAAGGAACAGGAATACTGTTCATTGACTGCAGCTCAGCTTTCAAAATGTTCTTAAGTCTTATTTTTCTTAAAAGGGCTTGTAAGTAAGCATTTCACGGTATTCGGCGCATGTGACAAAATAAAATTGGATCTGATTTTCATAATTTAGCAGACACTCTTATCCAGAGTGACTTACAGGAGCCATTACAGTTAATAACCTTGTCAAGGGGCACATCAACGGATTTTTCACCTAGTCAGCTCAGGGATTCGAAACAGCAACCTTTAGGTTACTGGCCCAACCTCTCAGCCGCTAGGCTACCTGCCGTCCTACTGGTGAAAACAAGAAGAAGGAACCTGAAAGTAAGCATTTCGTTGGACAGTGTATACCATATGTATCCCGTACACACAGCTAATAAAACTTGAAACTATCGGTGTCCCTTTGTGGCTTAGTGGTGATGTCACTCAATTTATTGCAAGTAAGTGGGTCTTTGTGAGGTTTTGTCACTTGTGTGACTGACTGGGGTAAGATGATGCAGTAATTGAATAACTATAAACGCCATAGGCAATAATTATTATTTTATTATATTGTGCTGTGCTGTGCTGAGCAGAAGGAACCCTGTTGCCATGTGTGCATGAAGAGGTTTGATAAAACTCATTAGAATAGATTATATTTAGTAAAAACTGCATACAGCAATCTACAAAAGATAACAACATTGATGTTTTTACAAAATGGCTCCAATAGACATGGCCACTCTGTTTCTAACTCCCAAGCAACTTTGCAGTATTTCATTTTGGGGGGTGTTATTTCTTACATTATTAGCCCAGAACGTTTTTTTGCTTTATTACATACAACCGGAAAGAAGTTTTGGATATTGGAGCGTCGGTAACTCACCAGCATTTCGACCAGAAATATGTCTTTCCTGAATTGGATCCTTTGTTCGTATCAGGAGGCGTGCACACCATCCACCGCTTCCGAGTATATTACTTGCTGAAGTTCAGAATCATGGCTGTCTCCGGATATACTGTCCCATCCATACAACCGGCTGGGTTCTCAGTACATCGTAAAAATGGGAATAAAGAAGAAGAAAGAAGAAAGGAGGAGGTTTATGTCATTTAGTTCACACGGCCTGGAATACTTCACAATTAAATGCCGACTACATTACCTCCTGAGAAAATGGGCTCTCAAGGAACACTGGACTTTGTGCAAACTGGAAACCGCATATCCCGAGGCCACAAATCTGAGGAAAACCATACCGAAGATTTTTCAACACATTTCCTGTAGTGCTCGCGTTTCAAAAACTCTCAACCATTGTTACTCTCCCTTCTGGGATGACTAAAACGCCCTTCCATCAGCAAATCAAATCATGACACCAATCTGCTCCTCCCTTCCTATAGTCTCCCTTCCTATAGGCAGGAAGTGCCCAGGCTAAGGTCTATTCAACGCTGGTCTGACCAATTGGAATCCATGCTTCAAGATTGTTTCGATCCTGCGGACTTGGATATGTCCTGAGTTGCCTCGGAGAATAACATTGATGTATACGCTGACCCGGTGACGGATTTCATCAGGAGTGCATAGTAGATGTTGTTCCCACTGTGATGATTAAAACCTATCCAAAACCTATCCAGCATTCGATGCAAAACTGAAAGCGCACACCACTGCATTTAACCATGGCAAGGTGACTGGGAATATGGTTGAATACAAACAGTCCAGTTATGCCCTCTGTAAGGCAATCAAACATACAAAACGTCAGTACAGAGACAAAATGGAGTAGCAATTCAACGTCTCAGACACGAGACGCAAGTGGCAGGGACTCCAGACAATCATGGATTACAAATGGAAAACCAGCCATGTCGTGGACACCAACGTCTTGCTCCCAGACAAGCTAAACACCTTCTTCGCCCGCTTTGAAGATAACACAGTGCCACCGATGCGGGCCTTTGCTGTGGACTGTGAGCTCTCGTTCTACGTGGCCAATGTGAGTAAGACATTTAAGTGTGTTAACACTCGCAAGACTGCCAACCCAGACGGCATCCCTAGTTGCGTCCTCAGAGCATGTGCAGACCAGCTGGTTGGAGTGTTTACGGAGCTATTCAATCTCTCTCTATCCCAGTCTGCTGTAACAACTTGCTTCAAGAGGTACACCACTGTTCCTGTATCCAAGAAAGCGAAGGTAACTGAACTAAATTATATTGCATCGTAGCACTCAATTCTGTCATCATGAAGTGCTTTGATAGGCTTGTTAAGGATCAAATGACCTCCACCTTACCCGACAACCTAGACCCACTGCAATTTGCATACCTCCCCGATAGATTGACGGATGACGCAATCGCCATCACACTGCACACTGCCCTATCCCATCTGGACAAAAGGAATACCTATGTAGAATGCTGTTCATTGACTACAGCTCAGCATTCAATACCATAGTACCCTCCAAGCTCATCATCAAGCTGGAGGCCCTGGGTCTTAACCCCGCCCTGTGCAACTAGGTCCTGGACTTTCTGACGGGCCGCCCCCAGGTGGTGAAGGTAGGAAACAACATCTCCACTTCGCTGACCCTCAACACTGGGGCCCCACAAGGATGCGTGCTCAGCCCCCTCCTGTACTCCCTGTTCACCCATGACTGCGTGGCCATGCACGCCTCCAACTCAATCATCAAGTTTGCAGACAACACAACAGTAGTGGGCTTGATTACCAACAACGACGAAACAGCCTACAGGGAGAAGGTGAGGGCACTCAGAGTGTGGTGTCAGGAAAACAACCTCTCACTCAACGTCAACAAAACAAAGGAGATGATAGTGGACTTCAGGAAACAGCAGAGGGAATACCCCCCTATCCACATCGAAGGTTCCTCGGCATACACATCACAGACAAACTGAAATGGTCCACTCACACCGACAGTGTGGTGAAGAGGGCGCAACAGCACCTCTTCAACCTCAGGAGGCTGAAGAAATTTGGCTTGTCACCCAAAACCCTGACAAACATTTACTGATGCACAATCGAGAGCATCCTGTCGGGCTATATCACAGCCTGGTATGGCAACTGTACCACTCTCCAGAGGGTGGTGCAGTCTGCACAACGCATCACCGGGGGTAAACTACCTGCCCTCTATGACACCTACAGCACCTGATGTCACAGGAAGGTCAAAAAGATCATCGAGGACATCAACCACCTGAGCCCCTGCCTGTTCCCACCACTACCATCCAGAAGGCGAGGTCAATACAGGTGCATCAAAGCTGGAACCGAGAGACTGAAAAACAGCTTCTATCTCAAGGCCATCAGACTGCTAAACAGCAATCACTAACTCAGAGAGTCTGCTGCCTACATTGAGACCCGATCACTGGCCACATTAATAAATGGATCACTAGTCACTTTATACAATGCACTCTAAATAATGGCACTTTAATGATGTTTACATATCTTACATTACTCATATCACATGTATGTACTGTATTATATACCATCTATTGCACCTTGCCTATGCCTCTAGGCCATCGCTCATCCATATACTTACACGTACTTATTCTCATTCCCCCCTTTAGATGTGTGTATTACAGTAGGTAGTTGTTGGGGAATTGTTAGATTACTTGTTAGATATTACTGCACTGTCAGAACTTAAAGCACAAGCATTTCGCTACACTCGCATTAACATCTGCTAACCATGTGTATGTGACAAATAACATTTGATTTGATTTGATCAGATTAAATAGAGGCCTTAGTCTGTTGAACCAATACAAATAAGCAAGGCTGGGAAGGTAATCTATTAAAAGGTCCAGTGCAGCCATTTTTATCTCAATATCAAATTATTTCTGGGTAACAATGAAGTACCTTACTAGCTAGGTTTCCATCCAATGGGTGAATATTCTAAAATACACATAAAAACATTTAGCAAATTTTCCCACCAGAGAAGTGCTTCCATCAAATGGATTTGTTTTAGATACAAATCTGTGCGTGATGAAGTGGTGCACATAAAATAATTTTAAGGTTAAATTCCCATGTACCGAATAAAAGTTAAATGGGTTTCCATCACATTTTCAACTCTACTGATGGTTTTGTCACAAAAATGTATGTGTTATATAGTGAATGTGTTCACTCTGGTCTTGGCACGTGTGCTCTAGCCAGCAACTCACAGATACAGGTATAGCCTACATTGATTTAAAAAATGCACAATTATTTTTAGTTGTCAAACGGCAGCCAAGCATTGATCATCATGTCACCAGAATAAGACACTAAATATTTATTGGAAAGTAGCATCAAGCTCATCACCGTGCACTTTCACCACCCTGTGAAGTTCATAATAACTTATTTCATCTGTTGCCTAATAAACTGCATGCCTTCCAGAGTCGTAGTGGGAGGACCACACAATATCATGGCATGACTCCAAGTTTATTTCGATGTGATGGTTATTATATCAATATTTGCACATAAAGGCATTTCAACCGCCATTTCTCACATTATTCATTTTACAGACACAAAAAGATCCTTGTCTAACATTTTTGTTTTATCAACATTTGGAAAGTTTACTGACAAATTTGCTGTTTCCATTAGGCCTGTTGTGATATCACCAGGCAGGCCAAAACTCCATTCCACCAACACAGAATGACATTTCAGGTGGTCTTTTCAAACAGCTCTTACACTAAAAGTGCATGATCATCCTTTTGACAATTTAACAGTATTATTCCAAACTCAGTGAAAATATATTTAAAAAACAGGAAAATCCAATTTTTGACTGCACTGGTCTTTTATACTGTACTGTGCTTCTGTGTGCTGTTGAACCGTCCATGTGTGTTGGCTTGCATGTACTTTATGTACAGTATGTATGTAAGTGTCTGTGGCAGAAAGGAAAATTGTAGCGGGACTGTAATAAACAGCCCTGCCCTAGGGTTTTAGATTTCTGTCCAGCAGCACTAATAATCAGTCTTCCTCACCAGCAGCAGGCTGCCAGTACCTACATTTACATTTTACTCATTTAGCAGACGCTCTTATCCAGAGCGACTTACAGTAGTGAATGCATACATTTCATGCATTTTCTGTTTTTTTTGTGCTGACTCCCCGTGGGAATCAAACCCACAACCCTGGCATTGCACACACCATGCTGGCATTGCAAACACCATGCTCTACCAACTGAGCCACAGGGAAGGCTGCATGCCTACAGGTTTAATGTTATGTGTAGAATGAGGGTGATTTCATCCCTGGCTAGATCCACCCAGCCCAGTTAGCCTAACCTTCACTACCTAGTCCTTCCTACCCCCCTGTGCCAGATAGATGACATGCACTCCTAGACTTCAGTATGGAGCTGAGCTGTTCCACATGTCAGCTAGCGCATGAAACCAGTGATCGATGAGCCTTGTCAAACCCCAGACATTGAAATTTACTGTAAGGAAACGGCTTTGTCCCAAATGGCACCCTATTACCTATAAAGTGTTCTACTTTTGACCAGAGCCCTATGTAGTGCACTGCACTCTTAAAAACTAAAACTAAAAGGGTTCTATGGCTGTCCCCATAGGAGAACCCTTTGAATAACCCTTTTTGGTTCCAGGTAGAACCCTTTTGGGTTCCATGTAGAACTCGTTCTACAGAGGGTTCTGCATGGAACCCAAAAGGGTTCTACCTGAAACCAAAAATGGTTGTCCTATAGGGACAGCCAAAGAACCCTTTTGGAACCCTTTTTTTATAAGAGTGTGCATAGGGAATAAGGGTGCCATTTGAGACGCCGTCAACAGAAACAGCAGGAATGAGTTGATCTTTATGAAGTCAATCTATATTCATGTCTGTCTACAGATATAAATATGACCTCCCATGTTCAAATAAGAGTAGGGGGAAATGATGCATAAAAACTGTGGTGTTGGAGAAAGCTTCAGTCATTCTGAATGAATAAGTATTGGTGGGTGAGATGGAATGCCTGCGTGCTGAGCTAGAAACTGTGTGGTTGCATCTGTGTCTGTGTCTGTGTGTTTGTCTGTGTGTGTGTGTCTGTGTGTGTGTTTCCAAAGTAGGTTAAGGGAAGACTGGAGGGGGGTTTGGACTCAATGTGACCCAACATTTGGAAATAAAATATAGGCTCATTTAGTAGAGGATGGTGCTTGAAATGCCAGGACAGTGAGTTAGATTCCTTGGACCACCCGCTCTGTAGCTCAGTTGGTAGAGCATGGTGCTTACAATGCCAGGATAGTGGGTTAGATTCCTGGGACCACCCATGCGCAAAATGTATGCTCGCATGACTGTAAGTTGCTTTAGATAAAAGTGTCTGCTAAATGCCAGATATTATTCTACATTATTTCCCTCTCATATTTTGCCTAGGGAAAGGGGATTAATTCTCAGTCATAAAATTTGATTTCATGAGGCAGTTAAGTATTTTAACTGCTCCAGATCTAATTAAGGTTAATACTTTAAACCAGCACTGTCTTTCCAAGAAACAGGGGAGAAACGTGTTGAGGAGGTTTACATGTGTTATTGAAGCACTCAGCAAGTCTGTCATTCAATTAATTGAACTTCAGCCCCCACGGCTTATTCATTCTGCCCCATTAGCACCACCACATCCTGTGACCCCTAAAGGGCTCGAAGGAGCAGAATGCAGAGTAAATAAATGGGTCTGACGGGATGTTTCAGTGCTAATGGATAGCTGGGAGAGAGATATCTATAAACCCTGCTACTGGGAGTGAGTCTGTATGCAGGATCTACAGCTGGAGGTCACAGTTTATGCGTCCCAAATGGCACCCTATTCCCTATATACCCCCTTATAGTGCATTACATAGGGCTATGTTCAAAAGTAGTGCACTATATAGAGAATAGGCTTCCATTTGGGACGCGTATAGTATGGATGGACCGAGGAGGAGGGAGCTCTGTTCTTGGTATTCCGGTGAGGCTCTCCTCTCCCGGCCGACCAAGTACTTTATGTAGATGGGGTGGTACATGTCTGTTATTTTCTGTAAGTGAAGTGCCATGGTGACAGAGGATTTAGTGTTCTGCCTATAGCAGGTGTTTGAAGATAGATCAGTGCTGGCAGAGCCCTGGCAGATTGTGTTGAGCTCAGTGACAGTGGTTTGTTATTTCAATAAAGTCTAAGCAGTTGATCAAATATTGAATTTGGCCTTTAGGCTACTACTATAGCCCAGAGAAACGCATTGAATAACACATTCATAAATGGCAAAAAATACTGTCAAAAAACGTATCATAAGAAACAAGGTTTTGAAGTGTTTGTCCTCTTATATCTAAGAGATATAAGAAAAGGAAATTATTGTATTTTTTTTAACACATATTTAACCCCTTTTTTGGTTGGGCAGAAAACTACCTTCATACTTCCATAACATTTTTTTTTACCGGTACCGGTTACCTTCAGACGAGTCCCGTGACACTTGTGGGGGTCGCAGAGCAAAACGGAGACCTTCATCGTGTTTGTGAGAGTCTCTCCTTTCCATAGAGTGTAGGTCAAACCATTTGGACGCTACTGACATTTTCGTCAGAAGACTGATTTTCGTGATGTCTCATGGTCTGACAAACACAGGTCTAGCTCTGACACCTTTCACTGCAGATGGGAAGTGCTACATCGGCGGACGAGGTTGATTGCAACACGTCCAATGCAAAATATCTCTAGCTTAAATTGATAGATTTTGATATACATTTTTTTATTATGTTACTTAGATTGACACAGTGATGCATCAATGGACTCTATGGGGTTATCTGATGATCACTGGCCAAATCCTTTCAGAGTCAAGCTGCCATGCGGCGGAGTGTTGGGGAGTGAAACGTAAGCAAACAGTGATAAACAACGACGGGTAAGGAGAATTTGGGGCTGCTAGAGAGAGGGAGGGAGAATTTGCAGTGAAACGAAGATGGGGAATATTCAGAGGGACAGAGAGATGAGGTAGAAATAACCTTTGAATGACAAAATAAAAATATTTGTATCTTTCAAACATATAGGAGTGTACTTTTAGGTGTGCCACCATGGATTTACTGTATGATGGCTATATGCTGTAATCAATACCACCCCCTCCATCAGCGGGGAAAGGAGACAGCTCATTGTTTCAGTGCAAGGTATAGAGATCCAGATTCTTTAGAAGGGAGTAACTCACCAGGAGGAGAAGGGAGAAGGGAATGGGGCTCTGTCAGCCTCCTAAATGGCACCTTAGTTCCTTAATAGTGCACTGCGTTTGACCCTATGGGCCTTGGTCCAAAGTAGTGCACTATACAGTGCCTTGCAAAAGTATTCATCCCCCTTGGCGTTTTTCCTATTTTGTTGCATTACAATCTGTAATTTAAATTGATTTTTATTTGGACTTCATGCAATGGACATACACAAAAAAGTCTAAATTGGTGAAGTGAAATGAAACAAATTACTTTTTTCAAAAGATTCTAAGAAATGTAAAACTGAAAAGTGGTGTGTGCATATGCATTCCCCCCCTTTGCAATGAAGCCCTACATAAGATCTGGTGCAACCAATTACCTTCAGAAGTCACATAATTAGTTAAATAAAGTCCACCTGTGTGCAATCTAAGTGTCACATGATCTGTCACATGATTTCAGTATAGACCATTTTCTGAAAGGCCCTAGAGTCTGCAACACCACTAAGCAAGTACACCACCAATCAAGTGTCACCATGAAGACCAAGGAGCTTTCCAAACAGGTCAGGGACAAAGTTGTAGAAAAGAACAGATCAGGGTTGGGTTATAAAAAAATCCGAAACTGAACATCCCACGGAGCACCATTAAATCCATTATTAAAAAATGGAAAGAATATGGCACCACAACAAACCTGCCAAGAGAGGGCCACCCACCAAAACTCACGGACCAGGCAAGGAGGGCATTAATCAGAGAGGCAACAAAGAGACCAAAGATAACCCTGAAGGAGCTGCAAAGCTCCACAGTGGAGACTGGAGTATCTGTCCATAGGACAACTTTAAGCTGGGCTTTATAGAAGAGTGGCCAGAAGAAAGCCATTAATTAAAGAAAAAAATAAGCAAACACGTTTGGTGTTCGCCAAAAGGCATTTGGGAGAATTTTCAAACATATGGAAGACGGTACTCTGGTCAGATGAGACTAAAATATAGCTTTTTGACCATCAAGGAAAATTCTGTCTGGTACAAACCCAACACCTCTCATCACCCTGAGAACACTATCCCCACAGTGAAGCATGGTAGTGGCAGCATCATGCTGTGGGGATGTTTTTCATCGGCAGGGACTGGGAAACTGGTCAGAATTGAAGAAATTATGGATGGCTTTAAATACAGGGAAATTCTTGTTGGGAAACCTGTTTCAGTCTTCCAGAGATTTGAGACTGGGATGGAGGTTCACCTTCCAGCAGGACAATGACCCTAAGCACAATGCTAAAGCACCACTCGAGTGGTCTAAGGAGAAACATTTAAATGTCTTGGAATGGCCTAGTCAAAGCCCAGACCTCAGTCCAATTGAGAATCTGTGGTATGACTTAAAGATTGCTGTACACCAGCAGAACCCATCCAACTTGAAGGAGCTGGAGCAGTTTTGCCTTGAAGAATGGGCAAAAATCCCCCTGGCTAGATGTGCCAAACTTATAGAGACATACCCTAAGAGACTTGCAGCTGTAATTGCTGCAAAAGGTGGCTCTACAAAGTATTGACTTTGGGGGGGTGAGTAGTTATGCATGCTCAAGTTTTCCATTTTTTTGTGTTCTTTCTTGTTTGTTTCACAAGAAAAAATATTTTGCATCTTCAAAGTGGTAGGTATGTTGTGTAAATCAAATGACACAAACCCCCCCAAAATCAATTTTAATTCCAGGTTGTAAAAATGCCAAGGGGGTGAATACTTTTGCAAGCCACTGAGTGCCATTTGGGATGCACTTGGGAGGAGGGAATGGAGAGAGGAATTACAGAACTGCTCCTGTTTACTGCAGTGACCAAACTTCTCCCATTAACTGTAATTACCGAACTGCTCCCATTGAATAGTTAGGGTTAAGATGGGGTGTTTATGACTATTCACAGGCTGGACCCTAGCCCTAACCCTGACCCTAACCATTGGCCTTGTTCTAAAACTGTGACCGGTGTTTTGATGGTGGCATTGAACATTCAGCCAGGAGGAGAAAAAAGAGTGAAACGAAACTGGGGCGATGGAAGTGAAATGATAGAAAAGAAGAATGGAAGTGGGAGTGACGGAAGGAGGGAACAAGAACAATATTGTATAAGGGGCCATACGTTTTCTACTGTGCTGGGGGAGTCACATAGTATAGGTGCTGCTGATGGAAAGGGACTGAAATGAATGGTAGGAAAGGTTGTGCGTTGGTAAGTAGGTCAGACAGATATTATTGTGTTTGTGTATTGTAAAGAAAGACAGAGAAAAAAAGAATACATCAGTGAGCGTGTTTTACGTGTCCTTGTTTTTTTATTGGAACAGATTGAATAGTGACGTTTGAGAGAGAAGGAGCTCCGTGGTTCTTTAATGGAAAAGTTAATCAAATCACACTTGGTATTACTTCTAAGGCAGCACTTCCTATAATGTGGAGGAACTGCGTCGGTAATGCAAAAGTCCTCCGTCCAGTCTACATCTTGCAGATGTCTACACGTATCCCATATACACTCCCTCCATATGTACTTGGACAGTGAAGCTTACATTTTTTTATTTGTCTCTATACCCCAACATTTTAGATTTGAGATAGACTATTTCATTTTCGGTGACAGGGAGTACAGCATGTCAGCTTTAACTTTATTGTATTTGCATACATATCTGTTTTACTGTTTAGAAATTAAAACACAATGTCCAGTTGAAGTCGGAAGTTTACATACACATTATCCAAATTCATTTTAACTCAGTTTTTCACAATTCCTGACATTTAATCCTAGTAAAAATCCCCTGTCTTAGGTCAGTCAGGATCCCCACTTTATTTTAAGAATGTGAAATGTCAGAATAATAGCAGAGAGAATGATTTATTTCAGCTTTTATTTCTTTCATCACATTCCCAGTGGGTCAGAAATACACTCAATTAGTATTTGGTAGCATTGCCTTTAAATTGTTTAACTTGGGTCAAATGTTTTTGGTAGCCTTCCACAAGCTTCCCACAATAAGTTGGGTGAATTTTGGCCCATTCCTCCTGACAGAGCTGGTGGAACTGAGGCAGGTTTGTAGGCCTCCTTGCTGGCACATGCTTTTTCAGTTCTGCCCACAAATGTTCTATAAGATTGAGGTCAGGGCTTTGTGATGGCCACTCCAATACCTTGACTTTGTTGTCCTTAAGCCATTTTGCCACAACTTTGGAAGTATGCTTGGGGTCATTGTCCATTTGGAAGACCCATTTGCGACCAAGTTTTAACTTCCTGACTGATGTCTTGAAATGTTGCTTCAATATACCACATAATTATCCTCCCTCATGATCCTATCTAAGCCTCCCCCTTTTTCCTCCAAACATAACAATGGTCATTATGGCCAAACAGTTCTATTTTTGTTTCATCAGACCAGAGGACATTGCTCCAAAAAGTAAGATCTTTGTCCCCATGTGCAGTTGAAAACCATAGTTTGGCATTTTTATGGCGGTTTTGGAGCAGTGGCGATATAGGACTCATTTTACTGTGGATATAGATAGTTTTGTACCTGTTTCCTCCAGCATCTTCACAGGGTCATTTTCTGTGTTTCTGCGATTGATTTGCACTTTTCACACCAAAGTACGTTTATTTCTAGGAGACAGAATGTGTCTCCTTCCTGAGCGGTATAACGGCTGCGTGGTCCCATGGTGTTTATACTTGCGTACTATTGTTTGTACAGATGAACGTGGAACCTTCAGGCATTTGGAAATTGCTCCCAAGGATGAACCAGACTTGTGGAGGTCTACAATTTTTTTCTGCGGTCTTGGATGATTTCTTTTGATTTTCCCATGATGTCAAGCAAAGAGGCACTGAGTTTGAAGGTAGGCCTTGAAATACATCCACAGGTACACCTCCAATTGACTCAAATTATGTCAATTAGCCTATCAGGAGCTTTTAACGCCATGACATCATTTTCTGGAATTTGACAAGCTGTTTAAAGGCACAGTCAACTTAGTGTATGTAAACTTCTGACCCACTGGAATTGTGATACAGTGAATTATAAGTTAAATAATCTGTCTGTAAACAATTGTTGGAAAAATTACTTGTGTCATGCACAAAGTAGATGTCCTAACCGACTTGCCAAAACTTTAGTTTGTTAACAAGAAATTTGTGGAGTGATGAAAAACAAGTTTTAATGACTCCAACCTAAGCGTATGTAAACCTTCGACTTCAACTGTATCTAGTCCCCTCATTTGAATAAATCACAAGTATTTTGACACTCTGCATCTGCAAACCTAGTAGTGCAGGTATGGGAGTGGTAGTCTTCATTGGGAGCTACAGCTCTCATGGCCTATGGGAACAGAAGTGAGAAGTAGCAAACCCTCATGATGCCACAATACACAAACAGACATTAACACAGTATGTAGACCACAGGATGGCACCTTAACTGGGGAGAACGGGCTCGTGATAATGACTGGAGCAGTGGAATGGTAAGTGGAATGGTATCAAATACATCAAACACATTGGTTTCCAGGTGTTTGATGCCATTCCATTTGCTCAGTCCGGGCATTATTATGAGCCGTTCTCCCCTCAGCAGCCTCCACTGATGTACACTATGGATCAAACTTGATTGTAGTGCAGCGCGACAAGGTGCTGAAGCAGAAAAGGGATATAAGGGACTCCAGTTTCCCAGAGGACACAGTGTGAGGAATGTTCTGTGTCCCAAATGGCCTTCCCTACCTAAAGCCCTCATCAAAAACAGTGCACTATAAAGGGAAAAGGGTGGCATTTGGAATGCAAACTGTGTGTTATTTTGGGGAGAGTGGTTGTGCTGTTAGGGTGATTGCTATTGACAGACCCACTGGCCTCTCTGACCTAATCCCATCACTGGCGGTGTCTTCGCTCCATTTTACAAGCTCTCCAAGGGATCCCTCAACCTGACAACTGCAAAATGACAGCCAGGAGGAATCAAACACACACACACGCATGCACAAATGCACGCACACACACATACACAGACACACACACTCACACACACTTGGCTGACTCGCTGACAAAGTGAAGGGTGAGATCACAACCGTTATTGATCATTGAGGTGTGTGTGTGTGTGTGTGTGTGTGTGTGTGTGTGTGTGTGTGTGTGTGTGTGTGTGTGTGTGTGTGTGTGTGTGTGTGTGTGTGTGTGTGTGTGTGTGTGTGTGTGTGTGTGTGTGTGTGTATGCATGAGTGTGTGCCTACGTGCGTGTGTCTATATATTCTTTAACCTGTTTGGTATAGGGGGCAGTATTGAGAATTTTGGAAAAAATATGTTCCCATTTTTAACGGCCTCCTACACCAACTCAGAAGCTAGAATATGCATATTATTGTTCAGGTTTGGATAGAAAACACTCTGAATTTTCTAAAACTGTTTGAATGGTGTCTGTGAGTATAACAGAACTCCTATGGCAGGCAAAAACCTGACAAGGCTTCAAGCAGGAAGTACCCTGTCTGACAAGGAGTCGTGCGTCTTACCTCTTTTTATTGAAAAGTAAGGATCTTAGCTGTAACGTGACAATTCCCAGGGCTCCAATAGGCTCTCAGAGCCCGCGAAATAACTGAAGGTTTACGAGGGAACCTCAGGTTGAAATATATTATCGCCTTTTGTAAGTGGATGCTCGGAGGACCTTTCAATGATGCGCGTGCATGAGTCGCTTCTGAGGAGAAATTTTATTCGGCTGTTTAGGCTCAATGCATACTCCCGGTCGGAATATTAACACTTCTCTATGACATAAATGGCATAAAAATTGGTTTTAAACAGCGGTTGACATGCTTCGAAGTACGGTAATGGAATATTTAGACATTTTTGACACGCCAATGCGCCATGCGCGACACCGCGAAAAAGCATTCTAGAACTCACGAACAAAACGTCGCTGTTGGAACATAACGATGGATTATTTGGGACCAAACCAACATTTGTTATTGAAGTAGAAGTCCTGGCAGTGTATTCTGATGAAGAACAAGCAAGGTAAGAACATCTTTCTTATAGGAAATGTGATTTTGGTGGATGCTGACCTGGGTGGGTATCTAAATAGCTAGCCCTGTAATGCCGGGCTATGTACTTAGATTATTGCAAAATGTGCTTCATCCGAAAAGCTATTTTAAAATCGGACATATCGAGTGCATAGAGGGGTAATGTATCTATAATTCTTAAAATAATTGTTATGCTTTTTGTGAACGTTTATCGTGAGTAATTTAGCAAACTGTTAGTAAATTCACCGGAAGTTTGCGGTGGTTATGCTTTTTCTGAACGTCACATGCTAATGTAAAAAGCTGGTTTTTGATATAAATATGAACTTGATTGAACAGACATGCATGTATTGTATAACACAATGTCCTAGGTGTGTCATCTGATGAAGATTATAAAAGGTTAGTGCTGCATTTAGCTGTGGTTTGGGTTTATGTGACATGATATGCTAGCTTGAAAAATGGCTGTGTGATTATTTCTGGCTGGGTACTCTGCTGACATAATCTAATGTTTTGCTTTTGTTGTAAAGCCTTTTTGAAATCGGACAGTGGGGTTAGATTAACGAGATTCTTGTCTTTAAATAGCTGTGAAATAGTCATATGTTTGAGAAATTGAAGTTATAGCATTTCTAACGATTCAAAAATCGCGCCACTGGATTTCAGTGGCTGTTACGTAGGTGGGACGAGTTCGTCCCACATGTACTAGAGAGGTTAAGTCATATGGTCTGTCTGATATTATGTTTGTCCTACTTTAAACAATTCATGCCTGTCCAACAGCCTGTCATGAAAAAAAGACTCCAAAGTTCCAGGACTTTGTGAGAAAATAAAAACAGCTTGTTGGATGTACCCAAGCTCAGTTTGCTTAAAATGTGTCACCCTGTTCCCCGACAGCTCAACACTCCCTGAGTCCGGATGAGGAGACAGAGAACTCCCACAGAGACAGACCAGGAGTCGCAGAGCAATGAAAATAAACCTGAGAGCTAATATGTAAGACATGGCATCCCAGTGTCCAGGCAACACCATTACTAGAATTTAGACCAGCACTGACACATCCTGTGGGACCAGCAATGATTGATGTGGGGGGGGGGATGTTTACTGTTAATTTGTATTGTTTATTTCACTTTTGTTTATTATCTAGTTCACTTGCTTTGGCAATGTTAACATATGTTTCCCATGCCAATAATGCCCTTTAATTGAAATTGAATTGAAATTCAAATCAAATCAAAATGTATTGGTCACATACACATGGTTAGCAGATGTTATTGCGAGTGTAGCGAAATTGAGAGAGAGAAAGTGAGAGAAAGAGAGAGGGAGAGATTGATTGGGGACAGAGCATCTAAACAAGGACACATGGTGAGCCACTCACCTCTCCTCAGGAGTCTGGATTCAACCAGTCCAGTCACAGTGGGAGAGCCACATGCAACACTCACCATCAGCCACCATGTGGTATTTCAGCCAATCAAGCCTTACATAGCTAGTCACTTTAAACTAACCTTTCTGCTAGAGGAGAGGTGAGTCATTTCTCAGACAAATCCAGTGGCCCATTTGGATCCGTGACTCATGTTAGCTTGCTTCAGGCTCTGACTGTCTCCATAATAGGGAGTAATACACCTTTAACTGCTCCTTTTGGCTTAACCAAGTGGCCAGGGCTAACAAAGAGATATCATATGGGATATTATTGGACTTAAAACATTTAAAGCGTTTCCTGTAGTTCCAAAAGCACAATTTTGATTCAATTTTATTTAATTATAGAAGGCAGGAGATGAATTCTATTGGAGTGCAGACACCTTCCGCCTCTGGTTTAACGGTTTTGAGCAGTGTCTCTAATATGGTCAAACATTTGGCAGGAGGTTAGGAAGTGCAGGTCAGTTTCCATCTCATTTTGTGGGTAGTGTGCACATAGCCTGTCTGCTCTTGAGAGCCAGGTCTGCCTACGGCGGCCTTTCTCAATAGCAAGGCTATGCTCCCTGAGTCTGTACATAGTCAAAGCTTTCCTTAAGTTTGGGTCAGTCACAGTGGTCAGGTATTCTGCCACTGTGTACTCTCTGTTTAGGGCCAAATAGCATTCTAGTTTGCTCAGTTTTTTTGTTAATTATTTCCAATGTGTCAAGTAATTCTCTTTTAGTTTTCTCATGATTTGGTTGGGTCTAATTGTGTTGCGGTCCTCACAAACAGTCTCTCTCTCTCTCTCTCTCTCTCTCTCTCTCTCTCTCTCTCTCTCTCTCTCTCTCTCTCTCTCTCTCTCTCTCCCCCCCCTCTCTCTCTCTTACTGGCTGCTCACTACCCCCACCTCACCCCCCACTCCACTCCACTCCGGAGCAATTAAAACACCCTGATTAGGTAAGTGAAGAGCTTAATCAGTGAATGAGCTCAGTTGGAACGACTGAGATAGGAGACAGTGTCCTTGAACGCTCCCTTCGAATGGATACATTCTTACATAAACAGTGTCTCTGCGATGTTTGAAATAAATTATGCTTGTGTGATATGTGAAGGTGTGTTATGAATGTTACTCATTCATGTCGAGTTCACACATTCAATATTTAAACAAAAGTCATCAGGTTTAGATTGAGATTGGACATTTTCCTATCTCTGACTGCTAAAAAAGTTTAAAATAATCTTCCAAATAGACCCATACGTCACATCTTGCATCAGCCAGGAGTACATGTGGGTCAAGGTGCTGAAAGGAGGGGCAACATGGATCCCAAATGCAGCATGGCCAAATGGTCACATCTGATGCTCTGCAAAATAGAGTATTTGAGTTTACACTCTCTGGTCATTAGAAAAGAAACACACTTAGACTAACTAACAGACTCAGCAACAGAGAGCAGCAGAAATACTAGGTGTATCGGCTCGGCTGTCCTCTCTTCTCTCCATCCCTCTGTTATCTTGTCCTGGGCCTGGCAATGTGCTGAATGTGCTGAATAAGCATGTTGGAAGGGAATATAGAGACGGAGGTAACAAGGGACGAGGAGGCACTGAGGTATAGCGGGAGAAGGAACACTGGGGTATGGAGGGAGGAGAGAGACTGAGGAATGGAAAGAGGAGGAGACACTAAGGTATGGAGGGAGGAGGAACACTGACGTATGTAGGGAGGAGGAGAGACTGAGGTATGGAAAGAGGAGGAGACACTAAGGTATGGAGGGAGGAAGAGAGACTGAGGTATGGAGGGAGGAGGAGACACAGGTATGGAGGGAGTAGGAGAGACTGAATAAAAAGAAAAGCAGACAGTATACAGTATGTATTCTTGGGGTCTATAAAGTATGTGTATGTCTACACAAAGAACTATAGCTACCTTTGCGCACAATTGACCCAGCGTCGTCCGGGTTAGGGAGGGTTTGGCCGGTAGGGATGTTCTTGTCCCATCGCGCTCTAGCGACTCCTGTGGCGGGCCGGTCGCAATGCACACTGACACGATCGCCAGGTGTACGGTGTTTCCTCCGAGACATTGGTGCGGCTGGCTTCCGGGTTAATTAAGTTGTTTTGACAAATTACCAAGCCCTTTTTACATCAGCTGATGTCACAAAGTACTGTACAGAAACCCAGCCTAAAACCCCAAACAGCAAGCAATGCAGGTGTAGAAGCACGGTGGCTAGGAAACACTCCCTAGAAAGGCAGGAACCGAGGAAGAAACCTAGAGAGGAACCAGGCTATGAGGGGTGGCCATTCTTCTTCTGGCTGTGCCAGATGGAGATTATAACAGAACATGGCCAAGATGTTCAAATGTTCATAGATGACCAGTGGTTGTAGAGGGTGTTCCAGTGGTTGTAGACGGTGCAACAGGTCAGCACCTCAGGAGTAAATGTCAGTTGGCTTTTCATAGCCGATCATTCAGAGTATCTGTACTGCTCCTGCTGTCTCTAGGGAGTTGAAAACAGCAGGTCTGGGACAGGTAGCATGTCCCGTGAACAGGTCAGGGATCCATAGCCGCAGGCAGAACAGTTGAAACTGGAGCAGCAGCACAACCAGGTGGACTGGGGACAGCAAGAAGTCATCAGGCCAGGTAGTCCTGAGGCATGGTCCTAGGGCTCAGGTCCTTGTTATTCTGGCACCACCCGGCCAGGTCTCTGACCTCTTCCCTATAGGCTGTCTCGTTATTGTCTGTGATCAGGCCTACCACTGTTGTGTCATCGGCAAACTTACACAGGAGGGGACTAAGCATGCACCCCTGAGGGACTCCAGTGCTGAGGATCAGCGTGGCAGATGTTTTGCTACCTACCCTCACCACCTGGGGGCTGCCCATCAGGAAGTCCAGGATCCAGTTGCAGAGGGAGATGTTTAGTCCCAGGGTCCTTAGCTTAGTGATGAGTTTTGAGGGCACTATGGTGTTGAACGCTGAGCTGTAGTCAATGAACAGCATTCTCACGAAGGTCTTCCTTTTGTCCAGGTGGGAAAGGGCAGTGTGGAGTGCAATAGAGATTGCATCATCTGTGGATCTGTTTGAGCGGTATGCAGACTGGAGTGGGTCTAAAGTTTCTGGGATAATGGTGTTGATGTGAGCCATTAGCAGCTTTTCAAAGCACTTCATGGCTACGGACGTGAGTGCTACGGGTCTGTAGTCATTTTGGCAGGTTACCTTAGTGCTGCTGGGCACAGGGACTATGGTGGTATGCTTGAAGCATGTTGGTATTACAGACTCAATCAGGGACATGTTGAAAATGTCAGTAAAGACACCTGCCAGTTGGTCAGCACATGCCTGGAGCACACGTCCTGGTAATCCATCTGGCCCAGTGGCCTTGTGAATGTTGACCTGTTTAAAGGTCTTACTCAAGTGGCTATGGAGAGCATGATCACATAGCTCTCATGTATGTCTCAGTGTTGCTTGCCTTGAAGTGAGCATAGAAGTGATTTAGCTCATCTGGTAGGCTCATGTCACTGGGCAGCTCGTGGCTTCTGCTTCCCTTTGTAGTCTGTAATAGTTTGCAGGCCCTGCCACATCCAACGAGCCCCGGAGCTGGTGTAGTATGAGTCAATCTTAGTCCTGTATTGGTGCTTTGCACGTTTGATGGTTCGGTCTGAGGGCATAGCAGGATTTCTTATAAGCTTCCGGGATAGAGTCCCGCACTTTGAAAGCGGCAGCTCTACCCTTTAGCTCAGTGCGAATGTTGCCTGTAATCCATGGCTTCTGGTTGGGGTATGTACGTACAGTCACTGTGGGGACGACGTCCTTGATGCACTTATTGATTAAGCCAGTGACTGATGTGGTGTACTCCGTAATGCCATCGGAAGAATCCCAGAACATATTCCGGTCTGTGCTAGCAAAACAGTCCTGTAGTTTAGCATCTGCTTCATCTAACAACTTTTTTTATAGTCCGAGTCACAGGTGCTTCCTCCTTTAATTTTTGCTTGTAAGCAGGAACCAGGTGGATAGAATTATGGTCAGATTTGCCAAATGGATGGCGAGGGAGAGCTTTGTACGCATCTCTGTGTGTGGAGTAAAGGTGATCTAGAATTTTTTTCCCTCTGGTTGCGTATGTAACATGCTGATAGAAATTAGGTAAAAATGATTTAAGTTTCCCTGCATTAAAGTCCCCGGGCACTAGGAGCGCTGCCTGTGGGTGAGCGGTTTCCTGTTTGCGTATTTCCTCAAACAGCTGACTCAGTGCGGTCTTAGTGCCAGCGTCCGTCTGTGGTGGTAAATAAACAGCCACACATTTTTTTTATGAAAACTCTCTTGGCAAATAGTGTGGTCTACACCTTATCATAAGATACTCTACTTCAGGCGAGCAAAATCTAGAGACTTCCTTAGATCTCGTGCACCAGCTGTTGTTTACAAATATACACAGACCTCCCCCGTTGTCGTCTTACCAGAGTGTGCTGTTCTAGCATATATCCCGCCAGCTGAATGTTTTCCATGTCGTCATTCAGCTATGATTCGGTGAAACATAAGATATTACAGTTTTTGATGTCCCGTTGGTAGGATATTCTTGATCGTACCTTGTCTAATTTATTGTCGAATGTTTGTACATTGGCAAGTAATATTGATGGTAAGGGAAGATTCCCCACTTGCCATTGGCGGATCCTTTCGAGTTACACCGCCCTGTGTCCTCTATACCTGCGTCTCTTTCTCTTGACAATGACGGGGATTTCGGCCTTGTCGGGTGTCTGAAGTACATCCTGCTTGTGTGTCCTGCTTGTTGAAGAAAAAATCTTTGTCTAATCTGAGGTGAGTGATCGCTGTCCTGATATCCAGAAGCTATTTTTGTTGCCGTAAGATACGGTGGCAGAAACACTATGTACAAAATAAGTTACAAATAACGCGAAAAAACACACATAAATAGCACAATTGGTTGGCGCCCGTAAAACGGCTGCCATTTCTTCCCGGCACCATCATAGATTATAGATCATATTTACATTTAAAGAGAGAATAGTAACGTAGTTACATTTATAGACAGAGTAGTAATGTAGTTACATTTACAGAGAGAATAGTAATGTAGTTACATTTACAGAGGGAGTAGTAATGTAGTTACATTTACAGAGAGTGTAGTAATTAGGGATGCACCAATATTACATTTTTGCCCAATACCGATATCAGATATTTTCCTCACCAAAAAACCTGATACCGATACCGATAACCGATATTTAAAATGTTTGCGGCCTTTTAAGCATTCTAGTACAGTTAAATAGTTGAAACACACACACACTGATCAACAAGTTATTTTGTTGGCATTTACGTATGTCCCCATTACCAGTAAAACGTAATCAAAACCTATTTCTTTCACTTGCTTGCTGTGATGTTTCGTTGTTCATTTTTTCAGTCGTTTCATTCTCAACCAGGAATTCATCATACATGTCAAGCACCGATATATTGTGCATCACTAGTAGTAATGTAGTTACATTTACAGAGAGAGTAGTAACGTAGTTAAATTTACAGAGAGTAGTAACATAGCTACATTTACAGAGAGAGTAGTAATGTAGTTACATTTACAGAGCACCAATGTAGTTACATTTACAGAGAGAGTAGAAATGTAGTTACATTTACAGAGAGAGTAGTAATGTAGTTACATTTACAGAGAGAGTAGAAATGTAGTTACATTTACAGAGAGAGTAGTAATGTAGTTACATTTACGGAGAGAGTAGTAATGTAGTTGCATTCACAGAGAGAGTAGTAATGAAGTTACATTTACAGAGAGAGTAGTAACGCAGATATATTTACAGCGAGAGTAGTAATGTAGTTACATTTTCAGAATGCTAGTATTAGTGTGCATGGCTCATTGTTCTGCATCAGTCTCCTCTCCAGGGGTCCATGATGTGGTACATCACTCTTTCTCTAGGTCCATCATAGTGTTATTACCATCAATGGCGGCTTGTCCATTAGGACGTTAGGGGTGGTGCCTCAAGTGTGATTGGTCAAAAAATAATAATATGTTTTTTGGCTCTGTGGCTGTGCACAATTCGCAACATCGTTTTTGTTTCCTCTGCGTAAGAATTCTCCAACACTCACAGCCAAAGGTATTACAATTTTATACTCATCCAATGTCTGCAATGTTTTTGGATGATGTGATGATGTTGTCATTGCTCGCACTTCTTTTTGTGTGCACTGAGTGCTAGTGCGCATGTGATGTTGGTCCGTATAAACCGGATGCAACCCGGATATAGACGGTCTATGAATCTGCGGATGCGAACATGAGTAGATTACGTTGAAAACGACCGTCGGATATCTTGGACGCAGTCTCCAGTTCATATTATACCTCAGTGAGTAGGACACTAGGCAATTGTGAGGAGGAGGAGTCTACCGTGTCTGGAAGAATCTTCATTAATTTTCTGTATTCGGGATTTAATTTTAAGCTTTGTTTAATGATTGACAATTACAGCTGATTTTGGGATTGTATTATACAGTATATGGATTCGCTCTCCTTAAATATAAGTAATCTGATTTATTAGTTTCAGTCTCTGAATTGTTTAATCAAACCTTTCGCTGCCAGCTCCTGATAGCAGGGCATAAAAACTACAATCTGTCTCCTGAACTAGCATAGTGTGCATGGGCACACATGCGCACTATGCCCAACCTCATTTCCCTGGTTTTCCCTGGCTGAACTAGCTGGCTAGCTTAATTATGCTAGGTTTTGTCCTCATTGCCATACTCCATCAATACGGCACACTCACCTTCAAAACTCCTTTGCTAGTTATACAATAATACAACTAAGACATTTGCTGGAAAGAAACATACAAATGTTTATTGTTTTATTGTTTTGTTGAAAAGTCAAGACTGGTTCGAGGTATCTCTCGTAAGACGACGGTGGCGAAGGATATCGTTGCTACTTAACGCAGATCTAAGTTCAGTTTCGAGGTCCACCGGCATCAATGGCATAGGGTTAGCTGGACGTTTCTGACTGGTGTTGGAACTGTGACAACGGCCAGCCTCTCCCCACTTGGCTCGATGGGATATGTAGTGATTTTTCCAACACAGCCAGATATGTTCACAGTGTTGTACCCTTGACCTTTTCTTTATTGACTATTAAAAATGTATTTGTTGATTAAATCAAACTTTATTAATATAATGAGTAATCCAGGAATGTCACAAGTTAAATGACATGAGAAAACCAAAGGAAATAGCGGCGCTACAGAGCACTATGACTATAATAAAGGTCTTCCAGACACGAAGGGTCCACGGAGCACCTCCTCACCACTCTATTTCAAGTGTAACTAAACTTACTGGCGAGCTCATCATGCTTGTGACATTATGCTAGCAAGCTATCCCCAGTTTAAAAATGTGGTTTTACTTGTCGCATCTGTGCTTGTTGCGTTTTCCTTGTGTTTGTCACTGTTTGATGCACTGTTGAGCTGGAACACTGTTGAGCTGGAACACTGTTGAGCTGGAACACTGTTGAGCTGGCTGCTAGTGATGGGTCGTTCGCGAGCCGGCTCTTGTAGGTGAACATTTGGAGCCGGCTCTTGTAGGTGAACATTGGGAGCCGGCTCTTGTAGGTGAACATTGGGAGCCGGCTCTTGTAGGTGAACATTGGGAGCCGGCTCTTGTAGGTGAACATTGGGAGCCGGCTCTTGTAGGTGAACGTTGGGAGCCGGCTCGCATATCAGAAGAGCCGAATCGATTTATAAAAATATAAAAAAATAAGATATGAATAATCAAAAGATTTAAATGGATAGAATTAACTAATTCAAAGAATGAAAAAATAAATAAAATAATATAGGCCTAAATGCTCAAGCGCACACATTTGTTCTGACTGTGTACTCAGACTAACAGCCTCACCTGCTGTTCCTGTCAATCAGACACACAGTGTCAACCAATGAACCAAAGATGCGTGAGGGAGGGCCAAGCCAACTCACTCACAGTCACACACTTAGCAGCCGAGGAGAGAGAGGAAGGATAGCTGCGAAAACAACAGCTGGAAAATGAGTCAGAAGCACAGTAGCATTTTGATACATTTTAATAATGTAAACAATGTTAGAGCACAGTGTAGAATTTGCCAAAATCTCATATAAAGCCGGTTCTACGCACAACCTACACCGGCATATGCAAACTGTGCACCCAACTGTGAAGCTAGCTGTAGCGGAGCTTCGAGAAATTAGCGGGCCTGCTAGTGATAGTGGTGGAGCCAGCACCTCCACACGTGGAGATGTAGCCACTCAGTCAAGTAGGCCTACTCCACGACCCACAGCAACGCAGTCTTCTGTTGACCAGTTTATGCCAAAGTCTATGTCTATAGCAAAACAAGGCCAAATTGATATTGCATTGGCTAAAATGATTGCCACCGATTTCCAGCCATTTTCGATCGTGGAGGACAGAGGTTTTAGAAATGATAGCAATAGCCTAAATCCAATGTACACAATTCCAAGCTGGAAAACACTTTCAAAATCACTTATTCCACAACTGTACAAGAGCACACAGGCTTCAGTGTGGGAAAGAGTCCAAAAAGCAACTGCAGTTTGCCTTACCACTGACTGCTGGACATCAAGGGTAACCACTTCTTACATGTCAGTTACATGTCACTTCATTGAAGATTTTTCGATGTCTAGCTGTCTTCTGGACTGCTTTGAGTTCAGTGACAGACACACCTCAGAGAACATGACAGAGGAACTGTTGAGAGTGGCCAGAGAATGGCAAGTAGAAGGAAAAGTGGTCTGTTGTGTTAGCGACAATGCAGCGAACATAACCAAAGCCATGAAAATGTTAAAATGGACCCATCATCCATGTCTTGCCCACACAATCAACCTGATTGTAAGAGATGCTCTGAAGGTGATGAAGCCCACTGTGGACAAAGTGAAAGCAGCTGTGGAATACTTCCACAGGAGTACAGTATGTGCTGAAAAACGAAAGTCTACATAACGCCAGATGGGATGCCTGAGCTGAGGCCTAAACAAGACTGCACTACAAGGTGGAATTCAACATTTTATATGTTGAAACGGTTTCTTGAGTCAAAGGATGCCATCGTCTCTACCCTGGCCATTGTCAATGCACCTGTTGATACTCTGACCCAAGAGGAATGGGAGGTGTTGGAGGAGGTGTGCAGAGTCCTGGAACCCTTTGAGCAGGTCACTGTGGAGATCAGTGGAGAGAGGTACAGTAAGCAGTTATTACTACATCATTATTTAATCCAGTTTTATATAGGTATATGAGCAGTAGATGAGAATATAGTATCAGTAGACGAAACATGAACCTGAACTAATAAGTTACTGTTCTCTCTTTTCAGCTATGTGACAGCCTCAAAAATGATACTCCTGTGTAAGGGTCTGCAGCGAATCACAGCCAGACACCAGAGAGAAGCAAATGTAACCATAGGACGTGTGACAGAGTTGATGGACACCCTATGCTCATCAATGGACAGAAAGTTCCACAGAATGGAATATAATCACGTGCTATCAGAAACTGTTGCACTTGACCCCGGGTTTAAGAAGTTAGCCTTCAGTGATGCCAGAGCGATTGATGAGGCTCTTCAAAGAATAACCTCAGCAGCAGGGAGGGACAGTCCCAGCAGTCAACTGGCTCAGGCACCAGGGCAACAGGAAGAAGAGGGATCAGATGGAGCAGAAGCACCAGCAGTAGTGCCACAAACGTCTGCGGTTTGGATGCTGTTTGATGAGAGAGAAACTGGGGATGCAGCACGAAGGAATCCCTCAGCAGATGCCATTATGGAAGTCCGATCCTATTTGGAGGAGCTCTGTTATTTATATTTCTTTGATTATGGTGCAATATTCTATTATGCTGTTCAGATTGCATTCGTTTTGAATGGTCAGATTTATATGTACTTTGTTTATATACATAAAAAAGTTATACTTTAAATGCAAATGTTTAATAGCATTCTTTTTCATAACAAACCAATGCATTTTTAAATACATTGTGGTTAAGGTAGAGTATGATTTCATTTAGTAATTTAATTAGAATTGTTTTAATACCAATCATAGTCAAACTATCGCAAACTGTTTGACTTGAAAAAATACATAACATTTATTTTTAAAGAGCCGTTTGGGATCCAAAAGAGCCGGCTCTTTTTGGTGAGCTGAGCCGAACGAGCCGGTTCACTGAAAAGAGCCGGAATGTTCATCACTACTGGCTGCAATGTTTGTGCGTAGTTCTAAAAATAGAACACACTTTGGCCGCATGGGAAGCAGTGGTGCTTCTGCTTACATGCAAAAGTGAAATAGGTGTATTTATGTTGTAGTTGAAATGAACAGATCACTTTATACATTTTCCCAAAGAAACAACCAGTAATTAGAAAACTTGGCATAATATTGCTGTCGTGCTTTGTTGACAATATGACCCCGCCCAGCCAAGGTTATTCAGTCAATCACAAACGACCACTGATTACCATTCTAATGGTATGAGGGTATATTCTGTCATTAAATAGCAGAAAACAAATCATTCAGTAGACATTAATACCAGTTATAGACTATGGTGATATTGTTTATAATATGAATGCAGCTACCACTGTCTTGAATCTATTGGACACATTTTATCATAGCGTGAAAGTAGGTTGGCCCTCTTTGAAGTCTAATAGATCGATGCATTAATTAAACTCTTTTGATTTATAAAGCCCTCCTGCATATTCTTCCGCCTGACCTTACTTCTGTCAGGTTTCCGTAAGGCAGGAGAAAAGGCAGAGTCAAACGCAGGAGACGTAGTCCAGTAGTGCTAAACACACAGAACGTTCACAGACCTGCTCGCTGACGAATAAACAATCCCGCACATAACATAAACCAAAAGGAACCAAATAAATACCCACCCCTACTAATTACAGAAACGGAAATAGGTGCGGTCTAAAACAGACAAAACACAATGAACACAGAACATAGATCGGTGGCAGCTAGTGGATTAAGGATTAAGTCTCCTCGCTGCTCGGATGTACTCCAGGTTACGGTGGTCGGTCCAGATGAGAAAAGGGTGACGTGCCCCCTCAAGCCAATGTCTCCACACTGTCAAAGCCTTGACCACGGGCAACAACTCCCTGTCCCCCACGTCATAGTTGCGCTCCGCCGGACTCAGCTTCTTAGAAAAGAATGCACAGGGGCGGAGCTTCGGAGGAGCGCCCGAGCGCTGCGACAGCACTGCTCCGACCCCAGCCTCGGATGCGTCCACCTCTACTATGAATGGCAAAGAGGGATCCGGATGCGCCAGCACCGGCGCGTCGGTAAACAGAACCTTCAGACGACGGAAGGCTCTGTCCGCCTCTGTCAACCACTGCAGTCGCACCGGACCCCCCTTCATCAGTGAGGTAATGGGAGCTGCCACCTGACCAAAACCCCGGATAAACCTCCGGTAATAATTGGCGAACCCCAAGAACCGCTGCACCTCCTTCACCGTGGTAGGGGTCGGCCAATTACGCACGGCCGTAACGCAATCACATTCCATCACCACCCCTGTGGTGGAAATGCGATATCCCAGGTAAGAGACGGCTTGTTTGGAGAACTCACATTTCTCAGCCTTGACGTATAGGTTATGCTCCAGCAGCCGCCCAAGCACTTTGCGCACCAGAGCCACATGCGCGGCGAGTGTGGCGGAGTAGATCAGAATGTCATCGATGTACACCACCACACCCTGTCCAAGCATGTCTCTGAGAACCTCGTCCACAAAGGATTGGAAGACAGCGTGAGCATTTTTTAACCCATACGGCATGACGAGGTACTCATAATGGCCAGATGTGGTACTAAATGCGGTTTTCCACTCGTCTCCCCCTCGGATACGCACCAGGTTATACGCGCTCCTGAGATCTAGTTTGGTGAAGAAGCGCGCCCCGTGAAATGACTCCACCACCGTAGCAATGAGAGGTAGCGGGTAACTGAAACCTACTGTGATCGAATTTAGACCTCTATAGTCAATGCACGGGCGCAGACCTCCCTCCTTCTTCTTCACAAAAAAGAAGCTCGAAGAGACAGGGGATTTAGATGGCCGAATGTATCCCTGTCTCAAGGACTCAGCGACATATGTTTCCATAGCCACTGTCTCCTCCTGAGACAGAGGATACACGTGGCTTTTAGGAAGGACAGCGCCAGCCTGGAGGTTTATCGCACAATCTCCCTGTCGATGGGGTGGTAATTGGGTCGCCTTCGTCTTACTGAAGGCGATAGCCAAATCGGCATATTCAGAGGGAATGTGCACAGTAGAGACTTGGTCTGGACTCTCCACCGTGGTTGCACCGATGGAAACTCCTATACACCTACCTGAGCACTCCCTCGACCACCCCTTAAGAGCCCTCTGTCCCCACGAAATCTGAGGGTTGTGAGTGGCTAGCCAGGGGATACCCAGTACCACTGGAAACGCCGGGGAGTCAATGAGGAAGAGGCTGATACGTTCCACATGACCCCCCCACGTCGCCATAACCAGTGGCACCGTAGCCTCCCCCACTTGGCCGGACCCTAGTGGTTGACTGTCTAAGGCGTGCACAGGGAAGGGGTGGTCCAGCTGAACCAGGGGAATCCCTAACCTTTTAGCAACCCCACGGTCCATAAAACTCCCAGCTGCACCTGAATCGACTAGTGCCTTATACTGGAAGTGAGGGGAAAAATCAGGAAAACAAACTGAAATGTACAGATAGTCGACAGGGGGCTCTGGGTGTGGCTGGTGCTGACTCACCTGGGGGGTCGATGTAGTGCTCTGCCTGTCATCCGAACTCCCGGGGGGACCCCTCCAGCACCGGTCCGCAGTGTGTCCTCTGCGCCCGCAGTGGGTGCAGGAGAGGCCCCTCCCCCCAGTCCTCCTTGATGCAGCTCCTCCTATCTCCATGGGCTGTGGAGCAGGAGGGCTGGGAGGTGGAACGAACAGGCCCCGACTGGAACGTCCCCGGGCAGCCAGCAGGTTGTCCAGTCTGATGGATAAATCCACCAGCTGGTCCAGTGTGATGGCGTGGTCCCTGCAGGCCAGCTCCCGGCGGACATCCTCTCGGAGACTGCAGCGATAAGAATCCATCAGGGCCCGCTCATTCCACCCCGACCCCGCAGCGAGAGTCCTGAAATCCAGGGCGAAGTCCTGAGTGCTCCTCGTCCCCTGTCTTAAGTGAAACAATCGCTCACTCGCCGCCTTGCCCTCCGGGGGATGATCGAATACCGCCCGGAAGCGGCGGGTGAACTCCGGGTAGTCACCCCGAGCCGAGTCTGGGCCATCCCAAACCGTGTTGGCCCATTCCAAGGATCTACCCGTAAGACAAGAGACGAGGGCGCTCACCTTTTCTTCGTCGGAGGGAGAGGGGCGAACGGTCGCCAGGTAGAGTTCTATCTATAGTAGAAACCCCTTACATCCCGCAGCGGTCCCGTCAAACTCCCTTGGTGGCGTAATCCGGATGCCGCTCGCGCCTGCTTCAGGTGGGGTTGGTAGAGGCACCGGCTAAGGAACTGGAGCTGATCTGGTGATTGAAGCCCCTCTCTCCCAGTTCTCCAATCTGGCCAGCACTTGGTCCATCGCCGAGCCCAAGCGGTGGAGGAGGTTGGAGTGCTGTGACACCTGTTCTGCCACTGACGGTGCTTCCACTCCTGCTGACTCCATATTTTATTTAGGTGCGGGATTCTGTCAGGTTTCCGTAAGGCAGGAGAAAAGGCAGAGTCAAACGCAGGAGACGTAGTCCAGTAGTGCCGTAGAACGGTATATTTATTGCACCGAAAAAAAAACACTCGACTTAACAACAGGGCATAGAGTGTGCCCAGAGACCACACGGGAACACAGTAAACCCCGAGAAAACAACGATACGTACGGGGCGCAGCCCGGGCAAATAGAATGTTCCTCTAGCGAGAATCTGCTGGGGAAAAAATGTGCTAAACACACAGAACGTTCACAGACCTGCTCGCTGACGAATAAACAATCCCGCACAAAACACAAACCAAAAGGAACCAACTAAATACCCCCCCCCCCCTACTAATTACAGAAACGGAAACAGGTGCGGACTAAAACAGACAAAACACAATGAACACAGAACATAGATCGGTGGCAGCTAGTAGACCGGCGACGACGACCGCCGAGCGCCGCCCGGCCGAGGAGGGGCACCATTTTCTGTGGATACTGTGACAACTTCATTGTTACAGATATATGAGATTCCAGAACCGTTCTCATGGATGGCTAACGCTGGAGATCCCTTCAATCTCCACTGAGTTAGGTAAGTCTGCTTTTAGTTTTTTTGTACCTTACTTGTGGAATAATCTCCAAAGCTCTCTAAAATTGGACGAATTGGTGCCTCTAGGGCACTGGTCACAAAGAAGTCGACAAATATTTCTGTAAAAAACAACAACTATAAAGCCTTCCTTTCCTATTTTCTTTTATTTCTCTCACACTGTTGGCGGTAGGTGCACCCAATTCAGCTGCCCTGAGTGCTGGGTAGGCGAAGTGTTCGCATTTTTAACCATTTCATGTGTCTGAAGGTACAAACTCTTCCTTCCCGGTGGGCCCGGAGAAAGCAAATCAAGTGCACTATAGGTCTCCTGCTGGCTAATCGGATGTCTCAGATGACCCTGTCTGCAGTAACGTAGCAGTTATAAAAGAAAGCTACAGCAAAGTTGATACTGTGAGATTTCTAAACGTTTAAAACCATGACTAGAGAGACTGTCAACGAACACAGCAGAGCTGCTGTTTTTATGAGCGAGTTCATGTTTAAGTTCTTACTCAGAACTGTCAACACTTTGTATTCAAAAAATGTATAAGCCATAAAATGCACTTTCTTCCTACCTCCACTCGCACTACAACCAGCACTGCAGCTGTAATGAATGAGGAGGAAAGTCTATCTATAGGCTTGCATTGTTGCTATCTTTTTTAATATCGAGGAATATTTCACTTTCTCTGGTCATAAGTGTATTAACATTAATTTGTGAGACTGACCTTCAGATGCAGGCACCATCAGCCCAGTAAAATTTTAATAAAAAGCGAATTATTTAAATGTGTGCTCACTCAGCTGTGTCTCACATATAATACAACAGCTGATTGATTACCAGTGTGATCCTATAGCCTAGTCAAATGTTGAAATATACTCTATATATTTTTTAAACGGTCCGAAGGACAATGCATTGGCAGGGAAATTCAAGCAAAGCCAATATGTGGTGATAATGTATTGGCCAATAGCCTACTGCACAAACCTCATTGCTACAGAACTGTTTTTAATTGGTTAATGTTGCGTAGGTTTATGTTTTTTAAGTCATGTTAAAAGAAAATCTGAGCGGTAGATCTTGGCTTGCATTTTGGCTCAGAACGTGATCTTGACTCAGAAAAGGTTGGTGACCTCTGCTCTAGGGCAATTCAAAAGGCTGATGAACATTTTTGGTTTTTTTATGATTGTGTTTTGTTTCATGTATTGATGTGAATATTGACTGTATATTGCAGGACTCTCCACCCCTGTTTCCGTAGGTTTTCACTCCAACCCCAGTTGTAGCTAACCTGATTCACCTTATCAATCGCCTAATTATTAGAATCAGGTGCACTAGATTGGGGTGGAGCAAAAACCTGAAGGACAGTAGCTCTCCAGGAACAGGGTTGGAGAGCCCTGGTATAGTGTATATTGACGTGTATACAGGGCTCATCTGTAAAAGAGACCTTGGTCTCAACATGACTCCTTCTCAAAATTAAGGTTAAATAAATAGGAGGTGGACTACATCCCAAATGGCACCCTTTTACCTATATAGTGCAGTACTTTGAACAGGACTGGTCAAAAGTAGGGAACTCTATAGGGAATAGGGTGACATTTGGGACTCAGCTGTGGGATGGAGCTGCAGCAGAGTGGGCTCCCCTGTCCCAAGTCATGAAGATGGATGCTTGGCCCAGTGCCGGGCAGCGCTGGGCAGGCAGACACAGCTGAGTGCTCCCTGCACCATGGTCCCTGACTGTCAGCCAGCCCTGCCAGCCTTGGCAGGTATAATCTCACAAGACAACACGCTAAAACCAAATCCTGCTTAATAAAGTGGACAGAAATAGAGCATTGTGTAAGCGGGCAGAACCATGTATGACCTTGTCCCAAATGGTACCCTATTCCCTATTATAGTGTACTACTTTTGACCAGGATCCATAGAGCCCATATAGGGAATAGGGTGCCATTTGGGACACAGTCGTGCACGGTGCTGCTCGCTTACACACTGCTCTATTTCTGTCCACTTTTATTAGCAGGATTTGGTCTGTGTGCTCAGTGCTGGCAGGTGTATTATGTAATTATACCTGGCAGGGTATATCACATAAGACACTCAGCCTATGTGTGTGAACTGTGATGACGCATCGGGAAATATGGAGGTCTTGTATTGTATACTGGACAATCTCTTGATGCTCATAATGTACCAGCCAGTGCAGGATGGTGTGCCTCTATATCATGTGAGGAGGTAAATGAGGGCTGGTTAGGACTAGTGAGGGCTGGTTAGGACTAGTAGGGGCTGGTTAGGACTAGTGAGGGATGGTTAGGACTGGTTAGGACTAGTGAGGGCTGGTTAGGACTAAAGAGGGCTGGTTAGGACTGGTTAGGACTAGTGCGGGCTGGTTAGGACTGGTAGGGGCTGGTTGGGACTAGTGAGGGATGGTTAGGACTGGTTAGGACTAGTGAGGGCTGGTTAGGACTAGTGAGGGCTGGTTAGGATTAGTGAGGGCTGGTTAGGACTAGTGAAGGGTTGGTTAGGACTAGTGAAGGCTGGTTAAGACTGGTTAGAACTGGTTAGGACTAATGAGGGCTGGTTAGGATTAGTGAGGGCTGGTTAGGACTAGTGAGGGCTGGTATGGATCTCATTTGGGTGGAAGGCCACTGAGAGGTAGTAACTAGATTGTGGAACATGGAGTGTGTCCCAAATGTCACCCTATTCCCTATATACAGTAGTGCACTACTTATGACCAGACCACTATGGTGAAAAGAAGTGCATTATAAAGGGAATAGGGTGCCATTTGGGACACATACCTATGCGTGCTGGGGTACATCAGGCATTCATCATACATACTCGATATGGCTGGATGGATATTGAGCTCGGCATTGATGGTAGGTACTATAGAGTACATTTATATTTTAGGAATTTCAGCCTTCATGTACGTCTCAAATCGATGTTGAGGTCCTAAACAAAATATGTTATGCTGGTGAAAAGTTGAAATATTGAGATTTTTTCAAAACCGTCTTCAATTATATCAACCTGTCTAATGCTATTAATGTGCAGAAAACACACTCATAATAAGTACTCCTTCAGATACGGCGAATTCAGTCATTTTTGTAACTACTTGTGTAATTGAATTAGTTCTGATTGTAATAATCTTTAATGCTAACCAAGGAAACAAACCAATGAGATTCTTAATCTAATCTTTAGAATATTTGATAATAGTGGAGGCTCCTCAGAGGATGAAGGGGAGGACCATCCTCCTCAGTGAATTTCATTTAAAAAACAGTGAAACATTAAAAAGCTATCCTTTTTAGATAAAACTGTACTAAATATATTTACGTCACCAAATAACAACCCTAAGCACATAGCCAAGACAATGCAGGGGTGGCTTCGGAACAAGTCTCTGAATGTCCTTGAGCGGTCCAGCCAAAGTCCGGACTTGAACCAGATTGAACATCTCTGGACAGACCTGAAAATAGCTGTGCAGCGACGCTAGTTGTTCAACCTGACAGAGCTTGAGAGGATCTGCAGAGAAGAATGGAGAAACTCCCAAAATACAGGTATGCCAAGCTTGTAGTGTCATACCCAAGAAGAATTGAGGCTGTAATCGCTGCCAAAGGTGCTTCAACAAAGTACTGAGTAAAGGGTCTGAATACTTACGTAAATGTGACATTTCAGTTTTTAATTTGTAATAAATTTGCAAACATTTCTAAAAACCTTTTTTGCTTTGTCATTATGGGGTATTTTATGTAGATTGAAAAAAATAATTACATCCATTTCAGAATAAGGCTGTAATGTAACAAAATGTGGAAAAAGTCAAGGGGTCTGAACACTTTCCGAATCCATTGTATATATTTTTGTACTTTCACTTACTTAGCTAGCGAATGCAGCTAGGTAATTTAGCCTACTTAAACACCTGGCTCAAACAGAGAGGGGTGTTATGTTAGATAGCTGGCTTTGGCTATCTAACACTGGAACTCTTCCAAGTCAAGGTAAGCTTTAGGTTTTATTAATTTATTGCCACAGGGGCTCACAGGTGTAACTGCTAAACTGCTTGTTGTACACTGTACTGCATGATTTTAGCAGGTTTACTAACGCATTAGTTCTAGTATATTGACTATGATGTTAATATGGTGAAAATTATGTAGGCTGTGTGTAGCGGTTAGCAGTTATGTTATGAAAATTTGGCTTGGAAGGTGTTTTTCGCCTGGTCACAGACAGCTGTTGTATTGTGCACTGAAGTCCACAAGTGAAGGGAAAAGGTGAGAGGAGGAAAGAGCGTAGAAACAAGAAGGAATTATATACACAACGAGCAAAGTGATCATGCAGTTTATATGCTGCTGAGTTCTGTGATTGCATGTATTCATTCCACCAATTCTGTTGAAAAAAACGGGGATAAACATACCTGAATTTGTCCAATAGAAACTCTTGTTTGCAAATGTTAGACAATTACAACTTAGATCAGCTAGATGCAGAGTGTGCAAGGTGGTATTGAATGTGTCACTGTCTGTCACCTTGATGACGCTAATTTCTCTCGATCTGCGCACCTACGTTGTAAACCTTCATTTGTCGGCTAGGTTGTAACAACCTCATGTACAGTAGCAGCCTAAACCTATCAATGTTACATTGAACTGGGTGAATGGAATATGAATGACAGTCATCCAATATGCTGTAATATAAATAAGGCCACGCTCCTCATTTTTTGTTGTTATAATCCTCCCTCATCTTAAACGGCACTGACCGCCACTGTTGGATAATGATTTTAAGATGGTGGTGATAAATTGGTCATGCGGAAATGGCAAAGAAGTCCTGTGCTGAAAAAAGAAATGAAAATAACTGTGTAGGAGGAGTACTATGATTTATAGTTCCTTTCTAAGATTTAAGGGTTTAACAGGAACAGCAAAGCCTTGTGAGGTGTGAAGAGTAGTGAAGTGAACCAGGAGGGTCTGCTCCCCAGTGTGTGTCCCAAATGGCAGTCTTTCCCCTATATTGTGCATTACTTAATTAGAGCTCTATGTGCCCTGGTCAAAAGTAGTGCACTATATACTGTTGGGAATAGGGTGCCATGTGGGGCGCATCCTATGAGGGAAGTGCAATGACGCTGTGCCCTTGGCAGAGCAGGGGCCAGGGGGGAGAGGCAGTATGCTGTGTAGTGTGGAGTATAGCACCCTTCATCAGTGAAGACAGCGGTAGGGGAAGGGTTGAAAGGGACGCAGTCTGGCTCCTCCGAGTGTGTCAGCCTGTCATAGGGTGGTGTGGAGATAGATCACAGCTCTTACTGGCCCTCATTTGTACAGCATGTTAATGTCCAGTGAAACCTACTACTTGGGAGACACACCTGCTGTAAAAGTCCAGCTGTAAAAATGCTTGTAAAAGCCATTCTTCACTCCACTCTGAGACATGCATGCACGTACACAGGCACATACACACACGCAGGCACATACACACGCATTTTCAAGAGCACTCTCTCTCCCTCTCTCTCAGCCAGCCAGCCAGCAAACCAATCCTGTGTGCTCAGCACCACTTTGTTGTTTTGCAGTGTTGGTCCCTTCAATTATTTACTGCCTGCTGTAACAACCACCGCTCCATGAAAATACACACTTTAGTACATCTCCTATGAGCTGACAACCTATAAGCACCAGCTGAAGACCAGCCAGAGAGTGTGAGATGTGTGTAAGAGATTGGGATTGTGTGTGTGTCTCTGTGTGTGTGTCAGAGTAAAGATAGTTTATCAACCATGGGGTTGTACAGGTGGAGAGGCAAATAGTGGAGTAACTGCTATGGTTACCGATCATTGTACCACTTATTCCCCATCTCTAAACCAGGAAAAGCTTAGAAAATTAAAAAATGTGGCAGTTTGTGCAGGTTTTTGCCTTTGTGATCTTTCTCCTCCTTTTCCCTCCCTCCCTCTCCAGACCCCTCCTTCCCTCCCTCCCCAGACCTGTCCTTCCCTCCCTCCCCAGACCTCTCCTTCCCTCCCTCCCCAGACCTCTCCTTCCCTCCCTCCCCAGACCTCTCCTTCCCTCCCCAGACCTCTCCTTCCCTCCCTCTCCAGACCTCTCCTTCCCTCCTTCCCTCCCTCTCCAGACCTCTCCTTCCCTCCCTCTCCAGACCTCTCCTTCCCTCCCTCCCAGACCTCTCCTTCCCTCCCTCCCCAGACCTCTCCTTCCCTCCCCAGACCTCTCCTTCCCTCCCTCCCCAGACCTCTTCTTCCCTCCCTCCCCAGACCTCTCCTTCCCTCCCTCCCCAGACCTCTCCTTCCCTCCCCAGACCTCTCCTTCCCTCCCTCCCCAGACCTCTCCTTCCCTCCTTCCCTCCCCCCCCAGACCTCTCCTTCCCTCCCTCCCCAGACCTCTCCTTCCCTCCTTCCCTCCCCAGACCTCTCCTTCCCTCCTTCCCTCCCTCCCCAGACCTCTCCTTCCCTCCCTCCCCAGACCTCTCCTTCCCTCCTTCCCTCCCTCCCCCAGACCTCTCCTTCCCTCCTTCCCTCCCTCCCCCAGACCTCTCCTTCCCTCCCTCCCCAGACCTCTCCTTCCCTCCCTCCCCAGACCTCTCCTTCCCTCCCTCCCCAGACCTCTCCTTCCCTCCCTCTCCAGACCTCTCCTTCCCTCCCTCCCCAGACCTCTCCTTCCCTCCCTCCCCAGACCTCTCCTTCCCTCCCTCCCCAGACCTCTCCTTCCCTCCCTCCCCAGACCTCTCCTTCCCTCCCTCATGTGTTTCATGGCAATATAGAAATAATGAAGACACAACTTGATTAGAATTAGAGAATTTTTTTACTGGGTGAAAAAAAACACTTTGAAAACATTTATACTGGTTAGTACCATTGTTGTACAATGTGAAACATACTGTACTGCTTGTAATGTTAGTTCAGTTACAGCAAGGGAAGAAAACAAATCTACTAAATTCTCATGATATACAGTGCCTTCGGGAAAAGTAGTCAGACCCCTTGACTTTTTCCACATTTTGTTACATTACAGCCTTAATTCTAAAATGTATTAAATTGATGTTGTTTTTCTAATCAACGTACACACAAAACCCCATAATGACAAAGAAAAAACAGTTTGACAATGTGGTGGCTAATTTCTGCATTACCAAATGAGAAGAGTTACAGACACACCAGTCCGAGTTAAACTACATCTTTAATACTTAAGATACTTTTGCAAAAGCACTTGACCCCCTATAATGCACTCTCTCGAATGAACCATTGAATGAGGTAATTACACAATGGCTACAGAGATCTTTTATAGCAACGATACACCCCCTTCAACGTACATTGACAAACCACAGATACTTAGTAACAGTTCACAAAGGTTAAGTTTTGTATGACAGATATCCATAAAACATAGCAGACAGTAACTGCTATGTCAACCTGGTTCATTGAATAGCCCAGTATCTGGTCTCCTTAGAACCGTCCCTCCCTGGTACGGTATAGAACAAAAACACCATTTCATCCAATGACATATATCAATTGTCAACTCTAGATACTCCCATCTCAAGCAAACCTCCTCTTGACCCTACTCCTGGACAGGCTCACTGGGGAGTGAGCCTCTAGGCCACATATTATCACAGGATAAGTGCGAGATCTAAGAGAGGACATACAAGGGTCCATTTACTGCCATAATCCTCCCCACAATAAAGGAAAGGAGGGAGTGACTTGCTCACAGACATTGTGGAGATAAGTCATTGGTTCCCCATTAATCACGCCATCCCTTCACATGGTTTAAGAATAAGTAAAGACACATTCCCATGATGACAAGTCTGACCTCTCCCCTCTCTGGGCCCCAAGTGTCTGAGCCCCAGCTAAGGTAGACGTGCAACTGAAAAGACACCAGAGTCCAATGGACACTTTCTAATGACAAGTACCTCAAATAAGCATATTATACTAATAAAACATCTTAATTATCTATGTTACCCAACTAATTCTGATTCGTCCACGACAACATTTTTCTAAATTATTAGAAATAAAAAACGGAAATATCATATTTACATATGTTTTAGACCCTTTACTCAGTACTTTGTTGAAGCACCTTTGGCAGCGATTACAGCCTCAAGTCTTCTTGGGTATGATGCTACAAGCTTGGCACACCTGTATTTGGGGAGTTTCTCCATTCTTCTCAGCAGATCCTCTGAAGCTTGGTTGGATGGGGAGCGTTGCTGCACAGCTATTTTCAGGTCTCTCCAGAGATGCTCAATCGGGTTCAAGTCCGGGCTCTGGTTGGAACACTCAAGGACATTCAGAGACTTGCTCTGAAGCCACTCCTGCGTTGTCTTGGCTGTGTGCTTAGGGACGTTGTCCTGTTGGAAGGTGAACCGTCGGCCCAGTCGGAGATCCTGAGCGCTCTGGAGCAGGTTTTCATCGATGATCTCTCTGTACTTTGCTCCATTCATCTTTGCCTTGATCCTGACTAGTCTCCCAGTCCCTGCCGCTGAAAAACATGATACTGCCACCACCATGCTACACCTTAGGGATGGTGCCAGGTTTCCTCCAGACGTGACACTTGGCATTCAGGCCAAAGAGTTCAATCTTCGTTTCATCAGACCAGAGAATCTTGTTTCTCCTGGTCTGAGAGTTTTTAGGTGCCTTTTGGCAAACTCCAAGCGGGCTATAATGTGCCTTTCACTGAGGAGTGGCTTTCATCTGGCCATAAAGGCCTGATTGGTGGAGTGCTGCAAAGATGGTTGTCCTTCTGGAAGGTTCTTCCATCTCCACAGAGGAAATCTAGAGCTCTGTCAGAGTGACCATCGGGTTCTTGGTCACCTCCCTGACCAAGGCCCTTCTCCCCCGAATGCTCAGTTTGGGTGGGTGGCCAGCTCTAGGAAGAGTCTTGGTGGTTCCAAACTTCATCCATTTAAGAATCATGGAGGCCGCTGTGTTCTTGGGTACCTTCAATGCTGCAGACATTTTTGGTACCCTTCCCCAGATTTGTGCCTCGACAAAGTCCTGTCTTGGAGCTTTACGGACAATTCGACCTTGTGGCATGGGTTTTTGCTCTGACATACACTGTCAACTGTGGGACCTATAGACAGGTGTGTGCCTTTACAAATCGTGTTCAATCAATTGAATTTACCACAGGTGAACTCAAATCAACTTGTAGAAACATCTCAAGGAGGATCAATGGAAACAGGATGCACCTGAGCTTAATTTCAAGTCTCATAGCAAAGGTTCTGAATACTTACGTAAATAAGGTATTTCTGTATTATAAAAACCTATTTTTGATTTGTCATTATGGGGTATTGTGATTAGACTGCTAAACGATTTATAAATATATATTTTTTTAAATATATTTTATATATTTTTATATATATTTTAGAATAAAGCTGTAACATACAACATGTGGAAAAAGTCAAGAGGTCTGAATACAGTCTGAATGCACTGAACGGCTAAAAGTACACTACCCAGTGTATTTCCTTTAGTATCCTAGTATCAAAATCACCAGAGACATCAATAATTATCACTATGATAATTATCATATTAAACAATACTTTTATCAAGACATTTGGAGATTCAACCTGACTAAAGATTTACAGTAGTAATAGTTATCACTGCTAAAATCTCTCTTTGAATTGTAGGATGCTACACAGATCTACTGAAAATGCAATGCACCGGCCCATACATGACTTTGAAGAAAGTTAAGTAAGACAGACAATATGAGAGCGTTGTGCGCCCCCCTCGTCCCAAAATACAATCACTTCCCAACACGAGGCGTCAGAGCAATCAGAGCTGCATCAATCAATCAATCATCAAAACTCAAATCAGCTTCCACAACACAGAGCAGAGCGCAGAGAGCAGCGAACCAAGCAACGGTTGAGTCCCAAATCACACCCTTTTCCCCAGAGGGCTCTGGTCAAAAGTAATGCAATATATTGGGAATGTTGTGCTATTTGGGATGCATATAATCTCTCTAGATAAAGTGGCAGCAGAATCAATGTGGTATAAACTCATCAATTAAAAATAGGATGTAAGTTCATGGATATGTCTTATTTTCTTTTTGGTGATGACAGAAGGTTTCATTTTGTATTAATAGAACTTGTGAGGCGTTGAAGATGGATGTCTTGATTTATGTAATTATATTGCTCCTTAGAGAAATGGAAATGGCTGCTTCATTGGCCAGGATGAGAAGTCAAACCACGATGAGCAGTCAGTGCACGCATTGCTGGGTCTGGCTCCAGTATAATACATTAGTGACTGCATTCCCCACTGAGTGCACGACTTTTCGATATCGCCCTATGGGCTCTGGTCAAAAGTAGTGCACTAAATAGGGAATAGGTTGCCATTTGGGACACAGTTACTAGCTCTCATCTGAATAAGACAAAACTTCTCATTCATGTCTCTTTTGTTGCAATTGTAAAGTTTTAATATCTATCCATGCCTGACATCTTAACTACCATCCCAAATCACTTCTAGTGTGCCAACTCACAAAAGAGATTTTGATAACCTTCGTACAGTAAAGTACTCTTCTTAGCTTTCCTGGAGTCCATATACCATTTGGGACACATCCCACATATTATGTGTTTTGCTCCTCCTCTTCCTCTTCTGCTGCCACATTGGTTTCAAATCATCCTCAAATAGCCTTAGGATCTCCAGGGTGAAAATCATATTTTATCTCTTGGATATAAACCATATCTTAAAGCATAACCATACATCAATGATTTAATTTACTGTATTTCACTGTTCTCAATTGATTCATTGTACTCAATTAACTGTATTTCCATTTACCATTACAATCCTATCTGCGTTAAAACACAGGCATAAAATATTGCCCATTGGATGTCTTTTGATACAGTTACAACTAATGTATTGGTAATTCTTAAACCTAATCTCTCCCTGGGTTTGCCTTAAAGACAGGTACCAGTGAAGACTCTGAGGAAAAGAGGAAGGGATAGGCCAGCTATTGTAGGGTGTCTAAGACCACACACAGTAGGTTACTGTCTGTGGAGCAAGATACACACATCCTCATCTACTATAGCACTGTACCTCACATATCAAATGTATGTAAGGTAATGCTACGCTGTATATGTCACTGCCTCGCTCTCTCTCTCTCTCTGTAACTCTCTCTCTACTTCAATATCAAAGTGAGTAATGTTGGAGATTGCTGTGCCTTAGGGACAGTGTCCAGTTGGGACCAAAACAAGGCAAAACACATTTTCTAATAACAGTATAGGAAATGTTACAAAGTCTATTGCTACAGGATATAGGGTTTGTATCCTTGGTGTGTCACACAACACAAATGAACAGTTTTGTAAAGGTACACATCAAACAGAGAAGTGAGTAGATATACAATACCCCATTTTAAAACGACTTCACCAGTGAGTAAAATACATGGTGTGCAACCCTCATTCTAGGAAGTTGAACAGAGAGTTATTAGAAGTGTACACTATGTACCATCATTAATGAATACAAGTAAAAGTGGTCAAGGAATATAAAGAAAAGGGCCTCTCTCTTTTCTCTCTCTCCGTATTCAGCATGTCCACACGAATCCACAGCTCAGTGCCACAACCCGCACGCACGCACACGCACGCACGCACGCACACACACACACACACACACACACACACACACACACACACACACACGGAGCAGCAAACACATTAGCTTATTTGCTCTGGTGGAACAGTTTAACGAGGAAATGTGAAAATCTTCCTTAAATTGTGTTATTCTGCCACTTGAGCACAAGCAATGGTTGGAAAGTAATCATTACAGGCTCCACAGAACTGCCCTGCGTGTGTATATGACATATACTGTGTCACTGCTGATTTGTATCATAGGCTGGACAGGAAGCCCATTAGTTAAGACTCAATAGCACTATACAAAGGAAGTGGATGATAAGAATACTGAGAGGTTGGTTTGATATCAGAATAGGGTGCCATTTGGGACACACACAAAGTTTTCAGGTAGGAAGGAGAAGGAATTATCACTATCCAATTTGTCAATCTAATCAGAACAAAAGTGTTTTCACAGGAAGGGAGCAGCGTATTACAGATGTAGGATTCATTTGAGCCAGTTTGCTACAGCAGGAAATACATCCTACAGCAACAGGACATTTGAAATAGTATGTGGATTATAATTAATGGACATTTTTTTAGGGGTTGATACATTTTTTGGAAGGGAAAATAAAGTCTGAATTTTCAATGTGGAAATGACAGATTTATGAAGCCTTTTTTTAAACCTCAAATACACTACAAGTTTTAAATTTCCTGTAACAGGGTGATCAAATTAAGATACTACATCTGTAGATATGATTCCAGTCATTTTGGTTTGTGGTATTGCGCCTCGGGAATACATCATACAAGCATGAAGTAAAACACATACAGGACAGAGAGTAAATGAAGCAGCAATACAAGTTAAATATGAGTAAATATACTGTAGATATAAAGATAATAACTTTTACCAAAATCAGTGTGACACAAGTCATCTAGGCTAGGTCTTGTACACTTTCCATAAACCTCATGATAACAGTTATGTTTAGTTAACAATGTAATGCAGAGTAAGACAGAAGGGTCACAGCATAAGGGTATCAGTCCCTGGGTGTGAACTACAAGAAAGAAAAGCGCGTGTCTGTAGTTCAGAGTGTCACTAATGAATGCTAATGAGTATTATGGCTCGATTCAATCCGTATCGCTGAAATTCAGCGCTATAGTAAAGGTAATTTCCGATTGAGCTGACATATGCAGTGTGTGCCGTGAATGCAGTCTCTGTGAACCCGGGAACACTGCCTTTAAATTTCAATCGCGCTATAGCGCGATACGGATTAAATTGAGCCCTTAAGCTACAATTGACCTAGTCTATGAAAAATCGTATCTATAAAACAACCTCCCTCGTTCACACACAAACATGTGCACAGTCAGACATAAATGGTTTCCCTGACAACCACTGTAAAATCTCAGATTCTATGTGTCGACATAGAGGCTGGGTGGTGAGGATCGGAAGTAGCCAACAGACATCTCCGTCCTATTCTGTCATGACGGTGAGGTGACAACCGCTGCCAAGTAATAAACGAGGGATAGCAGTAACCCTGAGTTATTCAATTCAAACAGTCCATAAGAAATACCAATACAGGTAGTTAAAAATAAAAGCTGTGTTATGTATAGATACTTAGAATTATTGGTATACTCTCTCTTCTATTTGTATAGATGTCTAGATAATGGAAATCTATTCTCTAAAGCTCTGAAAACAACCAACACACTTTATAAATACATTTCCATCCTAAGGGACATCTACGTACTTTTATGAAGAAAAAAAAGCTTTCATCCATGTACCTCCTAGTTCACACAACAGAAATGTAGGTAAGGGAGAAAATCTTTCACCATCTCTTCTCCCTTTTCATGGAGTTTCTCTTCCCTGCAGCTGCTGCATCTCTCTCTATGACTAATTTAAAGAAGACTTGCTTGGCTCCCGAGCTCCAAATCTAGCTCTATTTTGTGTCTCTTGACACAGAGGCTAAAGGATGATCTCTCAACTTCTCTCTTTTACCTTCTCTCCCTCACGGGTTCTCTGTCAGTAGAGGCATTTGGTTGAGACAGTGAAAATGGATGGGGGGAAATATACAGTTCACCTCCTGACAGTAATTGCTACTGCACTTGGTCTGAGAGCAGAGGATCGAAGCCTCCTCAGTGAGCAAAACTACCTGAAGCCTGTCGTCCACCTCTTCAACAGAGCGCTCCTGTCCAGGACCTCTCAAGGAAAGCCGTCACCATAGGCTATCGGTGATGAGATACACAGCCAATAGGCTGACAAAGGTCAGAGGTGAGCAGTGTCACAAAAGGTCATTATATTCGAGCATCTTGGAGTGCTGGCGGGTTTTCCACAGGCGGAATAGACGGAAGTCAAAGTACATCTCGATCATCTCCTTGCCTACGGGGGGAGGGGGGTGGGGGATCAAGGGGAAATGGATAAGTACAGATACATTTTTCTTCACCTCTCCACTAGCTAATCTTTTTACGTAAAGGAAAATAATTAACGTTTTTCTCTACCCAAATAGTTACTCTCAAACGTTGATTGAAATATAGTGTTGATTGAAATACAAGTGTTTATGTACTGTTGGAGTTAATGAAAGAATGGATAAGAAAGAGAGAGAGAGCGGTGGAGAGATAGAGGGGCCTCATGGATCGATAGAAGAGAGGAAAACACTCAGTGGAGATAATTATGATGAACAAAAATATAAATGCATTATGTAAAGTGTTGGTCCCATGTTTCATGAGCTGAAATAAAAGACCCCAGAAATGTTCCATACGCACAAAAGGCTTATTTCTCTCAAATGTTGTGCACAAATTTGTTCACATCCCTGTTAGTGAGCATTTCTCCTTTGCCAAGATAATCCATGCACCTGACAGGTGGGTCATATCATGAAGCTGATTAAACAGCATGATCATTACACAGGTGCCCCTTGTGCTGGGGACAATAAAAGGCCACTCTAAGTGTGGAGATTTGTCACACAACACAATTCCACAGATGTCTCAACTTTTGAGGGAGAGTGCAATTGGCATGCTGACTGGAGGATTGTTCAACAGAGCTGTTGCCAGAGAAATTAATGGTAATGTCTCTACCATAAGCCGCCTCCAACATCGTTTTAGAGAATTTGGCAGTACCGTAAATTCCGGACTTTAAGCCGCAACTTTCTTCCCACGCTTTGAACATCGCGGCTTAAACAATGACGTGGCTAATATATGGATTTTTCCCGCTTTAAATGTTTTTTCTTCCAAAAAAACACATTCTGTGACGTGCTCAGTTTTTTGCCGGCATGAAGCTTTCATTAGACCAATGAAATTGCCGAACGGGTTAAGGTCAAACAACTTTTTTGTTTACTGTTTAGATTAAATCGAGCGCTCTCAAACTTCCCATCATTCTGATTACGGTAGTCATTTTGTCACCCTCATCATGGCAAAGACACGGAGAAATGCATATGATGCAGCTTTCAAGTTGAAGGCGATTGATCTGGCTGTTGGAAAAGGAAATAGAGCTGCTGCACGGGAGCTTGGTCTTAATGAGTCAATGATAAGACGTTGGAAACAGCAGCGTGAGGAATTGACTCAGTGCAAAAAGACAACTAAAGCTTACTGCAATTTTGTTATTTTTTGTTACAAGCCGTGTTTCGTTAAAGCCTATTTATTTTTGTTACAAGCCTTGTTTCGTTAAAGCCTATTTATTTTTGTTACAAGCCGTGTTTCGTTAAAGCCTGTGTAAAGTTAATTTGTTTCAATGTACCTGTAGGCACCTGCGGCTTATAGACATGTGCGGCTTATTTATGTTCAAAATAATATTTTTTTTAAAATTCAGTGGGTGCGGCTTATATTCAGGTGCGCTTAATAGTCCGGAAATTACGGTAAGTCCAACCGGCCTCACAACCACAGACCACGTGTAACCATGCCAGCCCAGGACCTCCACATCTGGATTCTTTCCCTGTGGGATTGTCTGAGACCAGCCACATGGACAGCTGATGAAACTGTGGGTTTGCACAACCAATTAATTTCTGCATAAAACTGTCAGAAACCGTCTCAGGGAAGCTCTTCTGCGTGCTCATCGTCCTCACCAGGGTCTTGACCTGACGGCAGTTTGGCATCATAACCGACTTCATTGGGCAAATGCTGACCTTTGATGGCCACTGGCACGCTGGAGAAGTGTGCTCCTCATGGAGGAATTCCTGTTTCAACTGTACTGGGCAGATGGCAGACAGTGTGTATGGCATCGTGTGGGTGAGCGGTTTGCTGATGAGTGCCGCATGGTGGCAGTGGGGTTATGGTATGGGCAGGCATAAACTACGGACAACAAACACAATTGCGTTTTATCGATGGCAATTTGAATGCACAGAGATACCGTGATGAGATCCTGAGGCCCATTGTCGTGCTATTCATCCACCGCCATCACTTTATATTCAGCATGTTAATGCACGGCCCCATGTTGCAAGGATCTGTCCCAGTTCTTCTATGGCCTGCATACTCTGTCCCATTTCTTCCATGGCCTGCATACTCGCCAGACATGTCACCCATTGAGCATGTTTGGGATGCTCTGGATCGACAGCTTGCTCCAGTTCCCGCCAATATCCAGCAACTTTGCACAGCCATTGAAGAGGAGTGGGACAACATTCCACAGGCCACGATCAACAGCCTGATCAACTCTATGTGAAGGAGATGTGTTGCGCTGCATGAGGCAAATGGTGGTCACACCAGATACTGACTGGTTTTCTCATCCATAGATTAGGGCCTAATTAATTTATTTCAATAGACTGATTTCCTTATATGAAATATACCTTATACTCAGTAAAATCTTTGAAATTGTTGCATGTTGCGTTTATATATTTGTTGTGTTGTTGAGAAGGAATTAGCATGACATCAATAAGTCTCAGGGAGAAATTATTGATGAGGGGTGCGTTCAGAGCTCAGGAAGTACAGACATGTCTGTCAGCGTGTTCACTAATGTCCTGTTTATCTCAGTCTGCCTTGCTAGGTTTGATTAATGTTCACTATTTACATCCAGGGAACAATGTACGGCTAAAAGAAGACAATGGAAAATGCATGTGTGTGTATATGTCTGTGTGTGTCATACACTCACCCTGTGCAGACAGCTCTAGCGGGGATTTGAATTCGATGGCATAAGGTCTCATTAGCCTCTTCAGATTGTGGATTAGCTGTGGAGGAGAACATTTTACATATCAAAACACCCATCTGGCAAAACAGACAAACCTCTTCAGAGGAGAGAAAAGTGTTCTGTTTACAATAAGAACAAATGCAGACATATTGCCACCCATTATTTTTTACAGAGGAAAATAACTGTCAGTTGTACTTCTAAGAGCAATACAACTGAAAAGGTCAAAATGTCATAACATCAGATTAAAATAACAGGAACAATGGGACGGGGGCAGAGTGAGTCTTGCGCATACAGCAGAATGGGAGGTGACCTGTGTTTGTCTCACTATCTGCTGTTGGGTGAGCTGTAGCGGGGCTGTTGTGTACGAGGAGAGTGCTTATTGCTGGAGAGAGCCTGTCAGAGCACATTACCTTACATCAATCTCTCCCGTTCCTCTCCTGCCCACATATCTGGCCTCTCTCTGCATCTCCCATCTCCCTACACCTCCCCTCTCCCTTCCCTCTCCTGCCCACTACTCTGGCCTCTCTCTGCATCTCCCATCTCCCTACACCTCCCCTCTCCCTTCCCTCTCCTGCCCACTGCTCTGGCCTCTCTCTGCATCTCCCATCTCCCTACACCTCCCCTCTCCTCTCCCTCTCCTGCCCACTACTCTGGCCTCTCTCTGCATCTCCCATCTCCCTACACCTCCCCTCTCCCTTCCCTCTCCTGCCCACTACTCTGGCCTCTCTCTGCATCTCCCATCTCCCTACACCTCCCCTCTCCCTTCCCTCTCCTGCCCACTGCTCTGGCCTCTCTCTGCATCTCCCATCTCCCTACACCTCCCCTCTCCTCTCCCTCTCCTGCCCACTACTCTGGCCTCTCTCTGCATCTCCCATCTCCCTACACCTCCCCTCTCCCTTCCCTCTCCTGCCCACTACTCTGGCCTCTCTCTGCATCTCCCATCTCCCTACACCTCCCCTCTTCCTCTTTTCTCCTGCCCACTTCTCCACCTGCTACATGCACCTTCCCGTCTCCCCACTCCTCTGCAACTCCTCTCTCCGTGCACCTCTCCTCCCTTCCATCTCTTTTCCTCCCCTCCCCCTGGACCTCTCTTCCCCTCTTCTCCCCTCCTCTCGCGCCCTGGGGTCTGGACCAGCGAGTGCCACCACCCCATGGTGCCTCGCAACCAATTAACATGTTTTTCCAGGAGCCAGTTTCCTCTTTGCTGACGCCATTCACACAGCAGCAGCAGCAGCATGCTGAGGCACTAAATCAATCTACAGAACCTCTGGGGAGTCTGTGTGTGTATGTCTATGGATGAGGTCATGGATCACAGCCCTAGTGAGACTCTGAAACTGCTAATGTAACGTTCGGCAGGGTTATATTAACCGCAGCTCCCCTGACTAGGTTGACGAAGATAAACAACAATCCAGCTCATAATTAGTTTGAACCCTTACAACCTGGTCACTGTTTTAATTGCAGACTGGAATACTGTACAACAGAAGGATTGGTCAGCAAACATCAGCAGACCCAATGATTAACAGAATCCAGAGGAGGAACTATTTGTTTTTGTTTTGTCCTTTGTAGACTAGAGTAATTATTACTCGACAAAAGAAGACAGTGATTAAATCAAATTAAAAGAGCAGAATGGGCTGTTTAATTAAAAGAAGCGGTATAACAAAGTAAAGGTCTGCGTCCCAAATGGCACCATATTCCCTATGGGCCCTGGTCAAAAGTAGGCTAGTGTACTATAGAGGGAAAAGGCTGCCATTTGGGAGACACCCAAATTCAAGGAGATGTTAGAGTTGAGTTGCAGGGAGGTCGTTCCACCAACTTGTTAAAAAAAACGTTAGATTTTACCTAATTTTAACATTCTGTCATAAAGAGTACATGTTCAACCTCATAAAAACATGTTTTCCAATTTTAAATAAAATATTTAACAAAAAAAGAAAAGAAAAAGAAGTGTAAGTGCCTATTAGGAGTGCCAAATAAAGTAGCAATGTTGACTGTTACAGGGTTGACCGTAAAAGAGTTGACCGTAACAGGGTTGACCTTAACAAGGTTGACCGTAACAGGGTTGACAGTAACAGAATTGACCATAACAGGGTTGAAGATTTAATTTTAAATCAGACATAAATCCCCTCGTGACATGGAAGCTTAAAAAACAGAAATGGCTAAAACACTTCTATCCTGTCTGTCTATAGATAGCAAGATAGAGTGCTGGAGGCAGGTAGAGGGATGATGAGGCAGAACTGTCACACACACATACACACACTGTGGGGCTGGGGACACCAAGACTGACACACCCAATCACCCCTCTGACACACACATACACACACTGTGGGGCTGGGGACACCAAGACTGACACACCCAATCACCCCTCTGACACACACATACACACACTGTGGGGCTGGGGACACCAAGACTGACACACCCAATCCCCTCTCTGACACACACATACACACACTGTGGGGCTGGGGACACCAAGACTGACACACCCAATCGCCCCTCTGACACACACATACACACACTGTGGGGCTGGGGACACCAAGACTGACACACCCAATCCCCTCTCTGACACACACATACACACACTGTGGGGCTGGGGACACCATGACTGACACACCCAACCCCCCCTCTGACACACACATACACACACTGTGGGGCTGGGGACACCAAGACTGACACACCCAACCCCCCCCCCCCCCCCCCCCCTCTGACACACATGTGCGCTCTCACACACACAGACACACACAGACACACACAGACACACACAGACACACACAGACACACACAGACACACACAGACACACACAGACACACACAGACACACACAGACACACACAGACACACACAGACACACAGACACACACAGACACACAGACACACACAGACACACACAGACACACACAGACACACAGACTCTGGAGAAAGGTTGAAGTGTTGATGCTCAACCCGCTCAGTTTTCCACAACAAAACACCAGAAAATGGCCAAAAAGAGTAGAACCAGCTCACCTGTTTTTACACTATGATTTGACTATTAGAAGTTCAACAACCCAGGTACTGAAGGTAGGCTGGCTGTGTCCAGGTACGTAGGTCTCTGAAACTAGCAGACTATAAATAAACAGATGACTAAATCTTTCTGTTTGCATCAAAGCTGAGGTAGCAGAGGAGAACAATGTTAAAAGCTCCAAAAAATGCTTCACTATTTATTTTCCCCTATTGCGACTTGTACACAAAGACACAGACACACACACACACACACTGTAAAAGGGTCAGATAGACTGGAACAACACTGCTGTCTGTGTCAGACAATGGGCACAACCACACACTACCACGCTGCCATGCTATCACGCTACCACGCCAACACACTACCACACTACCCAGTGTGCTGAAGTGTTCCTGTAACCATGTTTGACTGCCTAACAGCGTACAAATACAGTACATTTCATTAATTGAATGAGTAAACACACATACTGTAGCATGTGTACAGAGTGTTGTTTCTTTGTGTGAGTGCAAGACCTTCTGCACTCACACAAAGAAAGTGCCTGCATGGGCGTGTGCCTACATGCATGTGTTTAAACATGAAACTGTTTTTGTGCAGAGCCGCTTGTTCCCCGCAGTGTCTGTCAGTGTGGCTTCGTCTCTGTGGGGGTTGGGAGCCAGGGTCAGGGGGAGTGTGTGTGCGTGTGTGTGTGTGCGTTTGCCTGTGTGTGCTTGTGCATATGTGTGTGTGCGGCGTGTGCGTGTGTGTGTGTGATCCTCCTCATAGCGCCTCTACCTGCCTCCAGCACTCTATCTGTCAGCATGACAGCATGATGACAGTGTCAGTTTAGGAGCCAGCTAGGCAGCTTAGGGCTTAGAGAACTGGTCACATCATACTGATGCATACTGTACGTTCACAGTGTGTAAATTATGTACCACTGGTGAGTGGGTGGTGGGTTGCACGTAGCTCAATACTGACTAAAGTGAACCATGAATAAAAAGAGGGAGAAATACAGTGCATTTACTCTATAAAGAAGCAGTAAATGAAGTGGTAATAAAAAACAGCTCAAATCAAATCAAATGACAGTCACATGTGCCGAGTACAACAGATGTAGACCTTACAGTGAAATGCTTACATACGAGCCCCTAACAAACAATGCAGTACAAATAAAAATAATACATAAAAGTAACAAGTAATTAAAAGAGCAGCTGTAAAATAACAATAGTGAGACTATATACAGGGGGGTATCGGTACAGAGTCAAGGTGTGGGGGCACCGGATAGTCGAGGTAAATGAGGTAATATATACATGATGGTATAGTTATTAAAGTGACTATGCATAGATAAAAACAACAGAGAGCAGCAGCGGTGTAAAAGGAGGGGGCGGGGCGGCAATGAAAATAGTCTGGGTAGCTTGGGGGTAGAAGCTGTTTAGAAGTCTCTAGGACCTAGACTTGGCGCTCCAGTACCGCTTGCCATGTGGTAGCAGAGAGAATAGTCTATGACTAGGGTGGCTGGAGTCATTGACAATTTTTAGGGCCTTCCTCTGACAACGCCTGGTATAGAGGTCCTGGATGGCAGGAAGCTTTGCCCCAGTGATGTACTGGGCCGTATGCACTACCCTCTGTAGTGCCTTGCGGTTGGAGGCCGAGCAGTTGCCATACCAGACAGGATACTCTCGATGGTGCAGCTGTAGAACCTTTTGAGGATATGAGAGCCCATGACAAATCTTTTCTGTCTCGTGACGGGGAATAGGTTTGTCGTGCCCTCTTTACGACTGTCTTGGTGTCCTTGGACCATGTTAGTTTGTTGGTTATATGGACACCAAGGAACTTGGAGCTCTCAACCTGCTCCACTACAGCCCCGTCGATGAGAATGGGGGCATGCTCGGTCCTCTTTTCCCTGTAGTCAACAATCATCTCCTTTGTCTTGATCACGTTTAGGGAGAGGTTGTTGTCCTGGCACCACACGGCCAGGTCTCTGACCTCCTCCCTATAGGCTGTCTTGTCGTGTCAGTGATCAGGCCTACCTTAGTTGTGTCATCGGCAAACTTAATGATGGTATTGGGGTCGTGCCTGGCCATGCAGTCATGAGTGAACAGGGAATACAGGAGGGGACTGAGCACGCACCCCTGAGGGGCACCTGTGTTGAGGATCATCGTGGCGGATGTGTTGTTACCTACCCTCACCACCTGGGGGCGGCCTGTCAGGAAGTCCAGGATCCAGTTGCAGAGGGAGGTGTTTAGTCCCAGGGTCCTTAGCTTATTGATGAGCTTTGAGGGCACTATGGGGTTGAACGCTGAGCTGTAGTCAATGAATATCATTCTCACATAGGTGTACCTTTTTGTCCAGGTGGGAAAGGGCAGTGTGGAGTGCAATAGAGATTGCATCATCTGTGGATCTGTTAGGGAGGTATGCTAATTGGAGTGCTTCAACATTTCTTGCTGTTTGGGGTTTTAGGCTGGATTTCTATATAGTACTTTGTGACATCGGCTGATGTAAAAAGAGCTTTATAAATATATTTTATTGATTAATTGATTGATTGGGTCTAGGGTTTCTGGGATAATAGTATTGATGTGAGCCATGACCAGCCTTTCAAAGCACTTCATGGCTACAGACGTGAGTGCTACGGGTCAGGTGTCATTTAGGCAGGTTACCTTAGTGTTCTTGGGCACAGGGACTATAGTGGTCTGCTTAAAACATGTTGGTATTACAGACTCGGACAGGGAGAGGTTGAAAATGTCAGTGAAGACACTTGCCAGTTGGTCAGCGCATGCTCACAGTACACGTGCTGGTAATCCGTCTGGCCCTGCAGCCTTGTGAATGTTGACCTGTTTAAAGGTCTTACTCATATCGGCTGCAGAGAGCGTGATCACACAGTCTTCCTTTTTTATTGATCGAGTCACTGGTGCTTCCTGCTTAAATGTTTGCTTGTAAGCAGGAATCAGGAGAATAGAATTATGGTAAGATTTGCCAAATGGAGGGCGAGGGAGAGCTTTGTATGCATCTCTGTGTGTGGAATAAAGGACGTCCAGAGTTTTTTCCCTCTGGTTGCACATTTAACATGCTGATAGAAATTTGGTAAGAACGATTTACGTTTCCCTGCATTACATTTCCCGGCCCCTAGGAGACCCGCCTCTGGGTGAGTGTTTTCCTGATTGCTAATGACAGAATACAGCTCATTGAGTGTGGTCTTAGTGCAAGCCTCAGTCTGTGGTGGTATGCAGACAGTTATGAAAAAATACAGATAAACTCTCTAGGTAGATAGTGTGGGAAACAGCTAATCATGAGATACTCTTCCTCAGGCGAGCAAAACCTTGAGTCTTCTTTAGATATTGTGCACCAGCTGTTATTTACAAAAATACATAGTCCACCACCCCTTGTCTTACCAGACACCACTGTTCTATCCTGCCAATACAGCGTATAACCAGCCTGCTGTATGTTGATAATGTTGTCATTCAGACACGACTCCGTGAAGCATTAAATATGACAGTTTTGAATTTCCCGTTGGTAGTTTAATCTTCCGCATAGGTCATAGATTTTATTTTCCAAAGATTGCATGTTTGCTAGCAAAATGGAAGTCAATGGGGGTTTATTCGATCGCCTACGAATTCTCAGAAGGCAGCCCGCTGTTCGGACCCTTTTTCTCCACATTCTCTTCATGCAAATGACCGGGATCTGGGCCTGTTCCCGGGAAAGCAGTATGTCATTCATGTCGGGCTCGTTAAAGAAGAAAAATAATTCTGACAGATCGTGGTGAGTAATCTCAGTTCTGATGTCCAGAAGTTATTTGCGGTCATAAGAGATGGTAGCAGCAACATTATGTACAAAATAAGTTAAACAATAAATTATAAACAAGGAATGCAAGGAAACAAAAAAACACAATTGGATAGGAACACGTAAAACGTCAGCCTTCTTCTCCAGCCTTCTTCTCTGGCGCCAGCTGTTCAATAGTGTAAGTTAACTGGATAAGGTAGCAACATTTCAGTAACTTTACCAAAAAAGGCATTTATTTGCAGAGATCCCGGTTGGAAGATTCCGGAATCAGGAAGGGTAACAGCAGGATATCCAGGAATCTTCCAACTGGCATTTCTGGAAAACCTACATGGCGAATTTTGGAAAATGTTACCAGCATTTTGAAAGCCTAGTACAGGGAAACTAGAAATCCATACCTTTTCTCCATTGGCACTCCCCAGAACATAGCAGCCCATTATATGAATGAGGTTGGGCTCAGGATTCAGCTTGCTCATAAACTGACTCAACTTCTTCCAAAACCTGTCAAAGAAGAGAGGGAGAGATGAAATTATTCTATATGTCTGCAATAGTGTATGACTTTAGTCTACACTGAATGTATCTGAAATACAGTGACAGTTATCAAGGTGATATTGTTGTCAGAAGTGTGTTGTCTTACTGAATCATATCCTCCTCCTTCTCCACTTTGGCAAATGTGGCCACTTTGTTCTTGAGCAGGTACAGATGCCCCGGACCTCCCTGGAGAACAGGTTCATTTCAGTTACAGTATGTTCATGTAGAAATAACAGCAGCAGCAATAAGCTGACCTGAACACTGATTTTCAAACAGTAAAACCACATTCTCACAGAGTGTTCTTTAATGGAAGCATTTCCAACATAATCCAGGTAGTGATATACCCCAGGCCAGCTGTCTAGGCCCCCTAATTTTTAAGTGTTTACTAATGACCTGCCACTGGCACTGAGTAAAGCCTGTGTGTCTATGTCTATGTATGCTGACGACTCAACATTATACATTGCAGTCAGTTTTAGAATGGGTAGCAATAAGCTTGTCCTAAATATTTCAAAAAATAAAAGCATTGTTTTTGGGACAAATCATTCACTAAAACCTAAACCTCAACTAAATCTTGTAATGAATAAGGTGGAAATTGAACAAGTTGAGGAGACTAAACTGCTTGGTGTAACCCTGGATTGTCATGGTCAAAACATATTGATGCAATGGTAGCTAAGATGGGGAGAGGTCTGTCCATAATAAAGCGCTCCTCTGCTTTTTTTGACATCGCTATCAACAAAACAAGTCCTATAGGCCCTAGTTTTATCACACCTGGACTACTGCCATAGACATAGGCAAATTACAGTTGTCCCAGAACAGAGCAGCATGGCTGGCCCTTAAATGTACATGGCGAGCTAAGATAAATAACAATCACACCTGGCCCAAAGTAGAGGAGAGATTAACTGCATCACTACTTGTCTTTGTGAGAGGTATTGACATGTTGAACAACTAGCACACAGCTAAGATACCCATTCATACCCCACAAGACATGCCACCAGGGGTCTCTTCGCAGTCCCCAAGTCCAGAACAGACTCTGGGAAACATACAGTACCACATCAAGTAACTCACACAGATGTAGCCCTTTCCTGCAGTCAAATAACCTAGTGGCTTCATCAGTGGAACGTTATTAATATTTTTCATAATTTCATAGTTAATCAACATTATTATTGTTTAAACGCAGAAAATCTGGTGTTTCTATGCCAAACAGTTTTGTTATATTTCTGTCTTCTGTGATGTAATATTAGGATGCAAACTCAAAATGTAATACATTTCAACTCTATATCTGACATGGTACAAGTATGTTATTTTTTAAGCACATAACCATGTGTGAGATGTACACTTTTGTTTCAATGTAGATTTGTTTAAGACTACCAATAAACACTCTGTGTGACCCTGATTTAGCTCACTGCAGTAAAAGGTTAAAAAACATAAAACTACACCTTATGAAACAACGCACACTGTGAAGAGACACACACACAGACATGCACACACGCATTGTAATGTTGTAATATTGTTGTATTGTGGTATTATAAATGTTGCATTGTAGATATGTAGTGGTCAAGTAGTGGTGTAATAATGTGTTGTATGATACTGTTTTATAAAAAAAGGTTCTCTCAACCAGCTTCTCTTTCCTCTCTCTCACCTGACAGAAGATGAGCATGTTCCAGATCTTACAGCCTTTCCTATAGGCCGTCAGCTTCTTCTCTATCTCCTCTGTGATTGGAGGGAACGAAAGAGAAATAAATGTTACTTTCTGCTGTCATAAGACGGGAGAGAGGTCACATACGGTACAATGGACAGGATCCTTATTCAGTGCACGCAATGAATTTAAGAAAACATCACACAATCTACTTACCAATGATGTCATCGAATGTGGCATGTTCATGATCCTACAGAAAAAGTTCAAATTGAAGGACCCAATAAGACAAGACAGTTCTAACTACCGGGGTGGTTTACGTCAAGCAGTCGATATTTTCCATATGAACCGTTTTCATTATGAAGTGTAAAGAGACTCTCCAAAATCAATATTACAGTAATCTGAATGTCTAAGGTATTACCATAACATACAGTAGGAGTCGCGTAACAGATGAGTAGATGAGAGGAACTCACATAAAGGATGGGGATGACGGAGGGATCGTCCCTACGGATGATGTTAGGAACATATTCAGCCTTTGGGACCTTGGAGGATATCAGCTGGAAGAAGACAGACAAAAAGTCTCAACTTCTATTCGAATGTCAATGAAAAGCTGTCTACAATGGGTACATTATATATTGTAAGAAATATCGTAATAAGAACGGAAGTAGTACAAATAAAAGTTCAGAAACCAATCTACTTAGTGCTACGATATCAGTTGAAGGTAGTATTGCATAGAGCTAGAGACATATTTTACTACAGTTTACTTTTTTAATTCAGAACTACACACTGTTAATGACTATTAACAACAACACACTTATTAACTATTAACAACAACACACTGTTATTAACCTGTTGGGGCTAGGGGGCAGTATTTTTACGGCCGGATAAAAAACTTACCCGAGTTAAACTGGTTACTACTCTTTCCCAGAAACGAGAATATGCATATTATTAGTAGATTTGGATAGAAAACACTCTGAAGTTTCTAAAACTGTTTGAATGGTGTCAGACACCATAATATACATATTCTAGTTTCTGGGAAAGAGTAGTAACCAGTTTAATTTGGGTACTTTTTTCATCCGGCCGGCCATGAAAATACTGCCCGCTACACCTCAACAGGTTAATAACACACTGTTAATAACAGTTAATAACAACACACTGTTATTAACTATTAATAACAACACACTTAATAAATATTAATAACAACACACTGTTAATTACTATTAATAACAACACACTGTTAGTAACTATTAATAACAACACACTGTTAAAAAATATGAATAACAACACACTGTTAATTACTATTAATAACAACACACTGTTAGTAACTATTAATAACAACACACTGTTAATAACAACACACTGTTAATAACTATTAACAACACACTGTTATTAACTATTAATAACAACACACTGTTAATAACAACACACTGTTAATAACTATTAATAACACACTGTTATTAACTATTAACAACACACTGTTATTAACTATTAATAACAACACACTTTTAATAACTATTAATAACACACTGTTAATAGCTATTAATAACACACTGTTAATAACTATTAATAACAATAACTCCTCTCCTTGCACTGCTATTTCTATGTTTTATTTTTGCTATGAGAGGCTGAATAACTGGTCTCTTTGGTGACCTGAGCATCTCACCATGATTTTGGGTGGGACGAAGTCCTCTCCCTCACAGGCTGCTCTCTCCATCTCTCTCTCCTCCTCCCAGTCTGCATCCTCCTGGGATCCTTCATCTAGAGCCCCTGAGGAGGACTGCAAGTCCCCACCTAACACACAAACACACACACACACACACACACACACACACACACACACACACACACACACACACACACACACACACACAGTGGGGGAGAGATGAAAGGATAGCAAACATACTATTAAAGGAGAGTTTGCAATCAGAAGTGGTGCACCTGGCAGCTGGCTGTTTGCAGAGAGAACATAGAACAGGCATCATAGAGACAACCAGAGGAAACAGAACACATTATCCCTTCCCTAGACATGAACAGCAATAAGGGAACAGAACACATTATCCCTTCCCTAGACATCAACATCAATAAAGGAAACAGAGAACATAATCCCTTCACCTAGACATCAAGATCAATAAAAGAAAGATAACACATTATCCCTTCCCTAGACATCAACATCAATAAAGGAAACAGAACACATTATTCCTTCCCTAGACATCAACATTAATAAAGGAAACAGAACACATTATTCCTTCCCTAGACATCAACATCAATAAAGGAAACAGAACACATTATACTTTCCCTAAACATCAACATCAATAAAGGAAACAGAACACATAGACCACAGGTTACAGAGATATACAAAAAATGGAGATGAAAGACAATACTTTGAACAGACAACCACAGAGCTTGGAACAGACAATCATAGAGCTTGGAACAGACAACCACAGAGCTTGGAACAGACAACCACAGAGCTTGGAACAGACAACCACAGAGCTTGGAACAGACAATCATAGAGCTTGGAACAGACAACCACAGAGCTTGGAACAGACAACCACAGAGCTTGGAACAGACAACCACAGAGCTTGGAACAGACTATCATAGAGCTTGGAACAGACAATCATAGAGCTTGGAACAGACAATCATAGAGCTTGAAACAGACAACCACAGAGCTTGGAACAGACAACCACAGAGCTTGGAACAGACAATCATAGAGCTTGGAACAGACAATCTTTCCAAGATGGCGTAGCAGTTCAGACGTCGTTTGTTCTCCTCTTGTCGTGTCCCGTATATATATATATATATATATATTTACATATTTTCTTCGCATACCTTTTTACATATTTTTTTTCTAAAAACTCAACCTCAAAACACTCTTCTCCAACCCGCCTCACCAATTAAAAAAAAAAAAGTATTATTTACCTCAAATCTGAAATCCACAACAGAAGCTAGCCAGAGGTTAGCCATTTCACTGGCTAACGTTGGAGTTCAGATAGCCACGGTTAGCGGTACTCAGCTATCCATTAGCTCGATAAGCTATCGCCAGTTTTTGTACAGCGCGACTCAGACCAGAGCATACCGGACCTATTCTCTCTCCATATCCCCGGATTTCTACCGCAGGCTCTGGACTTTTACACCTCAATCTTGCAGCGAGCTAGCTGCTACCTGAGTGACTATTGGCAAACGTCGGTCCTGGAGCTAACATAAATTATTCCGGAGCTAGCCAGCTGAAGCTTTCCATCAGCCACTCCTGGGCTATTCCGGAGCTAGCAAGCTGAAGAGTTCCTTCAGCCACTCCTGGGCTACAATCCCCTATAAGGACCTGTTTTTTACTGCCGATGCGGAGCCCCATCGGGCCTTCACGACTGGACCACCGACGTTATCTGCCCGAGGGAGTTATCCAACTGGCCCCTCCGTCGCGACGTAACCTGAACGCCCATCTGCGGCCCGCTAATCGTTAGCTATCTTATCGGCCGCTATCTGAATAGGTCTATCGGACCACTTTTTTGGGCCACTATAACTATAACTATTTTGCCAATTGGACTGGTCCACCCTACCACACGGAACCCCACTAATCTACAGACGGAAACGCACGAGGTGGCTAAAAACAGACCTCCCTCCATCTTCTACCAGCTTGCTACCTATGGCTCGGCTAACTATCTAATTCTCACTGGACCCTTTGATCACTCGGCTAAGCATGACTCTCCTTAATGTCAATATGCCTTGTCCATTGCTGTTCTGGTTAGTGTTTATTGGCTTATTTCACTGTAGAGCCTCTAGCCCTGCTCATTATACCTTATCCAACCTCTCAATTCCTCCACCCATACATGCTATGACATCTTCTGGTTTCAATGATGTTTCTAGAGACAATATCTCTCTCATCATCACTAAATGCCTAGGTTTACCTCCACTGTATTCACATCCTACCATTCCTTTGTCTGTACATTATACCTTGAAGCTATTTTATCGCCCCCAGAAACCTGCTCCTTTTTCTCTCTATTCCGGACGTCACAGACGACCAATTCTTATAGCTTTTAGCCGTACCCTTATCCTCATCCTTCTCTGGTCCTCTGGTGATGTTGAGTTGAATCCAGGCCCTGCAGTGCCTAGCTCCACTCCTACTCCCCAGGTGCTATCTTTTAAAGACTTCTGTAACCGTAATAGCCTTGGTTTCATGCATGTCAACATTAGAAGCCTCCTCCCTAAGTTTGTTTTATTCACTGCTTTAGCACACTCTGCCAACCCGGATGTCCTAGCCGTGTCTGATTCCTGGCTTAGGAAGTCCACCAAAAACTCTGAAATCTTCATCCCTAACTACAACGTTTTCAGACAAGATAGAATGGCCATAGGGGGCGGTGTTGCAATCTACTGCAGAGATAGCCTGCAGAGTTCTGTCCTACTATGCAAGTCTGTACCCAAACAATTTGAACTTCTACTTTTAAAAATCCATCTCTCTAAAAACAAGTCTCTTACCGTTGCCGCCTGCTATAAACCGCCCTCGGCCTCCAGCTGTGCTCTGGACACCATATGTGAACTGATTGCCCCCCATCTATCTTCAGAGCTCGTGCTACTAGGTGACCTAAACTGGGACATGCTAAACACCCCAGCCATCCTACAATCCAAGCTTGATGCCCTCAATCTCACACAAATTATTAATGAACCCACCAGGTACCACCCCAAAGCCGTAAACACTGGCACCCTCATAGATATCATCCTAACAAACTTGCCCTCTAAATACACCTCTGCTGTTTTCAACCAAGATCTCAGCGATCACTGCCTCTATGCCTGCATCCGTAATGGGTCAGCGGTAAAACAACCTCCACTCATCACTGTCAAACGCTCCCTGAAACATTTCAGCGAGCAAGCCTTTCTAATTGACCTGGCCCTGGTATCCTGGAAGGATATTGACCTCATCCCGTCAGTAGAGGATGCCAAGTTATTTTTTTTAAATGCCTTCCTCACCATCTTAAATAAGCATGCCCCATTCAAGAAATGTAGTACCAGGAACAAAGATAGTCCTTGGTTCTCCCCAGACCTGACTGCCCTTAACCAACACAAAAACATCCTGTGGTGTTCTACATTAGCATTGAACAGCCCCTGTGATATGCAACTTTTCAGGGAAGTTAGAAACCAATATACACAGGGAGTCAGAAAAGCCAAGGCTAGCTTTTTCAAGCAAAAATTTGCTTCCTGCAACACAAATTCAAAAAAGTTCTGGGACATTGTAAAGTCCATGGAGAATAAGAACCCCTCCTCCCAACTGCCCACTGCACTGAGGATAGGAAACTCTGTCACCACCAATAAACCCACTATAATTGAGAATTTAAATAAGCATTTTTCTACGGCTGGCCATGCTTTCCACCTGGCTACCCCTACTGCAGTCAACAGCACTGCACCCCCCACAGCTACTCGCCCAAGCCTTCCCCATTTCTCCTTCTCCCAAATCCATTCAGCTGATGTTCTGAAAGAGCTGCAAAATCTGGACCCCTACAAATCAGCCGGGCTAGACAATCTGGACCCTTTCTTTCTAAAATTATCTGCCGAAATTATTGCAACCCCTATTACTAGCCTGTTCAACCTCTCTTTCGTGTCGTCTGAGATTCCCATAGATTGGAAAGCAGCTGCTGTCATCCCCCTCTTCAAAGGAGGGGACACTCTTGACCCAAATTGCTACAGACCTATATCCATCCTACCCTGCCTTTCTAAGGTCTTCGAAAGCCAAGTCAACAAACAGATTACCGACCATTTCGAATCCCACAGCGCCTTCTCCGCTATGCAATCTGGTTTCAGAGCTGGTCATGGGTCAGCCACACTCAAGGTCCTAAACGATATCGTAACTGCCATCGATAAGAAACAATACTGTGCTGCCGTATTCATTGACCTGGCCAAAGCTTTCGACTCTGTCAATCACCACATCCTCATCGGCAGACTCAATAGCCTTGGTTTCTCAAATGATTGCATCGCCTGGTTCACCAACTACTTCTCTGATAGAGTTCAGTGTGTCAAATCGGAGGGCCTGTTGTCCGGACCTCTGGCAGTCTCTATGGGGGTGCCACAGGGTTCAATTCTTGGGCCAACTCTTTTCTCTGTATACATCAATGATGTCACTCTTGCTGCTGGTGAGTCTCTGATCCACCTCTACGCAGACGACACCATTCTGTATACTTCTGGCCCTTCTTTGGACACTGTGTTAACAACCCTCCAGACGAGCTTCAATGCCATACAACTCTCCTTCCATGGCCTCCAACTGCTCCTAAATACAAGTAAAACTAAATGCATGCTCTTCAACCGATCGCTGCCTGCACCTGCCCGCCTGTCCAGCATCACTACTCTGGACGGTTCTGACTTAGAATATGTGGACAACTACAAATACCTAGGTGTCTGGTTAGACTGTAAACTCTCCTTCCAGACTCACATCAAACATCTCCAATCCAAAGTTAAATCTAGAATTGGCTTCCTATTTCGCAACAAAGCATCCTTCACTCATGCTTCCAAACATACCCTTGTGAAACTGACCATCCTACCGATCCTCTACTTCGGCGATGTCATTTAAAAAATAGCCTCCAATACCCTACCCAACAAACTGGATGCAGTCTATCATAGAGCTTGGAACAGACAATCATAGAGCTTGGAACAGACAAACACAGAGCTTGGAACAGACAATCACAGAACTTGGAACAGATAACCACAGAGCTTGGAACAGACAACCACAGAGCTTAGAACAGACAACCACAGAGCTTGGAACAGACAACCACAGAGCTTGGAACAGACAACCACAGAGCTTGGAACAGACAATCACAGAACTTGGAACAGACAACCACAGAACTTGGAACAGATAACCACAGAGCTTGGAACAGATAATCACAGAGCTTGGAACAGACAACCACAGAGCTTGGAACAGACAAACACAGAGCTTGGAACAGACAATCACAGAACTTGGAACAGACAACCACAGAACTTGGAACAGACAATCACGAGCTTGGAATAGACAACCACAGAGCTTGGAACAGATAACCAAAGAGCTTTAAACAGACAATCACAGAGCTTGGAACAGACAACCACAGAGCTTGGAACAGACAACCACAGAGCTTAGAACAGACAACCACAGAGCTTGGAACAGACAACCACAGAGCTTGGAACAGACAATCACAGAACTTGGAACAGACAACCACAGAACTTGAAACAGATAACCACAGAGCTTGGAACAGATAATCACAGAGCTTGGAACAGACAACCACAGAGCTTGGAACAGACAAACACAGAGCTTGGAACAGACAATCACAGAACTTGGAACAGACAACCACAGAACTTGGAACAGACAATCACGAGCTTGGAATAGACAACCACAGAGCTTGGAACAGATAACCACAGAGCTTTAAACAGACAACCACAGAGCTTGGAACAGACAACCACAGAGCTTGGAACAGACAACCACAGAGCTTGGAACAGACAACCACAGAGCTTGGAACAGACAACCACAGAGCTTGGAACAGATAACCACAGAGCTTGGAACAGATAACCACAGAGCTTGGAACAGACAACCACAGAGCTTGGAACAGATAACCACAGAGCTTGGAACAGACAATCACAGAGCTTGGAACAGACAACCACAGAACTTGGAACAGATAACCACAGAGCTTGGAACAGACAACCACAGAGCTTGGAACAGACAACCACAGAGCTTGGAACAGATAACCACAGAGCTTGGAACAGACAACCACAGAGCTTGGAACAGACAACCACAGAGCTTGGAACAGACAATCACAGAGCTTCAAACATACAAGCACATATTCAGACAGACCCAGGACATATACATAGGACAACAGAGACGTACAGTATGGGCGTAAAGAATGGACAGAAACGGTAGAGCGTCACAGTCTGATGTGAAGAGGACGAGGACAAATACAGTCATGTTCAAACTGTCTGTAGAGGAGAGCTTCTTTCAATGATCACAGATAGAAAATGTGTGTGTGTGTGTGTGTGTGTGTGTGTGTGTGTGTGTGTGTGTGTGTGTGTGTGTGTGTGTGTGTGTGTGTGTGTGTGTGTGTGTGTTTGTGTGTGTGTGTGTACAGGTATGTAGTGAAGATACAAGCTTTTTCATGTTTGTGCCTGAAAATAATAGTTACAAAAATAATGTACATGCTCATGTCGAGTATGCTTGAGTGAAGGTGTGTTCGCGTATGTGTCATTGCATGTCAGCTTGCATGAGTGAGTGTGTGTATAGTGTTTGTGTGGACTCACTGTCTCTGGAGCCATGAAAAGAGTCAGGCTTCATGGGGATGGGGTCACTCCAGGAGCGGTTGAAACTCTTGGCTCGGCGGTCAGCATATGCTGATGAAGGAGTGGAGGAGAATGACAATGAGTGGAGGATGACGAGCGGGATCACATTTACACTTTCCCTAAGCAACCCCATACACACACACACACACGCGCGAGCCCTAAAAACACACATCTATATTCTCCTGAAGTGTACACTCGTTCACTATTTCCACAAATCTAAAGCATTGGATTGATGGAGGCCAGAGGGAGTTTTCACCATACTTTCAAATCAGTGAATAAAAGGGAGCAGTGATAATTGGGACATAACCACTTAACACAGACGCCAAAACACACTTCCCAAATGTACAACACATGCCGTTTCATTTAAATCAGCGCCCCTGTTTGGATGAAAACAGTTTAGTTGTATTCCTCTTACCGAGTCATCATAACAATATAGTGGCACTGAGTGGGTGAACATCTGGTGTTCCAGCTCACAGCTGGGGCTGGCGTATCCAAACCACCCAGTCACTTAACGCCTGCTAATGAGGTCCATTCCTCTACCAGCTTCTGCTAACAAGACATCCTACTGTAAAACCCCTGCTAATATAATCCATTCCTCTACCAGCTTCTGCTAACAAGACATCCTACTGTAAAACCCCTGCTAATATAATCCATTCCTCTACCAGCTTCTGCTAACAAGACATCCTACTGTAAAACCACAACTTGAAAGCTTTTATGCCATACAATTAATTATCTTGACTCTTGGACCACTTTGAGGAGACCGGGAGTTCTGATCTCCTCACATATTTTATTATTTCCCAGACAGGTTTAAATGGTAATGGAAACTAGATGTACTTCCTAAAGTGTTTCCATTCCCCTTTAAATGTAGAGGGCACCGAATCTAGAGGGGAGAATATGTGGAAAGTGGTGGGTGAGGTGGAATTCGATGTGTTTAGGAGACTTCACTACTAAAGCTGCACCACGCCCCCTGCACTCGACCACTTTCAAAGACATGTGTACGTTCCTCTCACTGCAGCTTGAACTAGATAATATGGAGCCATACCAAATGTATTTCTAAATGCATACATGTACCTTTAATCTACCATACTGTCCATTCTATCCAGCATATGTACTGTATAGGCTACATGCATTTAGCACAAGCACACTAATGAAGTCCACATAATAATAAGCTACAACGCCACACTCACTGGGGAACTCACTCTGAGCCTTCATTCTGCGGCTGCCCACCATTCTCAGGTGCTTCCGGAAGTTTCTGTTGTAGAAAAGAAAAGAGGAGAGGAGAGGAAAGGGAGGGAGGGAGGGAGAAAAATGGATGAAAGAGGGAAAGAGGGAACGAGTGAGAAGAGGGAGGAGAGAGAAGGAGGAGAGAGGGTTTCAGCATACAGGGAAAGCCACAGACACAGAGGGTGAAAGGCAGAAGAAGATGAACAGTTTAGTAACTTATCTGGACAGGAAAGTGAAACAGCTTTTCAATCAATGCCTGGTCATGGACTGCAGGATCGAGTGTTTGAAGTTATTCAGTCATATCTGACTCAGTTCAGACTCTCTAATGACCTGATTCAACTGCATCAGAAGAGATTAACTCGTTTACAAAGGTTGGTCGGTCTGACTCATCCAAAAACTCCTCCGAAAAAAAGATCTAAAACATTGTGGAACTGTGAGAAAACTATCCAAGCTTGTGAAACATGTTTCTGTCTGTGATTCAGCCGTCATCCACTGACAAGCTCTTGAAAGAAATAATAAACATGTCAAGTTAGTCACACAGAAAGTGTTCTCAATGTAGAACACTGTAGAGAAGATTTAGTAATGAGTTGAGATAACCTTGTTACCTGAGCCTGGTTCATTGCCTCCTCATAACCATGAGAAAAACAAATGTTTTATCTCTTTAGTAGAGAGACAGTTAATAAAGGCCTTTTTCCTGAAAAACATTCGATGATATGGCTTAAGGTGCAACTCATGTATGCTAAACCTCCTCTCTTTCTGTCACGTCCTGACCAGAAAAGGGGTTATTTGTTATTGTAGTTTGGTCAGGACGTGGCAGGGGGGTGTTTGTTTAGAGTGTTCCGGGGTTTTTGGGTTATGTTCTAGGTTAGTGTATTTCTATGTTAGATCTAGGTTGTTTAGTTCTATGTTTAGTTTATTGGGATTGGCCTTCAATTGGAGGCAGCTGTTCCTCGTTGCCTCTGATTGAAGGTCCTATGTATAGGGGTGTGTTTGTAATGGGAATTGTGGGTAGTTGTCTCCTTGTTTAGTGTTTGTGCACCTGACAGGACTGTTAGTGTCGTTCGTTCGTTCGTTCGTTCGTTCGTTCGTTCGTTCGTTCGTTGTTGTTAACGTTTTGGTTTTCCCTTCTTTCTGCCATTAAAAAAAGAAGATGAGTATACATATTCCCGCTGCGTTTTGGTCTGATCATTACGACACCCGTTACAGAACTACCCACCACCAAAGGACCAAGCAGCGGAGGAAGGAGCAGCAGGTGGACTACAAGAAGTCATGGACTTGGGAGGAGATCCTAGCTGGAAAAGGACCATGGAGGAAGACTGGAGAGGACCGGGAACGCTATGCAGGTACATGGGGATTGGAGCACTGGGGAGAAGGATGGACATGGGCGGATGAACGAAGATTTTGGGAGGACAAATGAAGGAAGCTGGAGGAGACTGAGAGTCAGCCCCAATAATTTTTTTGGGGGGGCACACGGACAGATCGGCGGCGCCGAGGATGGAACCAGAGCCAGTCGGGGTGAAATTGGAGGTGAGCGAAGCAGAGACAGTAAAGGAGTTGATGGGAAAATTAGAGGAGAAAGCTATGAGAGAGCTGCTGTGTTGGTGTTTTAGGCACGACATTCGCCCTATGGAGCGTGTCCTCAAATTGATGTCACCTGAGTCAGCTCTCCATACTTGTCCTGAGGTGCGTGCTAGCCGTCTGGTGAAGACAGTCCCAGTCCTACGCACCAGGCCTCCAGTGCGTCAGCCCAGTCCAGTACGTCCTGTTCCCGCTCCTCGCACTAGCCTTGGGGTGCGTGTCTCCAGTCTGGTACTTCCAGTATCAGCGCCACGCACCAGGCCTCCAGTGCGTCAGCCCAGTCCAGCTCGTCCTGCTCCTCGCACTAGCCCTGTGGTGCTTGTCCCTAGTCTGGCGCTTCCTAAGCCAGCCCCACGCATCAGCCCTTCAGTGCGCAGTCCCCGTCCAGAGCTTCCGGCGACAGTGCCCCGTCCAGAGCTTCCGGCGACAGTGCCCCGTCCAGAGCTTCCGGCGACAGTGCCCCGTCCAGAGCTTCCGGCGACAGTGCCCCGTCCAGAGCTTCCGGCGACAGTGCCCCGTCCAGAGCGTCCGGCGACAGTGCCCCGTCCAGAGCGTCCGGCGACAGTGCCCCGTCCAGAGCTTCCGGCGACAGTGCCCCGTCCAGAGCGTCCGGCGACAGTGCCTCGTCCAGAGTGTCCGGCCCACAGTCCGGAGCCGAGAGAGGCGGCCCACAGTCCGGAGCCGAGAGAGGCGGCCCACAGTCCGGAGCCGAGAGAGACGGCCCACAGCCCGAGGTCTCCAGCGACACGCATCAGCCCGAGGTCTCCAGCGACGCGCATCAGCCCGAGGTCTCCAGCGACGCGCATCAGCCCGAGGTCTCCAGCGACACGCATCAGCCCGAGGTCTCCAGCGATGCATCTTAACCCTGAGCCTTCAGCGGGGGTGGACAGGTTAGGTTGGGGACTTAGGCCGGAGCCTGATCTACCTCCATAAAAGGTGGGTTGGGGGGGGGTGTAGCACAAGAACCGTCGGTGACGGTGGCCACCCTCCCTTCCCTCCCTTTAGTTGGGGATTTATTTTTGTTTGTTTAGAAAGTATTGGATTAAGTTTTGTTTTAGGTGCCTCCGGGGTCTGCACCTTTGGGGGGGGTACTGTCCCGTCCTGACCAGAAAAGTGGTTATTTGTTATTGTAGTTTGGTCAGGACGTGGAGTGTTTCGGGGTTTGTTGGGCTATGTGTTATGTAGAGGGGTGTTTGTTTAGAGTGTTCCGGGTTTTTGGGTTATGTTCTAGGTTAGTGTATTTCTATGTTAGATCTAGGTTTAGTTCTATGTTTAGTTTATTGGGATTGGCCTTCAATTGGAGGCAGCTGTTCCTCGTTGCCTCTGATTGAAGGTCCTATGTATAGGGGTGTGTTTGTAATGGGAATTGTGGGTAGTTGTCTCCTTGTTTAGTGTTTGTGCACCTGACAGGACTATTAGTGTCGTTAGTTTGTTTTTGTATACGTGTTTGTTTTGGTTTTCCCTTTCTGCCATTAAAAAAAGATGAGTATACATATTCCCGCTGCTTTTTGGTCTGATCATTACGACACCCGTTACACTTTCTATCCCTCTCTCTCTGACTTAGAAGTTGAAATTAGACTTTGACTTAGAAGTTTAATACTGCCCTCCCTCCCTCTCATCCCTCATTACTCCTCCTCTTTTCCACCCACTTCATCCCTTATTCCCTTGTCTCTCGCTCTACAAAGCTGGGTGTCTGGCATCATGCATCCATGGTTACGATTCATGTTGTGGATCAAACAGAGTCATTATGTATGCTTGCGTGTGTGTGCGCACGTGCAAGTTATTGTCTTCAGTTTACCCACAAACACTGCATGCCTTAAAGGATGAAAAGAGGGAAAGACAGGAAGTAGAGAGGGAAAAAGATAAGGGGAAACAGAGGAAAGAAACAGCCCGAAGTGGAACACAGTGGAAGAATTGAAACAAGCCTAAAACAGTGTTTATCATAATTCATGAATGCTTGTTTGACTCATGGTGCTATTGTGCATGCATATGTGAGACACGTTTAGCACCGTTGTCACTTGTCCCTGTTTTAGTGGACTATCTCAAAGTTATTTGTTACCACGTGTTTTCCAGCATGCATTACTGAACCTCTCTACTGTTGTAGTGGGGTCATTCTTGAATTGCAGTGATCCATGCTGTCCCTTGACTTGCAGAGGGGTAGTGACGTTGGGTATATATATAGATATCTACACTACATGACCAAAAGTATTTTGACTTCTTTGTTTTTATTGATCTACAAAATATATTACGTACTTTGACTTTCTAGCATTCAAAATAAATGCACTATATATACAAAGTATGTGGACACCCTATAAAATTAGCGGGTGTCCACATACTTTGTATATATATATATAGTGCATTTATTATTTTCAATGCTAGAAAGTTAAAGTACGTAATATATTTTGTAGATCAATAAAAACAAAGAAGGCTATTAAAATACCTTTTTTACTAGTTTAATGTGTATCCCTCAGTTTTATGTCAGTGGTGTTATCATTTTGAAAATCACTGATTACTAAGATATACAAGGACCTTGAGAATTCTCTCCAGTAGCAAACTATTATTAGTTTATTTACCTAATCACACTCTATGTCACAAATTTGAGGATTCCATTGCTAATTTGGTGTGTCTCAGTGGAGGCTGCTGAGGGGAGGACGGCTTATAATGGCTTCAATGGAGTGGTATCAACCACATGGAAACCACGTGTTTGATATGTTTGATACCATTCCATTGACTAGACTTTATTATGAGCCGTCCTCCCCTCAGCAGCCTCCACTGGTGTGTCTAAATCCAAAGTGTCAAAATGAAAGGATTGACGACCTTAGATTTTAGCATTTGTAGCCTCCATTTGAGAAAATGTAACAAAATCTTGGTGATACCATCAGTAGCTAGGTTTCCATCCAATTGGCGACAGAGTTCCATGTGAATATTCAAAAATACACAAAAACAATATGTGCATTTCCCCACCAGAGAATCGTTTCCATCAAATTGACTTGTTGCAGATAAACGTCTGTGCGTAAATATGTAGTGCACATAAATACATTTTGCGGTTATATTCCCCTGTACCGAATAAAAAAAAGACAAGTTAAATGGGTTTCCATCGCATTTTCAATTCTACTGATGGTTTTCTCACAAAGGTTTGCTTTATATAGTGAGTGTTCCCACTCTGGTATTGACATGTGCGCTCTAGTCAACAGCTCACAGATACTGTATATGCATGCTGTTGACTAGAGCACACATATAGCCTACATGATGAGATTGTTATGGACAAAAGAGCAAGGTTATTTTTATTTGTCAAACGGCAACCACGCATTGATGATCAAGTCACCAGAATAAAACCCTCAATATTTATTGTAAAGGAGCATCAAGCTCATCACCTTGCACCTACACCACCCTGATAAATTCATAATTATTTATTTAATCTGTAGCCTAATAAACTGCATACTTTCTAAACGAGTCGTAGTGAAAGGACCACACAACATGTCATCGTGTGACTCTAAATTTAGTTCGATATGAGGGATATTATGTCAATATTTGAGCAAAAAAGCGTTTCCACTGACATTTCTCGCATAATTAAATTTCCGGACACACACAGATCCCACCTTGTCTAGAGTATTTTGTTTTGACATTTGGAAAGTTCACAGGAACATTTTCTGTTTCCATCAGGCCTGTCATTTTTATCTGACGTGTACTTTAGGCACATAAAAAGGTTGGATGGAAACCTGCTTACTGGTGTTACTACTCCTACTGGTGGCACAATGTTATCAAATGGTAAATGTGCATTAAAGTCATTAAGCTATCATATATACTGAACGAAATATAAAGTGTTGGTCCCATGTTTCATGAGCTGAAATAAAAAGATCACAGAAATAAAAATGTTATACATGAAAAGCTTATTTCTCTCAAATTGTGTGCACAAATTTGTTTACATCCCTGTTAGTGAGCATTTCTCCTTCGCCAAGATAATCCATCCACCTGACAGGTGTGGCATATCAAGAAGCTGATTAAACATCATGATCATTACACAGGTGCACCGTGTGCTGGGGACAATAAAAGGCCACTCTAAAATGTGCAGTTTTGTCACACAACACAATGCCACAGATGTCTCAAGTAGTTTTGAGGGAGTGTGCAATTGGCATGCTGACTGCAGGAATGTCCACCAGAGCTATTGCCAGAGAATTTGTTAATTTCTCTACCATAAGCCACCTCCAACGTCGTTTTACAGAATTTGGCAGTACGTCCAAACAGCATCACAACCGCAGACCAAGTGTAACCACGCCAGCCCAGGACCTCCATATCCGGCTTCTTCACCTGTGGGATCATCTGAGAACAGCTACCCAGACAGCTGATGAAACTTTGGGTTTGCACAACCGAAGAATTTCTGCACAAACTGTCAGAAACTGTCTCAGGGAAGCTCATCTGCGTGCTAATCGTCCTCACCAGGGTCTTGAACAGTCTGTAACCAACTTTGATCGGAAAATGCTCACCTTCAATTGCCATTGGAACACTGGAGAAGTGTGCTCTTCACGGATGAATCCCGGTTTCAACTGTACCGGGCAGGTGGCAGACAGCGTGTATGGCGTCGTGAGGGAGAGCGGTTTGCTGATGTCAACATTGTGAACAGAGTGGTGGTGGGGTTATGGTATGGGCAGGCATAAGCTACGGAAAAGGAACACAATTGCACTTTATCAATGGAAATTTGAATGCACAGAGATACCGTGATGAGATCTTGAGGCCCACTGTCATGCCATTCATCTGCCGCCATCACCTCATGTTTCAGCATGATAATGCATGGTCCCATGTCTCAAGGATCGGTACACAATTCCTGGAAGCTGAAAATGTTCCATTTCTTCCATGGCCTGCATACTCACCATACTCCAATTCCTGCTAATATCCCGCAAATTCACACAGCCATTGAAGAGGAGTGGGACAACATTCCACAGGCCACAATCAACAGCCTGATCAACTGCGATTTAGAGGGTGGTCACACCAGATACTAAATACTAACTTGTTTTCTTAACTTTACCTTTTTTCAAAGGTATCTGTGACCAACAGATGCATATCTGTATAGTCATGTATATCCATAGATTAAGGCCTAGTGAATTTATTTCAATTGACTGATTTCCTTATATGAACTGTAACTCAGTAAAATCTTAAGACATTTTTGCATGTTTCATTTATATTTTCTGTTCACTGTAAATTGATTTAGAATGGGAAGATGTACCCAAATAAAAAAAATAAAAAAATGCCATGCCCAAATGCCACCGTAATTGAAGAACGACCCAGTGTGAATATCCTAATTAGCTAACCATGTTGGAAAAAGCATACCTCATGCTGTGCATTCTGTGTCCAATTTATAATGGTTATTCATTTCCCAAACTATTTCACTGAGACTGTTGCCCAACAGCTTGCATTTGCATGCCAAAGGTAATTTGTGTTTTCTAGACAGCTGGGTTTCAAATGAAATATTGTCAAGGTCTCTTACACAAATCAACTGGATGCCTGTGATGGCACGATGTTCTGCCTGAAATGACTCCCGAATGACTCAGAGAGAGAAACAGAGAGAGAGTTCTCTGTGTGCTATAAAGAACAGATCATGTGTGTTGGTGCTGACTGATATTATCCTTCAGATCTAGATTAGTGAGGAAGGTTCCGGTGTGCATGTGTGTGTGTGTGTGTTACTCTTCTTCGTCCTATCGCCCCCCCATCCATACTTTTTCCTTTCATCTAAATATAATAAATCTAACCAAATCGATACAATCAAGCACCCATCTTATACACATGAGAACCCTGATGCACTGAATACACTGAAAACATACTGTACCCTTCATGCTGTAAGGACATAGCTACACTGTGAAACATCGATGCATACAGTCACAGCCAAACAACACTATCCAGGAGAAAAGTGAGCTACACTCCAGTCTAGATGAACACAGTCACACCTCAATGTGCACTGCAGCAGCTCAATGTTTAAAACAGTCACACCAACACCTGCACCATGAAAAATGGCAAACGTTGATTCATCGCCTATTGTTGCACAGCCAATGGGACTGCGGACTGAAAAGTAGAACAATTTAGCAAATGGCTACATTTGACCAAAAACTTCTAGGTCGTGAACAAAAGTAGCACACTACATAGGGAATCGGGTGCCATTTGGGACAGCTGTACCGCTGTAGATGGGACCAGGAGCTGGGTTGGAGTTAGTGAGACTGACACTGTGCTACAATAGCCTTCCTCCTTTTTCCACCAGCCCATCCATGTCCAGACAGCAATCACAGCAAACCAGACACTCACACTCACCAAATTACTATTGACTTCTAGAGTCAATTGTCTGGCCCTTTTTGGTGACAGGCAAAGGTTTCCCTGATTTTTCAAAACCTTTCTTTATACAACATCAAAATACATCAGAAAATGATCTCCAATAATATTTTGGTCAGGGTAGATTTTGTAACTTTAACATGGCCACCTGTCAGCATGCTCCTTTGGAACATTTGGAAAATGTGTAATTTGACGGTATTGTGAAAATTCCATAATCTGAAAAAGTTCAAAGTTATATGATTTTACATGTCTCTGAGCTCACATGCTCGAAATTGTACTGTTGAGAATGCAATCAGAACTCCATTTCACGTTTTACATTTGATCGATCTATTCCAGTCAGGAAATATACCAGGCCTGGGATTTTAAAGTAGTTTTCACAAAGTGTTGTATCATAAAGATCCTTAGAACAGTGAGAGGCTATTGAGACAAGGTTGGTCATTAGAGTTGGTCTGACGGGCTGTGTGTGTGTGCCTGTGTGTGTGTGTGTGTGTGTGTGTGTGTGTGTGTGTGTGTGTGTGTGTGTGTGTGTGTGTGTGTGTGTGTGTGTGTGTGTGTGTGTGTGTGTGTGTGTGTATGAGGGTGTGTCTGAGGGGGGGACACAACAACAATGCTAGAAGGAACAGTGTGTGTGTCTGTCTCTGTTTACACGTGTCTGTGTCTCTGTGCAGGGGTTGCTGGAGCGTGGAGGGGACAACACTACAGCACTACGTACAGGTGCAGGACAGTCAGGTCAGACATGGACCGTACCTCTCAGTCTCGGTTATTGGAGCGGTTGCCTCTTGTTCCCTTTTCCTCCTCTTTCTCTCAGCAATGCCCCGGAATGCCCTGCTGGGATGTCACAGTGTTAACGGGGTCAGAGGTGAGGGACTGGGGGTGTGAGTGCAGGGTTATAGAGCGTTAGTGAGACGGGATCCACGTCACAGAGGGTTAGCCACTACAGTGTTGCAACAGGTCAGCAGAACAGATTAAGTATTGTACACCACACACAGACATGGTGCACACTGCAAACTGACACACTGCAGACTGACACACACTGCAGACTGACACACTGACACACTGCAAACTGACACACTGCAAACTGACACACACTGCAGACTGACACACTGACACACTGCAAACTGACACACTAGAAACTGACACACACTGCAGACTGACACACACTGCAGACTGACACACACTGCAGACTGACACACACTGCAGACTGACACACACTGCAAACTGACACACACTGCAGACTGACACACACTGCAAACTGACACACACTGCAGCCTGACACACACTGCAGACTGACACACTGCAAACTGACACACTGGAAACTGACACACACTGTAGACTGACACACTGCAGACTGACACACACTGCAGACTGACACACTGACACACTGCAAACTGACACACTGCAAACTGACACACACTGCAGACTGACACACTGACACACTGCAAACTGACACACTAGAAACTGACACACACAGCGGACTGACACACACTGCAGACTGACACACACTGCAGACTGACACACACTGCAGACTGACACACACTGCAAACTGACACACACTGCAGACTGACACACACTGCAAACTGACACACACTGCAGCCTGACACACACTGCAGACTGACACACTGCAAACTGACACACTGGAAACTGACACACACTGCAGACTGACACACTGCAGACTGACACACTGCAGACTGACACACACGGCAGACTGACACACACTGCAGACTGACACACTGCAAACATACACACACTGCAAACATACACACACTGCAAACTGACACACACAATGATACTACCAAGCCACCAATCAGAGACCAAGAGGAGCTGAGCTTAGACAGAAACAGGGCCACAAAGGTAAAGTACACAGGAAACTATCCATTGTGCATGTGAGTGTTTGAGTGATTGAGTGATTGAGTGTGTGGGTGTTTCCCTCTGAAATGGATATATGCTGTGACAGGGTGCCAAAAGAAGTAACCATCATGTCTGACAGCATTTATCAGAGTCCTATCCATGTCCTACGCACTAGGCTCAAACATTGTCAGTCAGACAGATGATGAGAGCTGTGTGTGTGTGTGTGTGTGTGCGCGTGTGTGTGTGTGTGTGTGTGTGTGTGTGTGTGTGTGTGTGTGTGTGTGTGTGTGTGTGTGTGTGTGTGTGTGTGTGTGTGTGTGTATAAACTAGACTGTTGTATGCTGTGGTATAAAATAATAATCACTATCAAGACGATACAATAGATTACTTTACAACCAGGTCTAAACCAGATCTATGAATACTGACCAACTCCCATGACATAATTCACAAAATTCACTCTCTATTCACTCTCTGTGCGTCCCAAATGACACTCTACTCCATTTGTATGGAGGTAGTGCACTATAAAGGGAATAGGGTGCCATTTGTGATGAAGCCTCTTCTTCTATCTACACAGGGACCACTAAAATGATTAGTGGTATAATTACTTCATCTTGGAACTACCTACAATGTGGACTTTTCATTATACCTACTGTATGTATAATACAATATTGCATAACTAGAGTACATTACTGTAGGCAATTCTCTGTTCCTTTTGAAAGGTCGTCCTTTTGTTGCACTGAATGAACTCAGATAGAAGAGAATGATGTGTGTGTGTGTGTGTGTGTGTGTGTGTGTGTGTGTGTGTGTGTGTGTGTGTATGTGTGTACACAGTATATATATATATATATATATATATATATATACTGTGTACACACATACACATAATATATACATATATACATATACATATATATATATATATATATATATATGTATAGAGAGAGAGAGAGAGAGAGAGGTATGACCCTGGCTGTGTCTGGTACAGAGGAACAGAACACTATGCTACCATCTCTCATCTGACTCATTGTTCTACATAACTCTGTCTGTCATATATTCTGCCTTGTTGGATCCATATATTAATACAATATAATACTAGCTATACTGTAAGACAAACCAGTTCAATTGAAAATCTTTATTAATGGACGATGAATATGTTTTTTTTAAGTCATCTAGTGATAAATCAATCTATGCTTATTTACAATTTAGACCCATTATGTTGAATATGTTTATTCATTGGAGATTTGGATACTCAGTAATGTTTTTCCATAACTTCAAACACTCAGCCCAGCAAGGGGGTTAATAGGGGTTAATGAGGACACTGGAGACGGTAGGTAGTAGCACAGGAAGAGATAGATAGCCAAGAGTCAAAAGGAGAGTAAATTGTCTGAGGCGCACAGGGAAGGAGAGAAAAATAGTTACTCACGATATTCTGTAGATGCAGGAGTTGGTGCAGGCAGGAGTTGGTGCAGGCAGGAGTTGGTGCAGGCAGGAGTTGGTGCAGGCAGGAGTTGGTGCAGGCAGGAGTTGGTGCAGGCCGTGTGGAGAGGGAAGGGAAGAGAGGACAAAAAAGTTAGACACTCAAGTAATAAATATTGGACTTGACAGACAGATATACTGTACACTTGGGAGGGTTAGCTGTTAATCATATGATATTCCAGTCAGACACTGAACGCATCCCAAATGGCGCCCTATTCCCTACATTGTACACTACTTTTTACCGGTCAACAAAGTACACTATATCTGGAATATAACACAGGGCCTGTGACACCAGGTGTGGATCCAGGGGGAGTGAGTACTAAGTAAGAGGAGAGGACAGGTGACGCAGAGGAACGGAGTGACAGAGACATGTGGAGAGATAAGGAAACAAAGACATTGACAGATGTGCTCAAAGAGAGAGAGAGAGAGAGAGCGTGGGATCCTGAGAGACGTCCAGAGAGGAGAGGATAGACGAGTGGAGCGAGGGATCAGGGAGAGAGAGCGTGGGATCCTGAGAGACGTCCGGAGAGGAGAGGATAGATGAGTGGAGCGATCCCACACTCGCTCTCTCTCTCTCTCTGCTCCCTCGCTCCACTCATCTATCCTCTCCTCTCCGGACGTCTCTCAGGATCCCACGCTCTCTCTCCCTGCTCCCTCGCTCCACTCATCTAACCTCTCCTCTCCGGACGTCTCTCAGGATCCCACGCTCTCTCTCTGCTCCCTCGCTCCACTCATCTAACCTCTCCGGACGTCTCTCAGGATCCCACGGAGAGACGTCCGGAGAGGTTAGATGAGTGGAGCGAGGGAGCAGAGAGAGAGCGTGGGATCCTGAGAGACGTCCGGAGAGGAGAGGTTAGATGAGTGGAGCGAGGGAGCAGGGAGAGAGAGCGTCGGATCCTGAGAGACGTCCGGAGAGGAGAGGATAGATGAGTGGAGCGAGGGAGCAGAGAGAGAGAGAGAGCGAGTGTGGGATCCTGAGAGACGTCCGGAGAGGAGAGGATAGACGAGTGGAGCGAGAGAGCAGAGAGAGAGAGAGCGTGGGATCCTGAGAGACGTCCGGAGAGGTTAGATGAGTGGAGCGAGGGAGCAGAGAGAGAGAGAGCGTGGGATCCTGAGAGACGTCCGGAGAGGAGAGGATAGATGAGTGGAGTGAGGGAGTAGAGAGAGAGAGAGAGCGTGGGATCCTGAGAGACGTCCGGAGAGGAGAGGTTAGATGAGTGGTGCGAGGGAGTAGAGAGAGAGAGAGCGCGTGGGATCCTGAGAGACGTCCGGAGAGGAGTGGATAGATGAGTGGAGCGAGGGAGTAGAGAGAGAGAGAGAGCATGGGATCCTGAGAGACGTCCGGAGAGGAGAGGATAGACGAGTGGAGCGAGGGAGCAGAGAGAGAGAGAGCGTGGGATCCTGAGAGACGTCCGGAGAGGATAGATGAGTGGAGCGAGGGATCAGGGAGAGAGAGAGCGTGGGATCCTGAGAGACGTCCGGAGAGGAGAGGATAGATGAGTGGAGCGAGGGAGCAGAGAGAGAGAGAGAGAGAGCGTGGGATCCTGAGAGACGTCCGGAGAGGAGAGGATAGATGAGTGGAGCGAGGGAGTAGAGAGAGAGAGAGCGTGGGATCCTAAGAGACGTCCGGAGAGGAGAGGTTAGATGAGTGGAGCGAGGGAGCAGAGAGAGAGAGAGAGAGAGAGAGAGAGAGAGAGCGTGGGATCCTAAGAGACGTCCGGAGAGGAGAGGTTAGATGAGTGGAGCGAGGGAGCAAAGAGAGAGAGAGAGAGAGAGAGCGTGGGATCCTGAGAGACGTCCAGAGAGGAGAGGATAGACGAGTGGAGCGAGGGATCAGGGAGAGAGAGCGTGGGATCCTGAGAGACGTCCGGAGAGGAGAGGATAGATGAGTGGAGCGATCCCACACTCGCTCTCTCTCTCTCTCTGCTCCCTCGCTCCACTCATCTATCCTCTCCTCTCCGGACGTCTCTCAGGATCCCACGCTCTCTCTCCCTGCTCCCTCGCTCCACTCATCTAATCCCACGCTCTCTCTCTCCCTGCTCCCTCGCTGGGAGGGCAGAATGTGTGTGTGGGCCGTAATTACTAGTTCAACCAGACAGGTGATAATTAAGCAGTCAGCAGAGAAAGTGTATGTGTGCATGCGTGCGTGCGTGCGCGTGCGTGCGTGTGTGCGTGTGTGTGTGTGTGTGTGTGTGTGTGTGTGTGTGTGTGTGTGTGTGTGTGTGTGTGTGTGTGTGTGGAGAATGGGGTTGCAAAGCTACCTGTAACTTACCAAAGTTACTAGAATCTTTTGTATTTTTGGTAATTAACAGGTCATCTATTTTAACTTTAGTCATGTATACTCGAATAACTTAAAAAATATTTTTTCATATATAGTATAAATGTTTTATATCTGTGTCATATTGTCCATGACTTTCTAGTGGATAGACCATATGGTTCAAGAGATAATAGCTTATTTAATGAAAAAAGTATCTAATCAAAAATGGCATTATATATAATTAACTCTGTGACTTTTCCAACTATTTACTTTTTCACAACTGCCACCAGTTTGGTGCCAAAACATTTACAAGAAAAACATATTGACATAGTAAAATAAATAAAAGTGTTTAAAAAATATATAAAGGATATTTAATGCTGAAATCCTCATTCATTTTGTTAGGTTAGATTACTTGTTGGATATTACTGCATTGTCTGAACTAGAAGCACAAGCATTTCGCTACACTCGCATTAACATCTGCTAACCATGTGTATGTGACAAATTAAATTTGATTTGATTTGATACCCTCATATGAGGCAGCAGGTAGCCTAGTGGTTAGAGCGTTGGACTAGTAACCGAAAGGTTGCAAGATCGAATCCCGAGCTGACGAGGTAAAAATCTGTCGTTCTGCCCCTGAACAAGGCAGTTAACCCACTCTTCCTAGGCCGTCATTGAAAATAAGAATTTGTTCTTAACTGACTTGCCTAGTTAAATAAAATATAAAACACCAATTGTATTCACTATGTTGACGGTTAATGTTTTCCAGCTTTGTCATCAAATGTATTACATAAAATGTGTCCCCTATAAAATCACTGGCCTCCAACTGTCCCCTATAAAATCACTGGCCTCCAACTGTGTCCTATAAAACCATTGGCCTCCAACTGTGTCCAGGGCACAGCCATGTGAAGGAGTCTAAGGCTAAATCCCAAAAAGCACCCTTTTCCCTTTATTGAGGACTACTGTGTATAGGGAATATTGTGCATATTTGGGAGGCACTCTAGAACTCACCCATCATTAGCACACGGAACTCTTTGAGGCAGCCATGTCGTGTTGAATAGGAGTGGAGCAGAGTGGTGAGGTTATATCTGGTATCCTATACTCACGCCTGCATTGTTGTGGTAGCCGTCTGGAAGCTGAACATGTTCTCTTTGGGGAACCAGCTATTACGGTTGTCCTCTACAAACAAAGGAGACAAAGCAAAAGTTTAGCCCACAACATTACACTTCAAATGTTGTTGTCTATCAGCTGTTACCCTTCTCCACACAATGTGTTTTGAGTTTATACCGCAAATGAGTCTTATCACAGGGGACAAGGGATGGGGATAAAGAGATACAAAGACACCTAAAGGCCCCACTCCCCTCCATCCTTCCTTCCATCCTCCACCATCAACATCATTATACTTATGCAAAATTCTGTAGAAATTGGATTTCAAACAGCTAAATGCTTTTTTAACTGTATTTTTGAAAAATGACTATCTGGTTTTGTGCCCACCACAGCACAGAGACAGCCTTTTTATTGTGTTTTTTTATTGTAAATTCTGCAAAATAAGAAACGTCCTCTCACTGTCAACTGCATTTATTTTCAGAAAACTTAACATGTGCAAATATTTGTATGAACATAACAAGATTCAACAATTGAGACAAACTGAACAAGTTCCACAGACATGTGATTGACAGAAATGGAATAATGTGTCCCTGAACAAAGGGGGGGGGGTCAAAATCAAAAGTAACAGTCTGCTGTGGCCACCAGCTGCATCAATAAGTACTGCAGTGCATCTCCCCTCATGGACTGCACCAGATTTGCCAGTTCTTGCTGCGAGATGTTACCCCACTCTTCCACCAAGGCACCAGCAAGTTCCAGGACATTTCTGGGGGGTATGGCCCTAGCCCTCACCCTCCGATCCAACAGGTCCCAGAAGTGCTGAATGGGATTGAGATCCGGGCTCTTCGCTGGCCATGGCAGAACACTGACATTCCTGTCTTGCAGGAAATCACGCACAGAACGAGCAGTATGGCTGGTGGCATTGTCATGCTGGAGGGTCATGTCAGGATGAGCCTGCAGGAAGGGTACCACATGAGGGAGGAGGATGTCTTCCGTGTAATGCACAGCGTTGGGATTGCCTGCAATGACAACAAGCTCAGTCCGATGATGCTGTAACACACCTCCCCAGACCATGACGGACCCTCCACCTCCAAACCGATCCCGCTCCAGGCCTCGGTGTAATGCTCATTCCTTCGACGATAAATGCAAATCCGACCATCACCCCTGGTGAGACAAAACTGCAACTTGTCAGTGAAGAGCACTTTTTGTCAGTCCTGTCTGGTCCAGCGACGGTGGGTTTGTGCCCATAGGTGACGTTGTTGCCGGTGATGTCTGGTGAGGACCTGCCTTACAACAGGCCTACAAGCCCTCAGTCCAGCCTCTCTCAGCCTATTGAGGACAGTCTGAGAGCTGATGGAGGAATTGTGCATTCCTGGTGTAACTCAGGCAGTTGTTATTGCCATCCTGTACCTGTCCCGCAGGTGTGATGTTCGGATTTACTGATCCTGTGCAAGTGTTATTACACATGGTCAGCCACTGCGAGGACAATCAGCTGTCCGTCCTGTCTCCCTGTAGCGCTGTCTTAGGCGTCTCACAGTACGGACATTGCAATTTATTGCCTTTGCCACATCTGCAGTCCTCATGCCTCCTTGCAGCTTACCTAAGGCATGTTCACACAGATGAGCAGGGACCCTGGGAATCTTTCTTTTGGTGTTTTTCAGAGTCAGTAGAAAGGCCTCTTTAGTGTCCTATGTTTTCATAACTGTGATCTTAATTGTCTACCGTCTGTAAGCTGTTAGTGTCTTAACAACCGTTCCACAGGTGCACGTTCATTAATTACATTTTACATTTTAGTCATTTAGCAGACGCTCTTATCCAGAGCGACTTACAGAAGTGAATGCATACATTTCATACATTTTTTTTTTCTGTGCTGGCCCCCCGTGGGAATTGAACCCACAACCCTGGCATTGCAAACACCATGCTCTACCAACTGAGCTACAGGGAAGGCTAATTGTTTATGGTTCATTGAAAAGCGTGGGAAACAGTGTTTTAACCTTTTACAATGAAGAACTGTGAAGTTATTTGGATTTTTACGAATTATCTTTGAAAGACAGGGTCCTGAAAAAGGGACGTTTCTTTTTTTGCTGAGTTTACATCACATCTGGATAGATAGTACTTATACTGTACAATATACATTGTGTTTTCAGTCATAACTATTCTAGAACATGAGCTTTCAAATCCACCCCTAAGCTACTCTGTCCATCCCACCTATCTCCGTAAACCACCATCTTATGATTTCCATGAGCCATGTATTTTTAATCTGTGCTGTGATGTTTTACATACATTCTGAACCTGTCTAATCGCATGGTATCAAAAGATTGCGATTTAAAGACAAAAGTATTAATATATTGTTGATTGCTAGACTATGGCTTTCTAAATCTCCCAACAGTGCTATTTATAGGGTTCGTTTTAGATAAATGTTGTGAGACAGCCTTACAGCTTTCTGTACGTTTGGATTTAAGTGCTGCATTCGACACTGTTGACCATGGTGTCCTACTGGACAGAGTAGAGAGGTGGGTTGGCCTCTCCGGTCCAGTTCTAAATTTGTTTAGGACCTATTTAACCGGTCAAGAGTTTTTTGTCACCCTTGGTGAACATAACTCTGAGAAAATACATATCACATATGGCGTTCCACAAGATTTGATTTTGGGTTTTATATACAGTACCAGTCAAAAGTTTGGACACACCTACTCATTCAAAGGTTTTGCCTTTATTTTTACTATGTTCTACAAAACGATGAAATAACACACATGGAATCATGCAGTAACCAAAAAAGTGTTAAACAAATCAAAAAATATTTTATATTTGAGATTCTTCAAAGTAGTCACCCTTTGCCTTGATGACCGCTTTGCAAACACTTGGAATTCTCTCAACCAGCTTCACCTGGAATGCTTTTCCAACAGTCTTGAAGGAGTTCCCACATATGCTGAGCACATGTTGGCTGTGTCACCTGAGGATTTTAGTCAGGCTCCCCTCAGAGGACCTGGGAGGTGGCTGCTGCTCCTTGGAGGAGAAACTTCGCTCCGCTGAGAGCCATGCTGAGAGCCTGTGCTTGGAGGGTGGCTACTTTGAAGAAATATATTTTGATTTGTTTAACACTTTTTTGGTTACTACATGATTCCATATGTGTTATTTCATAGTTTTAATGTCTTCACTATGATTCTACAATGTACAAAATAGTAAAAATAAAGAAAGACGCTTGAATGAGTAGGTGTTCAAACTTTTGACTGGTACTGTATGTATTCAGTTTATATACGTAACCCATTGGTAGCATTATCAGAAAGCATGGCATTGATTTTCACTACTACGCAGACAATACACAACTTTACATTTCTGTGTCACCTGAGGATTTTAGCTCCACAGATAAATCATTAGACTGAATTAGTGATTTAAATACTTGGACGGCTAACAACTCCCTTCAGCTAAATCAAGACCAGGCCAAGGTTCTTACTGTATTATTGGAGCCAAAGCAATGAAGATAAAACACTAGGTAAAAAACCTTGGTGTCATTTTAGATTCTGAACTCAATTTCAAATCACACATTAGGAATGTGACCAAAGTAACTTTTTACCACCTGATGAACATTACCAAGGTGCAGTCGTTTCTATCCCTGGCTGATACAGAGACTCATCCATGCTTTTCTTACAAGCAGGCTTGACTACTGTAATGCTCTACCCAAGAAATCCATTTGTCCACTACAAAACATACAGAATGCTGTAGCACGGGTACTGACCAAGACCAGACGAAGAGCACACATTGCACCGGTTTTGATATCTCTGCACTGGCTGCCTGTGAGTTTTAAAATTTATTTGATTATTGTTCTATTGGTTTTTAAATCAATCCACGAATGTGCACCCCAAGACATGTCAGACATACTTTGTGTTATGCACCCAGTAGGTCCCTCAGGTCCTCTGGCACTGGCCTTTTAACTATCCCAAAGCCTAGGATCAAGAGGCATGGAAAGGCAGCCATTAGTAATTATGCCCCCAGCCTCTGGAATAGTTTGCCAGAGAACCTGAGGGGGGCTGAAACTGTGGACATATTTAAAAGAGATCTTAAAACAAACCTTTTTAATTTTGCTTTTCCTTAGGGTGCTTTTTAGTCATTCAGTTTTTATTGTTATTCTTTAGTTTTTTGTGTAGCAGATTTCTGTTTATTTTCTTTATTTTTCTTTGTGTTTTTCTGTGAAGCGCATTGCATTGCATTCATGTCTGAAATGTGCTATATAAATAAAGCTGGATTTGATTTGGTCATCATCATCATCCTCCTCCATCCTCCTCCTCACCTCTCTCCTCAGCAGAGCCTCGTCTGTCTCTGCCTTGGTCTTGGCTGTACATCCTCTCTAGCTTCTTCCTCTGTTTTCCTCCGTCTCGCGGGGACGTCTCCAGATCCAGGGAGCGCTGGCTCGGACATGGGGCCCTGATGCAGGTGACACAGTCTGGGGTGCAGTCCTCCCGCGAGCCCCCCCTCCTCACCACCCAGTCCCGGATGTTATGGGCACTCCCTGAGCTCTGCAGGGGCTGGGACTTGGGCCTGTGGCTCTGTGGGCCATGGCTCTGGTTGCCGCGGTGATGTTTGCTGCCTGGTGGTTGTTGGTTGGAAAAGGAGGGCTGGTTGGCGGAGGGAGGAGGGGACAGAGGCTGCTTCAGCACCTCCAGACTCTCCTCGCTGCCTCGCCCCCCTAGCATGCCTCCCTCCCTGGTGATGGTGTAGACCCGCTGGGCAGCTGGTTTCAGGCTGGTCAGGCTCCCCTCAGAGGACCTGGGAGGTGGCTGCTGCTCCTCGGAGGAGAAACTTCGCTCCGCTGAGAGCCCTGCTGAGAGCCTGTGCTTGGAGGGGCCTGTGGGCTGCAGACTGCTTGGCTGCAGGGTGCTGGGCTGGAGACTGCTGGGGTGGGGATGCAGTGTGCTGAGCTGGGACTGAAGACTGTGGGCCTGGGACTGGTCCTGGCTGGCCTTGGCCCCACAGTGGCTCTGAGGGTGTAGGTTGTTGTTGTGAAGACGACTGATGTCAGGGGAGTCTGTGTCTTGGCCAATGAACGTATTAGATAGAAGCTGATCTGGAGAGAGTAAGCGCAAGAGCAAGAGAGAGAGGACAAAGAGATGAGCTGTTCATCTTGTGCTCTAAAGCCTTGGCAACATTTGAGCAACCATCAGAGAGCAAACAAAGCATTTGGGAGATGAGAGGAGGAATGAGATGTGAAGAGATGGATAACAGAGGCGGGAAATGTGAGAAGGGAGGAAATTAGGAGGTATTTTGAGAGGATGAGTTGGAAGATGGAAGGGGTTTGAAGGGGTTTGGCAGACTTACCCGGTCCTCTGCCTCGGGAAGATACACCCTCTCACAGTGAAATTTGCCAGATATAGTGTGGTAATGATTTCAGAGCATTTAGTGCTGCTATACAGTGGGATGAGAGGAAAGCCATGTGATGAGGAAAGTTATAGGAAATGTGTAGCCATGTGATGAGGAAAGTTATAGGACATGTGAAGTTATTTGTGACTCGTTTCAGGAAACTAGGCGTATGTTGTGCGTCACTACTTCACAGCAGAGGCATTTGAACGTAAACTTTTTTTGTCAGAAATGCCTTCTGGAACATGTGAACTTTCATGTGCCTAATAACAAATGTGTATGCCATCTGAAAATATTAATACAATTGTTAAATTATGAGCCTAGTTGGTTTAGCTACGGAAAAGGACAGGAATTTTCCCGCTAGCCATGACTGGCTGAGATAATGGATGCGCTGGACATGCTGAGAGATGAGTTCATATAGGTATGCCATGTAGCACGCTTCTGTCTAGAACATGAGCTAGTCAGTAGGTGTCGGTAATCCTTTCTAACGCTGCTTTTTTGAAAGATATCACGTAGTATTACTGCAAAAATGTTGTTCTACACGTTCTGGAGGACCGAGTTTTGAAATCAGTGGAATTCCCGGTGGAATTAGAATATGATAACTAAGGAGATGGAGAAAATTCTGGCGTTTGATTGCAAATATTCAGAGGGAGTCAAAAAGAGAACACATATAAAACACCTATCTCAGGATTACATCTTCAAACTAATGGCACCATGGCATCCATGACAGAGAAGGAGAAGCGTCCATCCATGTATACGGATAAGAAAAACAGAAAAACCCTGTCATCAAGTGTGGCTACTTTGAAGAATCTCAAATAGAACATATATTTTGATTTGTTTAACACTTTTTTGGTTAGTACATGATTCCATGTGTGTTATTTCATAGTTTTGATGTTTTCACTATTATTCTACAATGTAGAAAATAGTAAAAATAAAGAAAAACCCTGGAATGAGTTGGTGTGTCCAAACTTTTGACTGGTACTGTATATTAAATTCCTTTTCAAATGGGTGGATTTATTGATGTTAAAACAAAATACACTAGTTATGCTATTTTGGACCACCAGGCTGCTGATGTCGGACCACAATAGAATGTTAATGATGTCACCGCGACAACTGTAGATAGACCTAGTATTAACCAGCCTTTAGTCTTGACATTTTTGGTTGTTTAGTGCATGGCCTCACATGAATCCTTGAAGAGATGGGTGGGGCTAAAGCTTAAGAGGGTGTGAACAATGCTGAATGGGTGTAGACAAAGAAGAGCTCTCAAGTGGGTTTTCTCAAAAGTGAGGTTACAAGTTTATCAACTTTCAAAGCAGAATTACTTTCCCACTGTTCCTCAACTGTGGTTGTAGTGTATGATATACCATTTTCTAGCTTTGAGTTTCTAGTTTTATCCAATGTAAAAAACACACTTTCAAATTTTGCCACATAAGACCGAATCGAGCCGGTCGGTTACATTTCAAGAGGAAAGTTCTAGGAAATGTGAAGCAATGTGAAGAGGAAACTTCTAGGGTATGTGAAGCCATGCGAAGATGAAAGTTATAGGAAATGTGAAGCCATGTTATGGGATGTACTAGATGAGGCTGGACACTGATAGAGTACCTGATCCGTTGCGGTTCTCAGGGTGTGTGTGAGACAGGTAATCTCCGAAAGCTCTGGCTGCTCTGCAAAGAGAAGCACAACACAACACTCTGATTAGCACTGGACCACTGGCTGCCTGACTCTCACTGTGAGCCTGACTGGCTGCCTGTCTATCTGCCTCTCACTGTGACCCTGCCTGCCTGTCTGTTTGTCTGTCTGCCTCTCACTGTGAGCCTGACTGGCTGCCTGTCTGTCTGCCTCTCACTGTGAGCCTGCCTGCCTGTCTGTTTGTCTGTCTGCCTTGCACTGTGAGGCTGCCTGCCTGTCTGTTTGTCTGTCTGCCTCTCACTGTGATGTTGCCTGCCTGTCTGTCTCTCACAGGGAGCTTGCTGACTCCAACTGAGAGTGACTCACCACTCACCAGACCAAGACATCTCCTACTCAATAAAAGCATCCCAAATGGCACCCTATTCCCTATATAGTGTACTACTTTTAACCAATAAGGTGCCATTTTGGAAGTAACCAGTGTTTTATGATTGTCCCACCCAATAATTGAATAACCTGAACATTTGTCTCATTAGCTTTCCATCCAATTGGCGACAGATTTCCATGCAAATATTCTGTACGTGTTTGTATCAAATTGACTTGTTGCAGATCAAACACGGTGCTGATGACGTAGGGCGAAAAAAAAACACCTTTTCCTATTCAAGTCCCATGTACCGGATAAACAATATACCTTTCAATTGGTTTCCATCCAATTTTCAACTCTCACAAAAAACACTCTGCTATTGGCTCGTGGCTCCAGCCTACATGATGAGATTATTATTATGGGCAAAAGAGCTAGATGATTTGTCAAACCGCAGCCAAGCATCGATTATCATGTCACCAGAATTAAACCCTCAATATTTATTGGAAAGGAGCATCAAGCTCATCACCGTGCACTTTCACCACCCTGTGAAGTTCATCATCATTTATTTCATCTGTGGCCTAATAAACTGCATACTTTCCCGATTAGTCGTAGTGGAGCGCTTAAACGCATCACAAAAAGCGTATTTTATCTAGAGTATTTTGTTTTGACTACAATTGGAAATTAGGCCTGTCATTACATTTTTTATCTGACATGTACTTTACCCGCATAAAAAAGGTTGAAGGGAAACCTGGTTAGTACCTTGGTTTTACTCCGATTTCCCTATGGAACTGTCTTCTTAAACCGAAACTACTCGAGGTCTCTTGACGCTGGTGTTCTAGCTATACATTCCGAACATGTTCATGACACGTGCCTAAAACCATTATTTTGAGTGTGAAATCCAATATGCAGGTGTGTTCCAGACCGGTTTGATATGATTCTTCGCTCTTCTACACGGCTCTAGGGCCACACATATGAGTGGCGATAGTACAGTAGGGGAGTAAACCCTTTCACATTTACACACACACACAGACAGCGGGAGGGGAGAATTGCGCATGGAGAGTGTAAAGAGGGATATGGGAGGCTGAGTATGTACATGAGTTCAATCTATACCTTCATCAAACAAAAAAGCACTTATTTCATGTGTCACAAATTCCATCTCCCCCGTGGTTCACTGAAGTGGGTCTGGGGATGGATTTGCAATATGAAACAAAAGACATGTGCAATTCTTTCTCCAGCTTTCATCCTACATGATATGGCCCAACATGTACTGTACCACAGACATCATCAGGGTAATTTTGTGTTTGTTCTATTGTTCTTACTCTCTTAATTGGCAACAGAAAAGAACACGGTCAGCTGTACTATGTTGCTTAATAACTCTCCCACACAAACACATTTCTATAGCAAGTACTCCCACATAGCTACGCATACTGCACATAATGTAGGCTAGAGACAAGAGAGGATATGGGCTAACACAAGCAATGCACGTGTGTGTGTACATACAGAATATATACACACAAAGACACGCATGCACACAAACACACAGGCACGCATGCGCACACACACATGCACACACCCACACACCTACAGCAATACACATTCCCACAGTCAGTGAGTTGTGCTGGCTGGTGTTGGGCAGTCTGTACACATCTCTGTGTGGATGCTGCTCTGAAATGCCATGCCACCCTCCCTGCTATGACACACACTCTAACTAATTAAATATGAAGCAGCAAGTGCAGCAGCAGAGGAGAGAGAGAGAGAGAGAGAGAGAGAGAGAGAGAGAGAGAGAGAGAAAGAGAGAGAGAGAGAGAAAGAGAGAGAGAGGAAGAGAGAGAGGAGAGGGAGAGGAATGGTATCATCCCTTATCTCTCTGGCTCTCCACTCCTTCCTATAAACATTCTAAAGGGCTGTGTATAAAGGTAATGGGGAGGACAACACACATCCAAGACGACCACTTCCAGAGGACAAACTAGCTACTGTCATGGAGCCAATTGTGGAACTACTATGTGTAACAGTGTTCCTTCCATCCCTATCCTCGCCCAGACCTGGGCTTGAGCAAGGGGCCCTCTCAACACATCGACAACAGTCACCCTTTGAAGCATCATTACCTATCGCTCCACAAAAGCCGCAGCCCTTGCAGAGCAAGGGAAACAACTACTTCAAATAAGTGACGTCAGCGCTTGAAACGCTACTACCGCACACCGCTAACAAACTAGCCATTTCACACCGGTTACATATGGTCCAATACAACAACAAATGACATTTTGCTGATACAAGTCCAGCCTGTATTGCAATCATGCCCAACAGAAGTTAACGCATTTCATCATGTACTTCCCCCCCAACTCATAGAATTATATATAAAATCCTTAATTATAGGAGCTCTATGGCTCAACTCATATCTGTGGCTTCCTTCCTTATGCTCCGTAAATGTTAATGTCTCTGCTTCTCAAGGACAGTCCACAGAGAACCAGAGACAGTATGTGGATTGAAGCGTAAGCCAATTACATAGCCACCATATTAATAAATCACTTTTCCCCAGCACTTTGAACATCGATTAAAAACCACAAAAGAAAACTCAGTGGGGAAGTATTAAGACATTCATTAGAGAAAAGAGTGGCATAGTTAGATAGGAGTGTACCACCCCCATGTATCTCTCTGTCTCCATCCCAAATGGCAGCCTAGTCCCCTTACTTGTCCCCTTACTTGTCCCCAGCCTAGTCCCCTTACTTGGTCAAAAGTAGTGCACTATATAGGGAACAGGTTGTCATTTGGGAGGTATCGTCTGTGTGCCTTGCCTTGCTCTGCCCTCACGTTGTCTGCTCTACTGTCTGGCAGATTGTATTGTGCTGTATTGTGCTGTTAGGAGCAAAGAATCCTGCATGTTTTCAGCCATGTGACGAGGGGAGAGAAGGGAGGGGGGAGACGAGTGGGCCGGGGAAACAGGAAGACGATGACAGGGGGAGATGTGTTTAAACAACATAAATAGAAAGCAGGAATGATGAGGATGAGATGTTTATTGAAGAAAAAAGTGGAGAAAAGAATTGAAGAAAGGAGATGTACTGTACTGTGTAAACCCTAACTGCATGTTCTGTAAAAGCAGGGCAAATACAGTGCCTTGCAAAAGTATTCATCCCCCTTGGCGTTTTCCCTATTTTGTTGCATTACAAACTGTAATTTAAATGGATTTTATTTGGATTTCATGTAATGGACATACACAAAATAGTCCAAATTGGTGAAGTGAAATGAAAAAAAATTACTTATTTAAAAAATTCAACAACAAAAAAATACGGAAAGTGGTGCGTGAATATGTATGCTGCTAAACATACCCTCGTAAAACTGACTATCCTACCGATCCTTGACTTCAGCGATGTAATTTACAAAATAGCCTCCAACACTCTACTCAGCAAATTGGATGTAGTCTGTCACAGTGCCATCCGTTTTGTCACCAAAGCCCCATATACCACCCACCACTGCGACCTGTATGCTCTTGTTGGCTGGCCCTCGCTTCAAATTTGTCACCAAACCCACTGGCTCCAGGTCATCTATAAGTCTTTGCTAGGTAAAGCCCTGCCTTATCTCAGCTCACTGGTCACCATATCAACACCCACCCGTAGCACACGCTCCAGCAGGTATATTTCACTGGTCATCCCCAAAGCCAACACCTCGTTTGGCCGCCTTTCCTTCCAGTTCTCTGCTGCCAATGACTGGAATGAATTGCAAAAATCACTGAAGCTGGAGACTTATATCTCCCTCACCAACTATAAGCATCAGCTGTCAGAGCAGCTTACCGATCATTGCACCTGTACACAGCCCATCTGTAAATAGCCCACCCAACTAAAATTGAAATTCTGAAATTCTTGTAGGGAAACCTGTTTCAGTCTTCCAGAGATTTGAGACTGGGACGGAGGTTCCCCTTCCAGCAGGACAATGACCCTAAGCATACTGCTAAAGCAACACTCGAGTGGTTTAAGGGGAAACATTTAAATGTCTTGGAATGGCCTAGTCAAAGCCCAGACCGCAATCCAATTGAGAATCTGTGGTATGACTTAAAGATTGCTGTAAACCAGGGGAACCCATCCAACTCTGAAGGAGCTAGAGCAGTATTGCCTTGAAGAATGGGCAAAAATCCTAGTGGCTAGATGTGCCAAGCTTATAGAGCTGTAATTAATGCAAAAGGTGGCTCTACAAAGTATTGACTTTGGGGGGGGTGAATAGTTATGCACGCTCAAGTTCAGTTTTCTTGTGTTATTTCTTGTTTGTTTCACAAGAAAAAATATTTTGCATCTTCAAAGTGGTAGGCATGTTGTGTAAATCAAATGATACAAACCCCCCAAAAAATCTATTTTAATTCCAGGTTGTAAGGCAACAAAATAGGAAAAATGCCAATGGGGGTGAATGCTTTTGCGAACCACTGTACCTTGGCTTTTCTCTTTGGTTCTGTAGGGTAAAAGGGAATAAACACACTCATGTAAACAGAGGCCTGGTCAGACATGAATACTGTAGCCAACAGTGGAGGCTGCTGAGGGGAGGACGGCTCATAATAATGTCTGGAACGGAGCAAATGAAATGGCATCAAACACATAAAAACTTTGTGTTTGATACCATTCCACCTATTCCGCTCCAGCCATTGCCATGAGCCCGCCCTCCCCAAGTAAGATGCCACCAACCTCCTATGGTAGCCAAGCCTATACATCAAGCCGCTGTGGTAGCCAAGCCTATACATCAAGCCGCTGTGGTAGCCAAGCCTATACATCAAGCCGCTGTGCCTGGGGATATATACAGTACATACAGTGGGGTGCAATGTAAAGGCATTATACTGATGTGTGCAGAGGGCTGGGGCGACAAATACATGAGGGGCCCTAATCAAGGACATGAGTATGGTTACCTGACCTGGAAAAATTCCAGGCCCTAGTTAAAAGCTATAGGGTATATAGGCTATAACCAGGGCCCAGAGTTGTTTCTCATCAGGTTGTCAGGAAGGAATACTGGCCCTATACATTATATTAAAATAATCTGTGAAAGACAGAAACTAGTAGAGTTCAGCTCCATGAGATAGTGCGTGGATGTGTCTGTCTGAAGCCTCTCTCATATCTGTGTCAAGGAGCAAGCCTTCTGTGTTCTGGCACTGGGTGTCTCAGTGAAAAACAAGAGTGTCTCAGGGACACCAAATGAGGCTCTTAAATTACATGCCAGAGTAATTTGGAAAAAGAGGGGCACAGTGTATTCCTCCTCAGCCACTGAATCTCACCACTCAGATCATCTCACTGAGAGGATGACCTATTGCTGAGACACCCCAAATATCTCCCTTATCTGTCTCCCTCAGTCTCTCTTTCTGAGACACCCCAAATATCTTCCTATCCATCTCCCTCACTCTCTCTTTCTGAGACAGCCCATCTTCCTCAATCCCGCTCTTACCTTCCTCTCTCCATCTCCCTCAGTCCCTCTCTCGTCTTCTCCTCTGAACTCACTTCTCTCTCCAATACAAGTACACCAAATCGAGTGAAATGAAGTTGACACAGCAAACATCAAGTTGACCACTTGGCGCCTTAGTTTCTTGTCCTCGCTTGTTCACTGTCTCGGGGAGTCAAATGGAAATCTCTGATTTGGCAGGCCTCCCAAGTCCCTGCTGGCTGTTTTCTCAGTCTCACTCTCTACACTGTGGTTGTTAGGTGATTAAATGAATGTTTGTCAGAGTCCGTAAGAAATATTGCTTTGTAATTGGATTAAACCACCAACACCAGATGTAGGAAATCACTGGGTAGTTAACGCCTAGTAGACTTAATGTGTATTTTGACCACGTGCAGATCTGCATCCCAGATGGCACCCTATTCCCTACATAGTGTACTACTTTTGATCAAGGCCTGTATAGGGAAAAGGGTGCCATTGGGACGCAGGCTCAGCCCAACTAAGCATAACATGAAAATCATGAGCGCCGTAGCCGCACAGACATTGAATATTCAGTGTTAGTTCCTGACCCGCTGTATCCTGCGTTCCATCCAGCTTTTCCACCTGCCGTCGGAGCAACGGTGACATGGGTGTAATTACTCAGATCAGTGAGGTCAGGCAGCCTCCCTTGTATCACTGCATCCCTGTATTATTATAGTCCAGCCTTGCTCTACAGGCTGTAATCAGAGTAATTACAGCAGCCAGCTACCGCAGATACCTCTCCTCTGCACTGTAATCCCTGCCATACAGAGAGAAAGAGAGAGGGAGAGCGAGAGAGATAGAGAAGATGAAAGAGGGAGTGGAGGATGAGATTGAAGGATGAGAGAGAGAGAGAGAGAGAGAGAGAGAGAGAGAGAGAAGAGAGAAGAGAAGAAAAAAACAGCACCCACTCTATACTGGAAGAGAGAGAGAGGGAGATAGAGAGAGCGAGAGAGAATGATGAGAGAGAGTGAAGGATGAGAGAGGGGGAGAGAGAAAGAGAGAGAAGGATGAGAGAAAGGGAGAGGGAGAGCGGGAGAGGAGAATTAAAAAAACAGCACCCACTCTATTCTGGAAGCCCTAATCTTATGTCTTTGTCACTTGATATTTATCTGTGTCACTCTGACTGCCTGAGAGAATAGAGAGAGAACTGTGAACACAGGAATGTTTGGGTTGGGTGAAAAGGCTGGTGGCTTAATTAAGAAACATTAGTACTGAGATGGCCTGAGATTCAGACAATAAACACTAGGTGTCAGGCAGACAATTACACCTCTGTCAGACGTGGCTGTAGGTTCAGCCCTAGGGCACTGTGACTGAGTAATACCAATGTGGCGGGCCAAATGGCACCCTATTCCCTATATAGGCAATAGGGTGCAAGTTCGGACGCACCCATCCGAAGACCAATGTACTGTATCCTATGGGAATACAACTATAGGCTGTTGAACCAGCTATTCCTCATATTTATACCATGGCAGTAGAAGCATTTCAGGCTTGTAATGTGGATGTAGAATCCTAGAAGTGCAGTAATAACCAAACCGGGCTAATGGTGACTGTGATGGAGCGATCTCCACTGTGCTGTCCCTGCTGTGGTTAGTACTGCCTGGAATGATGAGTGCCATGAAATTACATTGTACCACAGATTCAACAGTTACGTCAACACTTCAGCAGTTCTATTGAGTGCTATACCCAACACTTCAGGAGTTCTATTGAGTACTATACCCAACACTTCAGGAGTTCTATTGAATGCTATACCCAACACTTCAGGAGTTCTATTGAGTGCTATACCCAACACTTCAGGAGTTCTATTGAATGCTATACCCAACACTTCAGGAGTTCTATTGAGTGCTATACCCAACACTTCAGGAGTTCTATTGAATGCTATACCCAACACTTCAGGAGTTCTATTGAGTGCTATACCCAACACTTCAGGAGTTCTATTGAATGCTATACCCGACACTTCAGGAGTTCTATTGAGTGCTATACCCAACACTTCAGGAGTTCTATTGAGTGCTATACCCAACACTTCAGGAGTTCTATTGAATGCTAAACCCAACACTTCAGGAGTTCTATTGAGTGCTATACCCAACACTTCAGGAGTTATATTGAGTGCTATACCCAACACTTCAGGAGTTCTATTGAGTGCTATACCCAACACTTCAGGAGTTCTATTGAGTGCTATACCCAACACTTCAGGAGTTCTATTGAGTGCTATACCCAACACTTCAGGAGTTCTATTGAGTGCTATACCCAACACTTCAGGAGTTCTATACCCAACACTTCAGGAGTTCTATTGAGTGCTATACCCAACACTTCAGGAGTTCTATACCCAACACTTCAGGAGTTCTATTGAATGCTATACCCAACACTTCAGGAGTTCTATTGAGTGCTATACCCAACACTTCAGGAGTTATATTGAGTGCTATACCCAACACTTCAGGAGTTCTATTGAGTGCTATACCCAACACTTCAGGAGTTCTATTGAGTGCTATACCCAACACTTCAGGAGTTCTATACCCAACACTTCAGGAGTTCTATTGAGTGCTATACCCAACACTTCAGGAGTTCTATACCCAACACTTCAGGAGTTCTATTGAGTGCTATACCCAACACTTCAGGAGTTCTATTGAGTGCTATACCCAACACTTCAGGAGTTCTATTGAATGCTATACCCAACACTTCAGGAGTTCTATTGAATGCTATACCCAACACTTCAGGAGTTCTATTGAATGCTATACCCAACACTTCAGGAGTTCTATTGAATGCTATACCCAACACTTCAGGAGTTCTATTGAATGCTATACCCAACACTTCAGGAGTTCTATTGAATGCTATACCCAACACTTCAGAAGTTCTATTGAATGCTATACCCAACACTTCAGGAGTTCTATTGAATGCTATACCCAACACTTCAGGAGTTCTATTGAGTGCTATACCCAACACTTCAGGAGTTCTATTGAATGCTATACCCAACACTTTAGGAGTTCTATTGAGTGCTATACCCAACACTTCAGGAGTTCTATTGAGTGCTATACCCAACACTTCAGGAGTTCTATACCCAACACTTCAGGAGTTCTATTGAGTGCTATACCCAACACTTCAGGAGTTCTATACCCAACACTTCAGGAGTTCTATTGAATGCTATACCCAACACTTCAGGAGTTCTATTGAGTGCTATACCCAACACTTCAGGAGTTATATTGAGTGCTATACCCAACACTTCAGGAGTTCTATTGAGTGCTATACCCAACACTTCAGGAGTTCTATTGAGTGCTATACCCAACACTTCAGGAGTTCTATACCCAACACTTCAGGAGTTCTATTGAGTGCTATACCCAACACTTCAGGAGTTCTATACCCAACACTTCAGGAGTTCTATTGAGTGCTATACCCAACACTTCAGGAGTTCTATTGAGTGCTATACCCAACACTTCAGGAGTTCTATTGAATGCTATACCCAACACTTCAGGAGTTCTATTGAATGCTATACCCAACACTTCAGGAGTTCTATTGAATGCTATACCCAACACTTCAGGAGTTCTATTGAATGCTATACCCAACACTTCAGGAGTTCTATTGAATGCTATACCCAACACGTCAGGAGTTCTATTGAATGCTATACCCAACACTTCAGAAGTTCTATTGAATGCTATACCCAACACTTCAGGAGTTCTATTGAATGCTATACCCAACACTTCAGGAGTTCTATTGAGTGCTATACCCAACACTTCAGGAGTTCTATTGAATGCTATACCCAACACTTTAGGAGTTCTATTGAATGCTATACCCAACTGTTTTAGACATAGGATTCCAAAAGTAGAAGGCCGCTGAAAACATTACAGTGAATGTCAGATGGTGTCAACACGTATTTGTATCATAGTTTCCTTACAAATCAAATCTCTGTAAACATTTGTGTCATGACAATTCATGTTTAATATGGGATGTAAACTTGAAGAAATGCTTAATAAATATGTGCACAAATCAAAACAGACACATTTGTAAAGAAATGATGCTGCTGATGTCAACTTGATGAAGAGGCAGCAGAGCAGTGGTCCCATCAGGGAGTGATTTAGGCTGGCATTTAGAAAAATGAATCTCTACCCTATGTACCCTAAATTCACACTGCACTGGGAGATATTAATTAAACAGACAAATTGGGTCTTATGAGAAACAAGCCGGGAGGATTCAGAATACACAGCAGGTTAAATACATTTTGGGAGAAAAGATAAATCAATTCACCTTTTGCAATAATATTCCTCCAAATTCTACTAAAAGACCCAGTGTAGTCAAGTGTACACGTATTCCAATGTTACCCGCCAAACGCATCAATATTTTGTTGCACTGCACAGATCAGTCCATTACCTTGGGGGTATGGATGGACCTCTGGGCTGAAATCACCCTTAGTCCTGTGTCTGCTCTGCGCTGCAACAGTCCTGTCTAGCCCATTCTACTGATGAAACCTGCTTTAGTCTAGCCAAGGAAGATTAACAATAGAAAATAACAGAATAGAGGAGACAGTGTCCTGTCTGTGTCCTTAATATTTTACCTTCACTCTAGCAGTACATACATAATGTGTGGTAAGATATGTCCTGAGTAACACGGGTTAGTTGTCAGAACTACTTGGTGCACGACTCTCTTCTCTGTATACATCAATGATGTCGCTCTTGCTGCTGGTGATTCTCTGATCCACCTCTACGCAGACGACACCATTCTGTATACCCCTGGCCCTTCTTTGGACACTGTGTTAACAAACCTCCAGACGAGCTTCAATGCCATACAACTCTCCTTCCATGGCCTCCAACTGCTCTTATATGCAAGTAAAACTAAATGCATGCTATTCAATCGATCGCTGCCCGCACCTGCTCGCCTGTCCAGCATCACTACTCTGGACGGCTCTGACTTAGAATATGTGGACAACTACAAATACCTAGGTGTCTGGTTAGACTGTAAACTCTCCTTCCAGACTCACATTAAGCATCTCCAATCCAAAATTAAATCTAGAATTGGCTTCCCATTTTGCAACAAAGCATCCTTCACTCATGCTGCCAAACATACCCTCATAAAACGGACTATTCTACCGATCCTTGACTTTGGCAATGTCATTTACAAAATAGCCTCCAACACTCGACTCAGCAAATGGGATGCAGTCTATCACAGTGCCATCCGTTTTCTCACCAAAGCCCCATATACTACCCACCACTGCGACCTGTATGCTCTCCTTGGCTGGCCCTCGCTTCATACTCGTCGCCAAATCCACTGGCTCCAGGTCATCTACAAGTCTCTGCTAGGTAAAGCCCCGCCATATCTCAGCTCACCATAGCAGCACCCACCCGTAGCACGCGCTCCAGCAGGTATATCTCACTGGTCACCCCCAAAGCCAATTCTTCCTTTGGGTGCCTTTCCTTCCAGTTCTATGCTGCCAATGACTGGAATGAACAGCAAAAATCACTGAAGCTGGAGAGTCATATCTCCCTCACTAGCTTTAAGCACCAGCTGTCAGAGCAGCTCACAGATCACTGTACCTGTACATAGCCCATCTGTAAATAGCCCATCCAACTACCTCATCCCCATACTGTACTTATTTATTTATCTTGCTCCTTCGCAGCCCAGTATCTCTACTTGCACATTCATCTTCTGCACATCTACCATTCCAGTGTTTTACTTGCTATATTGTAATTACTTCGCCACCATGGCCTGTTTATTGCCTTACCCCCCTTATCCTACCTCATTTGCACATGCTGTATATAGACTTTTTCTACTGTATTATTGACTGTATGTTTGTTTATTCCATGTGTAACTCTGTGTTGTTTTATGTGTCGAACTGCTTTGCTTTATCTTGGCCAGGTCGCAGTTGCAAATGAGAACTTGTTCTCAACTAGCCTACCTGATTAAATAAAGGTGAAATAAAAAATACAGAAATAAAAATGTTAGCTATAGGGAAACAGTGACCTTCAGCATTCAGTCTCTGCAGATATTCAGAGCTGGAATAGGGTCAGTGGCATTGGTCTCCATAGGTGGCTAAAGCACATATAGTACTTGGCTAAATTAGAACAGCGTTACCAGTCATTTACTTTTGCTTGGTCAGCTTTGTGACTTATGTAGATGTTCCAAATGTCTAATCCCTGGCCAGAAACACATACAGTAGGCTAGTCAGCTCAATTAGGAAAGACTTACCAGGGTCATTTTATGGTTGTCAAATCCAATCCGCGTTTATTGGTTGCTACACATATTTGCAGATGTTATCGCAGGTGCAGCGAGAAGCTTGTGTTTCTAGCTCCAACAGTGCAGTGATAATACTTAGCAATACAAAACAATACACACATAATCCCAAAAGTAAAAAGAAATAAATGAAGAAATATCAGTTCAATAAAGTTTGGGCAGCTTTAAGGGATTCCATTCTTCTAAGCAGATGTGACTTGTCCATTCATTGGCTAGATTCAGTTGTCAAAAGTAGGACTCAACAATTAAGCCAGCCATTCAGACTCAGAGACAAAGACACAATGCAGAAGAGATTGGGGCTGTTTGTCAGTCAGAGGGATGAAATGGTTTTACACTCGAGGTCCAAACTCATCTGACAACCAATCAGTCAGTGATTGTGATGTGATACCACACCACCATTACATCAGTGGGTTGTCTAGGCTATCTACTATCTACGGGTAAAACGGTACACTAAAGCTCTGGGGGGTTGCTTCCTGAAGAGCCATAAACACGTCTCGACATCTGTCATAGAAAGAGTAGAAAACATGGCTCTTGGGCCTCAGTCCAATAATATGTATTTGACATTGTGATCAGTTTGATTTATGCTGTGTGTTAAAGAGACAGAATGACTGAAAAGAGAAAGAGAGAGAGAGCGTGACAAACAAAAACAGATATAGAGAGTGTCTGTCTGATGTTTAGGTTGAGGTGTATGCCTGAGGTTGGGAGAGAGAGAGAGAGAGAGAGAGAGAGAGAGAGAGAGAGAGAGAGAGAGAGAGAGAGAGAGAGAGAGAGGGAGAGAGAGCTCAATGCCTGCATAGTGAGATCAGTCTGTTGGTGACATGACATGGTGTGCTGCAAGTTCTGCAGAAAAACTCATAATCTTGCCATGTTACATATTACAATATTCAGCACACAGGATTAAGTGACAGCGTCCTGACACATCTGGCACTGTGTGAAAGGTGTGAGGGCATGACTCATGGTTCTTCAAGGAAAATAATCACCAAACCTGATGCGTTAGAGATGAGTCATAAACCTTGTGTCATCCCTAATTATAGATCTTACAACAACAAAATATTGACCAAATTCGGGCACGTTTCTTGCTGTTTTGGTGTTTATTGGTCACATACACATATTTAGCAGATGTTATTGCGGGTGTAGCAAAATGCTTGTGTTCCTAGCTCCACGCTGTGTCATGCCCAATTATAGGTCTTTCAAAACTACAATTTGACCAAATTCGGGCACGTTTCTTGCTGTTTTGGTGTTTAAATAATAGTGTAGAATACATTTTCTGGTACACTGTAGATCCCAGAATCTGTTCGTTGGGAAGCTTAAAACAGTTGAAACATTTCAGAAAATGTGTTGTTGCCAACCATGCTACATGCCATTTACAATCAAAGGTTTAGGATTCAATGTTGTGTGCAGTTGATTGGTGGCATTTCATATGCCTTTTCATATCAGATCAAACACTCCTAAATAACTTATCTAAAAAGTATAAAATACTAATAACCCCCTTTAGGCTACTGGGCTTCAAGAAGCTTGATAATAGGAAGTGTAACGCTGGTAGAAAAATACAGTAGTCTACAGTACATAAGGAGTGTACAATTAAACCGCTTATTTTACTAACTCTTATTTTACTAACTCTTATTGCTCAAACCATGATGCCAAAAAACCCATAACAGCATGTTCTGTTGTCAAAAAAAGCTGTTACAAATTCCCAATGCTGTCCAAGGACTTGGAAAGTTGCATTATCATTGTTGCCTAATACAAATAAAATACAGTACAGGAATATAAGTTACAGGAAGGTAGCTATGACAGCAGATTTAGCCTATCAATGAAATTAAAGATATCATTGCAATGTAAATACTTTTGTAAAGCAGATATTTGATCACATAACGCCACAGCAGTAAACTGGGAAACAAATATATTATATGCTAGCATTTGTATAGAATTATAACTTTCGTTTCAGCTAGTTTGCTATTACTGCTCGAACAATTCAGCGGAGTCGCTACTTCGCCGGGTATACGCGTCTACATCAGCACCGTGACATGCACCATGCATCCCTCCAGTTATTATACCAGAGAGCTACGGAGGAGCTCTGCCCCGGGCACTCACCTAACTTTTGCGGCCACAGAAGATATTGCATCGGTCCTTAAAGTCTTCCTTTTGGACCCGGCAGTTCCCATGCTGAAGTGGAAACGACACAAGATAAAAGCCAGATCATTCCACTGATGGGCGATCAGATATGAAGGAAGAAAAACGTTCGTAGAAAAAACGGAGGGAAAGCGGAACCATCGCACCTGGAGAAAAACTCCCCCTTTTCGCTGAGTAATTTTTTTAAACCAGTTTTCTTATTTCATACTCATTTAATTTCAATCTATAAAGCTCACGTTAAAGATGGAAAGCTTGTAGTGTGTGACTGCAAGCGCACCAACAGCAGATGCACTGGTGGCTCGTTGCGCGCCGTTGACTGCCTGCCTCTGTTGCGCTCAACTCCTCATTGATTCAACTGAAGCGGAGAGGAATGGACGGACAGGAAGGAAACGACAGCCATAAAAGGACTACACCCCCCCCCCCCCCCCCCACCCCCGTCATAGACTGTTCTCTCTACTACCTCATGGCAAGCGGTACCGGGCTAACCGGGCTATCTGCTTTGTGTCCCACCCACCACCCGTCAACCCCTCTTTTACGCTACTGCAACTCTCTGTTCATCATATATGCATAGTCACATTAACCATATCTACGTGTACATACTACCTCAATCAGCCTGACTAACCGGTGTCTGTATATAGCCTCGCTACTTTTATAGCCTCGCTGCTGTATATAGCCTGTCTTTTTACTGTTGTTTTATTTCTTTACCTACCTATTGTTCACCTAATACCTTTTTTGCACTATTGTTTAGAGCCTTAAGTAAATACCTGTTGTATTCGGTGCACGTGACAACTAAACTTTGATATGATTTGGAATAGTGGCATTTTGGTTAGCTAAATGATTGCCATGAATTGTTAATTTATTGTGAAACCAGTTGCAAGGACAGTGAGAATAAAAACTGACTGGAAGAAAACATTAATATTCCATTGTATACTCTAGATTGAGTAACATACTTTCATTTCCACTTTTGCTAAGAGGTACTCAATAGGCATGACTCATATCCCATTGAATTGTGCATCCTATGGCACAATTATTATTTATGAAGAGGAAGTAAGTCGGCCCTTGCCTCAAAGCAAAGCCTGAATCATCATCTATTTTGGTGACCTTGTCACTGACATCAACATATTATATACCGAGATGACATCATTGACCAACCATGCCATCCATCTAACCAAATTTTATTGGCAGGTGTGGTTTAAGTGCTGTGGACAACACCCCAAGCTCCAATAGCTATTTCAGCACCATGGACAACCCCCCCTCCACTCTCCACAACAGCTCTTTCAGCACCACAGACAGTGTCTATGATGAAAAGGCAGCATGTGACAGCAATGTAAAAAAAAATAATAATAATAAAAGATCTGTGAGTGATCCCAAATGGCACCCTATTCCCAATATAGTGTACTACTTTTAACCAGAGCCCGTCAAAAGTAATGCACTATATAGGGGGTAGGGTGCTATTTGGGATGTGTCATGTGTCTTTGTATCCACAGGACTGACAGGTTGCTACTGAGGACAGCAGAGACTTCCAGACAGAGACCAAGAATGGGTAGAGAAGTGAAGAAAGTATGGTTCAGTTACACACACTTGACACTGAGACATCAGTGTGAATTTTTCCCATGCCTGCTGAAAAGCAAGAAGGAAATTCATTTATTGAAAATGAAAAATTAATTTCTGTTTTGTCTATTTGTGTGTGTGAACCACCCTTCAGTTTTTGAAAGATTGTAGAGGAAGAAAGTAGCGTGAATGTTTTTCCCATATTTGTAGAAGAGATTACAGCCTGATAGATTAGAAACAGAGTTCCATGTGGACATCATAGAGAACACAAATGCTAAGAGCACATTTGGACATCTGACCATGCAGATGAACTTACTAGCGAGTCCTCTTCAGATTTGCAGCCAAAAGAGGAAGAGTTAAGACAGTGTCCTGGGGGTATGTTTATTAATACAATGGGCAGATAGTGGGAGAGAAATTCAGACCACAACATTAGCCAGGGATGGTGTTGGCTTTAGGGGAGACGTTTAGGTCTTTTTATAGAGGTTTTGGGCCATTTTAAATAATCAAAATGATTGCGAGACAGTCATAGAGAAGAGTACCTGCCTATTTCTCTCCTTAAAGGTGCCTTCTGGCAAGCATGGTGGGTACTTGTCTGCCTGATCAGACCTATGGTTGGCCCTGCCCAGTCTTAGAGGTGGATAGAATATAGGATTTAACTAGGACAAACGCAAATGAATAGGCATGAGGTGCAGGCAGCATACACACACAGACAAGCAGTAGTAATGGGCACCCAACCCAACCTCCAAATAACATTCTAGTCTGATTAAAAGCCTTGGCTTTGAGTGTCTGGATACAAACAAAGCCTGTCTCATAATTATATTATACTGACAATAACTAACAATTATATTTACAGGCAATTTAAATGTACTTTCTGTGCAAATAGTTTTTCCTGTTGGGTCTCCAGGGTTTTTGTTTACATGAGCGTCAGCCAGTATTGAGCATCTAAAAATGGCCGTCACATGGTCACCAAGATGACCGCCAACATGGGTGTGTCTTTCCTCCCAGAGAATCCAGTTCAACAGCACCTCACGTACACTCCCCTGTGTCTTTGTTTGTACAGGGAAGCTTGAAGTTCTCGTTCTCTCTCGTGGTGAGATGCTGGGAGTTTTTTTGAGTTTGAGTGTTTGGTGTGGAGGGCTCTGTCCTAACTTATTTTCTTGATTCTGTCCTTGGTCTGTTCTTTCAATTTTTCTTTTGTAACGACTGCCGTGAGAGAGACTGGACCAAAACGCAGCGGAGTTAGTGTTCATCATATTTAATTATTAAACGGAACACTATACAACTACAAAATAAGAAACTGACAGCCAAACACTCCTGTCAGGTGAAACACAATGACAGAAACAATTACCCACAAAACCCAATTGAAAAACATGCACTTATGTGTGACTCCCAATCAACAACAACGAACTTCAGCTGTGCCTGATTGGGAGCCACACACGGCCCAAAACAAAGAAATACAAAAACATAGAAAAAGAACATAGAACGCCCACCCAATGTAACACCCTTGCCTAACCAAAATAAAGAACAAAAAAACCCTCTCTATGGCCAGGGCGTTACATCTTTTCTATGGTGAAGGGTTAATGCACTATTTGTTTTAGCGGTATCCACAATTTTTTTCAAAGTTAGGGTGGAAGAGGACAGAGTTTTAGTTTCCTGGGGTTTGGAAGGTGTGGTGTGCGCGATGGCTTCTCAGCCTAGCGTGGAGGAGACGCCATCGTTACGGCATGGATTCAGGTGTGTTCCTGAGAATGGAGTTAAGGTGGAGGAGGTTCTGCTCGCGGTCGGTGAACAGGTAGGAGCTGAATTTAAACATTCTCCATCCAGAATGAAGAAGTCGATGGCTGTGTTCAAGAAAATAGCTATTTTGGTGGGTAGGCTCGTTGCTAATGAAATATTTGTAAGGGGTGTGTTGGTGCCAATTTCACCTCTTTCTATCCGTTTGACCAGGGTGGTAGTCGCAAATTTGCATCTGTTTAATATGGATGATCAAATCAGGAAAGAGCGGAGTCGTTTTGGTAAGTGTGCCCACATAAAGGCCGTAGACAAGGTGAGGGTACAAGAGCCAGTGAGGGAAATCGAGGCCAACGTGCAGGGGGCAATGAGATGAGGTGGTGTAGATGAGGCTGGGTCTAGTCAGGTTATGCTAGTGGATGAGGAGAGTATAGTGGGGAAGTGTAAGAGGCTGGGGGGTAGGAGGAGGGTGTCAAGCTGAAAAGGAAAAAGGGGGAGAAGAAAGGAGGTTAGAGGGGAGAGGCTGGGGTGGTCAAAGGCACCAAGGAACCATTTCCTGGCGCTGGGGTGAGGCCGCGACTACAGAGAATGGGCAGGTGGTCAGGATGGGAGATGGAGATGAGGAGGAGGAAAGTGAGTCTGAGGAAGAGGATGATGAGGGGGCCTTTTTTTCAGACTCCTCCTCAATGGGTCCAGAGCTGACAGCCAGTCAAGCAGAGGGGTCAAAGTACATGGTGAGGGAACTGACAAGGTTCCTGAAAAGTGGAAAAATGTATTTTTTCTGATCCGAGAAAGTTTGTAAGATCAGCACAATATCCTATGAAAAATGAGGGGCATGGTGTCCTCTCACCCAGGAAATAGTTTAGGTTGAGGAAGTGGGTCACAATAGTGCGTAAAGGTCTACCTTTAGACGCTGTTCAGATTAATAGTTTCTTTCTGGCACTGGGGCTTTTTGAGCATTGCTATTGGTCTCTTTCTTTGCTGGCTTTTCTCCCACTTCTTATGGAGGCTCTTTAGGTAGGCTCGCTTAATACAAATGGTGCCAGAGATGCGGGAAAGAGAAGTGTGTTGGGTGAATATGCAAAACAAAAAAAAGTACAGGTGTTGTTTCTGCAGGAGACGCATAGTGATGTGGTGAATGAAGTCGGTTGGGGGCTCTTTTGGAAGGGGGCAAGTGTGTTGTGCCAAATTTTAGTGCAGGGGTGGCAGTCCTTTTTGTACGGGATCTGTCTGTATAGATGTGCTCCTAAAAGGAGTTGTGTAGGGTTAGACTGCTTGTTGTAAAAGCAGAAATTAACAACATGGGGTTTGTCTTTATAAATGTCTATGCGCCTAACACAGGGAGAGAGAGGGTGGGGTTCTTTTTGGGTGTCTTAGACAGGAACTCTAACAGGTATCGCCTGAGGAGACGCTGGTGGTCGGCGGGGACTGGAACTGTACAATAGATTTTACGAAAGACAGAAATGGGGAAGAGCCTCATTCAGGGTCAGTGGGAGTGTTAAGGGACATCATTAATCAGTTCGACCTAGTGGATGTTTGGAGAACTAAACATCCTGACACAAGACAGTATACATGGGTGAAGGTCTTTGGGGCTAGGGTGAGTGCAGCCCAACTTGATCCTTTTTACATGTCCAGGAATCAGAGCAATAGGCTGTTGGGCGCTACCATTCTCCCTGTGGGTTTTTCAGATCACCACATAGCCGTGGCTCGGCTGTCTATTTCACCAGGGCCTCGGCATGCATCCAATTAGAGGTTTAATGTAAAGCTCTTACAGTATGATACTTTTTGCTCAGGTTCCAGATTTTTGGGGAAAGGTGGGGGCAGCAAAGAGAGGAGTATGAGTCAATGGTGGGATGTGGGGAAAGTCCAAATTCGGCTTTTCTGTCAACAGTATAGAGCTCTCTCATCCTCAAAGGCTAGGAGAGTATTGGAGGAACTCAAGCATAGTATTAGTGAGATGGAGGTGGAGATGGTGGGGCAAGGCAATGTAGGCCTCCAGGCTAATTTAGCTGAATTACTTAGGGACCTGGGAAGTTTTTTCTAGGTTAAAGCAAAGGGAGCACTTGTAAGAGCTAGGTTCTCCATGCTCAAGGAGATGGATGCTCCCAGCTCTTTCTTCTTTGGTTTGGAAAGACAGAGCGGTGAAGCCAAGGGTATGCATTGTCTACGGCTGTCTGATGGGCTGGTGACCTCTGTGGTAGGGGAGATGCGGATTGTGGAGTTTTATACTGAGTTGTATAGGGCAGAACTGTGTGATCCTATGTGTGCTCAGGTCTTGTTGGCAGAACTCCCTAAGCTCTCTCTGGCACAGAGGGATGAAATGGACATTCCTCCGTTGTCCCATGAACTGGCAGTGGCTGTAACCCAGATGTCCCATGGCCGTGCACTGGGGGTCAATTGACTCCCAGTGGAGTTTTATAAAAAATTATGGGGAATAATTGGACTGGACTTTTTTGCCTGTTGCGTGAATGCATCGGGGTAGGAGAGTTGCCATGGGACATCTGGGTTACAACTGTCGTCGGATGGCTCTGACTCTCCTGCCCAAAAAAGGGGACTTGTGTGAACTTAAGAACTGGATGCCTGTGGAATTGCTCTGTGCAGACCACAATATATTTGCCAAGGTCCTCTCTAACAGACTGAAGTCCCATCTGGACTCTATAATACACAAGGACCAAACATATTGTGTACCGGGATGCTCAATCACAGAAAACATGTTCTTAATCAGGGACATGTTGGACTTGTCGAGAGGTTCTAATGTGAACTTTGGACTGGTCTCTTTAGATCAAGAGAAGGCTTTTGATAGAGTGGACCATGAGTATCTTTTTAATGTGATGTCTGTTTTTGGGTTTGGGGAAAGGTTTTTGGCCTGTGTGAAGATGTTGTATGCTGCGTCATGTATGCTCAAAGTGGGAGGGGGGCTCAGTAGGCCAGTCTGGGTGAGACGGGGCATTAGACAAGGATGCCCTCTATCGGGGCAGTTATATACACTAGCCATTGAGACATTTTTGGGCCTGCTACGCAGGAGACTGCATGGAGTGTGCGGGACGTGCATGGGTGTGTTGGCAGGCATAGCAGTGTCAGCGTATACAGATGACGTTTCTGTGATGGTTAGGGATGGTCAGGATATGCAGGCACTAGAGACTAGTCTGAAGGTGTTTGAGGGAGCTTCGTCAGCTAAGGTAAACTGGGGCAAGAGCAAAGCTCTGTTATGTGGGGCATGGGGGGGATAGGGCCCCTCCTCTGCTTCCAGGGGGTTTGCAGTGGGGTTGTGAATGGCTTAAAATGTTGGGGGGTGTGCCTGGGCTCGGAGAGGTGGGTCAGGAAGAACTGGGAGGGGCTGCCACAGGCAGTGATGTCAAGACTGGCCAGGTGGAGGTGGCTCCTGTCCCAAGTGTCATATAGAGGGAGGGTGCTGATAATCAACAACCTGGTAGCATCTTCCCTGTGGCATAAACTGGCTGTCCTCAACCCCCCTGCTCGCAGACCTGCAACACAAGCTGTTGGATTTTTTTCTGGTCGTTCCATCACTGGCTGAGGGCGGCAGTGTTGTACATGACCGTCCACGAAGGAGGACAGGGCCTGGTGGAACTGGAGAGTAGGGTAGCTGCTTTCCGACTAAAGGCGATGCAGAGCCTGCTTTACCATACTGGTGTCGGCTGGAGGGAACCAACATGCGCGCTGCTGAGGAGAACTGGCGGATTAGGGTTGGACCGGCAGCTGTTCCTCAGGAAGCTGGAGAGGCTGAGTACAGCAGGTCTCTCAGATTTTTTACTCTGCAGTGCTGAGGGCCTGGCAGCTGCTAAGGTCCACACGAGAAGGGGGTGTGGAGCCTGGGCTGTGGGTGTGGGAGGAGCCTATCTTCCACAACCCAGCCATACCTTTGAGATCGGATCAGTTGGCCACCATGCAGAGGCAACTGATGGCAGCGGGTTTACTAAGGCTGGGTGACCTGCGACTACTGGGAGAGGAGGAGTGGAAAACCCCGGAAGTCCTGGCACAACAAACAGGAATAACGTCTCTTAGGCTGCTGGAGAGATTCCTGGAGGAGGTCCAGGAGGCACTGTCTGAGTTGGTAAGGGGGATGTTTGAGCGGCCAAAGGGGGAGGGGCCACCAATGTTTCCGCCACTGCAGGTGACGGCAGAGACTGGGGACTGGCAAGGGGGTCTGGAGGACTTGTTCGATTTTAACACTCCGAGCCTGGGGGAGTTTGAGGGGGTGGGAGGTAAAGCCCTCTACAACCTCTGCATTAAGGTTAGGAACATTAGGAGCCTAACAGGAGTGAAGGCACATCAGTGGCAGGGGGTATGTGAGGCAGAGAGTATGGTGGGTTTTAGATGGAGGGGGCTCTACAAACCTCCAGTACCAAAGAGGTCAGGGGACATCCAGTGGAGGGTTCTACAAGGAGCCCTGGCCACTAACAGCTGGTTGGAACGGGTTGAACCTGGAGTCAGGCAGGGGTGTCCTTTCTGTGTTATGAGAGAAACTGTGATTCATGTGTTTTCTGTGTGCGCCAGATTAATGCCATAAATGTCTCTGTTGGAATGTCTGTGAGAGGTTGAGGTGGTTTTTACTGTTGGGATGTTTATAATGGTGTACAGGTATTCAAATAAGGAGAAGGCCAAATGTGTTTTGTTGAATTTTCTGTTTGCTCAGGCAAACTTGGCAATTTGGCTAACAAGGAACAGGGTCAAAGGTGGGGGGATAACAGACCGTTTACTATTATTTAATGGGATGGTCGCTGACTGCCTTAGGGTGGAATTTGAGTTCCATAAAATGGTAAAAAGTGTGGAGATGTTTCAGGAGATATGGTGTGTCGGGGGGGCTGTCTGTATGGCTGGGGAAGATGTTTTGGATATATGGTTGTAGAAGTGGTGAGGTTTTGATTTTTGTGATGTGTGGTGTTGTTTTGTATCGTGGGGTAGAGGGCAAGGTGAGTATGGTACATGTATTATTACATGTTTTATTTTAAGGTGGGTGGGGGGGTTAATGAAATGAGAATGTTTCATTAAAGAAAGACAAAAAGTCAAAGTCTCTCTCTCTCAAGCAGCACTAGCTCCAACACACATAGCTGACAAATGGACTCCCATGAATATTTAAGAAGCCATCTGTGTTCTCCTCCTGCTGTGGTCTAACTCTGCTCGCGTCCCGCTGCCCATCTAAAGTGACAGTAGGTTTAACACTACACACTCACACACACACACAACTTGAGGATAGAGCACTGAGTGTCCCACACATTTAGTTGTGAAATGCACTTTGTTGGAGGACCGAGTCAATAAATTATACTGCTGGTAAGCTGTTACTGATGAGGGTACGCACCAGGTTGTAGGTACCAGTAATGAACAGGGGTGAACGATGGAGACAGACCCAATGAGAAGAGGTCGGAACATACACTCTGCTCCGTGCTTTCCCCTTTACATACCAGACCTGGATTCAAATACTATTTGAAATCTAACAAAAACTTTTAGCATTTGCTTTAGACTGCCTTGAGTGACAGATGGGCAGGGTTTGCAGTTTTGCTTCTGTTCTATTGGCTTCATTGCACCAGGCAAGCTCTATCAAGCCAAGCTCTATCAAATCAAATCAAAATCAAATCAAATGGTTTAAAAGGTCCAGGTGAGGCAGAGGGACGCTACAGTTAGGTTTAAAGGTCCAGGTGAGGCAGAGGGACGCTACAGTTAGGTTTAAAGGTCCAGGTGAGGCAGAGGGACGCTACAGTTAGGTTTAAAAGGTCCAGGTGAGGCAGAGGGATGCTACAGTTAGGTTTAAAGGGCCAGGTAGAGCAGAGGGACGTTACAGTTAGGTTTAAAGGTCCAGGTGAGGGAGAGGGACGCTACAGTTAGGTTTAAAAGGGCCAGGTGAGGCAGAGGGACGTTACAGTTAGGTTTAAAGGTCCAGGTGAGGCAGAGGGACGTTACAGTTAGGTTTAAAAGGGCCAGGTAAGGCAGAGGGACGCAACAGTTAGGTTTAAAAGGGCCAGGTGAGGCAGAGGGACGTTACAGTTAGGTTTAAAAGGGCCAGGTGAGGCAGAGGGACGCTACAGTTAGGTTTAAAAGGGCCAGGTGAGGCAGAGGGACGCTACAGTTAGGTTTAAAAGGGCCAGGTGAGGCAGAGGGACGCTACAGTTAGGTTTAAAGGGCCAGGTGAGGCAGAGGGACGCTACAGTTAGGTTTAAAAGGTCCAGGTGAGGCAGAGGGACGCTACAGTTAGGTTTAAAAGGTCCAGGTGAGGCAGAGGGACGCTACAGTTAGGTTTAAAAGGGCCAGGTGAGGCAGAGGGACGCTACAGTTAGGTTTAAAGGTCCAGGTGAGGCAGAGGGACGCTACAGTTAGGTTTAAAGGTCCAGGTGAGGCAGAGGGACGTTACAGTTAGGTTTAAAGGTCCAGGTGAGGCAGAGGGACACTACAGTTAGGTTTAACAGGGCCAGGTGAGGCAGAGGGACGCTACAGTTAGGTTTAAAAGGGCCAGGTGAGGCAGAGGGACGCTACAGTTAGGTTTAAAGGTCCATGTGAGGCAGAGGGACGTTACAGTTAGGTTTAAAAGGGCCAGGTGAGGCAGAGGGATGCTACAGTTAGGTTTAAAGGTCCAGGTGAGGCAGAGGGATGCTACAGTTAGGTTTAAAAGGTCCAGGTGAGGCAGAGGGACGCTACAGTTAGGTTTAAAGGTTCAGGTGAGGCAGAGGGACGCTACAGTTAGGTTTAAAAGGTCCAGGTGAAGCAGAGGGACGCTACAGTTAGGTTTAAAGGGCCAGGTGAAGCAGAGGGACGCTACAGTTAGGTTTAAAAGGTCCAGGTGAGGCAGAGGGACGCTACAGTTAGGTTTAAAGGTTCAGGTGAGGCAGAGGGACGCTACAGTTAGGTTTAAAAGGTCCAGGTGAAGCAGAGGGACGCTACAGTTAGGTTTAAAGGGCCAGGTGAAGCAGAGGGACGCTACAGTTAGGTTTAAAGGTCCAGGTGAGGCAGAGGGACGCTACAGTTAGGTTTAAAGGTCCAGGTGAGGCAGAGGGACGCTACAGTTAGGTTTAAAAGGTCCGGGTGAGGCAGAGGGACGCTACAGTTAGGTTTAAAGGTCCAGGTGAGGCAGAGGGACGCTACAGTTAGGTTTAAAGGGTCCAGGTGAGGCAGAGGGACGCTACAGTTAGGTTTAAAAGGTCCAGGTGAGGCAGAGGGACGCTACAGTTAGGTTTAAAGGTCCAGGTGAGGCAGAGGGACGTTACAGTTAGGTTTAAAGGGCCAGGTGAGGCAGAGGGACGCTACAGTTAGGTTTAAAAGGGCCAGGTGAGGCAGAGGGACGCTACAGTTAGGTTTAAAGGGCCAGGTGAGGCATAGGGACGCTACAGTTAGGTTTAAAAGGGCCAGGTGAGGCAGAGGGACGCTACAGTTAGGTTTAAAGGTCCAGGTGAGGCAGAGGGATGCTACAGTTAGGTTTAAAGGGCCAGGTGAGGCAGAGGGATGCTACAGTTAGGTTTAAAAGGTCCAGGTGAGGCAGAGGGACGCTACAGTTAAGTTTAAAAGGTCCAGGTGAGGCAGAGGGACGCTACAGTTAGGTTTAAAAGGGCCAGGTGAGGCAGAGGGACACTACAGTTAGGTTTAAAAGGGCCAGGTGAGGCAGAGGGACGCTACAGTTAGGTTTAAAAGGGCCAGGTGAGGCAGAGGGACGCTACAGTTAGGTTTAACAGGGCCAGGTGAGGCAGAGGGACGCTACAGTTAGGTTTAAAAGGGCCAGGTGAGGCAGAGGGACGCTACAGTTAGGTTTAAAGGTCCAGGTGAGACAGAGGGACGCTACAGTTAGGTTTAAAGGTCCAGGTGAGGCAGAGGGACGCTACAGTTAGGTTTAAAGGTCCAGGTGAGGCAGAGGATCGCTACAGTTAGGTTTAAAGGTCCAGGTGAGGCAGAGGGACGCTAGTTAGGTTTAAAAGGTCCAGGTGAGGCAGAGGGACGTTACAGTTAGGTTTAAAGGTCCAGGTGAGGCAGAGGGACACTACAGTTAGGTTTAAAAGGGCCAGGTGAGGCAGAGGGACGCTACAGTTAGGTTTAAAAGGGCCAGGTGAGGCAGAGGGACGCTACAGTTAGGTTTAAAGGTCCAGGTGAGGCAGAGGGACGTTACAGTTAGGTTTAAAAGGGCCAGGTGAGGCAGAGGGACGCTGCAGTTATAACCTCACCAGGTCCCTGAGGCTGTAACAACTCTTGGTCTTATTGAAGTAGCATGTCTCTTTCTCACACACACAGAACACACTGACAAATGTACACATACAAGTACACACGTACGCACGCACATACACACACACACTTAAACATACTCGCCTGCACAAATCATGTCTGACAGTGAATCCATTCTCTGCCCACTATGGTAATTACCATATTGCACACATATTTTTACATTGCATAGCTGTCGTTTGATCTACACATTGAAGCAGGGTTGCATTATTGCTAATTACTGTTCTGACCTTGCTCAAGGATACAGCAATATACTTCTAATTCACCAGCAGGGATGTTAGGAGAATTCATTTAAATATGACCTTGGAGAGCCAACTGACAATACAAACATTCAGCTGATGGATTGGCTGCCAATGAGATGACAGTCCTGGTGAGATAGTTAGGTGCTCTTTAATGATGATCATGGGGAGATATTGGAAGGGGAAAGGAAGAGTGATGGAGGAGGATGGAGGTAAAGAGGGAGGGATGAGAGGAGGTAGAGAGACAGACGAGAGGTAGAGAGGACCTGATGAAAGGAGGTAGATAGGAGGGAATAGCATCAGTATCATTAGGTGGAGTTTGGCAGCATTGGTTGTGTTGCGTTGGAGGGTCAGACAGTGAGTAGGCTGCAAATCATGTGTAGGAAGTTAATTGGATTGCTGGAATAGCTAATTGGATCAACCTTCTGTCACGCTGAAGAGTCACTGAGCCATCAATGTCAACACTCAGACAACTACTTCCAAATCAGCCTCACTACTTGGGGTGCAGCCATTCTCTCTTTATCATCCCTAGGCTATATGTTTTCCCGATTCTTCTAAATGATTGGTTGGTTCCCACCTTGCCAAGATATTGTAGATATCTGAATGTGAAGCACTGGTTGATTTTAGTAATAGGATATAGTTTATAGAGAACATAATCTAATTGCGTGGCCATTTCAACTAAAACCATGCATGAACAAACAGGAATTTGCAGTAAATGTCAACAGACTCCATCTTGTTCCCATTCTGGCCCATATTTCACAAACACATCAGTCTCGGTTCCTTTTAGCGAACATCCATCTGTGGAATTAGACTGAATTCTAAGAGAATTTAGAATTCATTCTAGGATTCTAACAGAATTAGAATTCATTCTATCAGTCATTGAAGAGTGTTATCATCTCTTCAAATGGAGTTGCTGAAGCCTCTTCAAATGATGTTGTTGAAGAGAGAAAGATAGAGCTTGCTTGCCTTGACAATGCCCCAGAGGACATGAAAGTGGAGGATTCCAAAGTTTACCAAAAGGCATTGTAATGGAGCAGTATTCCTTATAAAGGCAAGTTTTTCAGAAAAGAAAAAGTGTCACAGTCATTTGAACTCCACTGTGTTCTGCAACAAGTCAACAACTGAGGGGAAAGGCAAACAAAAGTAATTCAGGTCTCTGCATCTGTAGACTTAGATCATCAACAACATAGCTCAGGCAGTAGGAAGTTCTCTCATCCATTTATATGCAGATGTTTTTTACCATTCCGCCATCAGATTTGCCACCAATACTCCTTATCTTCTCTTGGATAGGGGGCAGTATTTTGACATCCGGATGAAAAGCGTTCCCATAGTAAACTGCCTGCTACTCAGGCCCAGAAGGTAGGATATGCATATTATTAGTAGATTTGGATGGAAAACACTATGAAGTTTCTAAAACTGTTTGAATGATGTCTATGAGTATAACAGAACTCATATGGCAGGCAAAAACCTGAGAAAAAATCCAACCAGGAAGTGTGGAAATCTGAGGTTTGTAGTTTTTCAAGTGATTGCCTATCTAATACACAGTATCTGTGGGGTCATTTTGCACTTCCTAAGGCTTCCACTAGATGTCAACAGTCTTTAGAACATTGTTTCATGCTTCTACTGTGAATGTGGAGAGAATAAGAGTGCTTGGAATCAGATGACTGAGAAAATGACATGAGCTCAATCGCGCACTCTCCCGTGAGAGTTAGGTGTGTTCCTTTTCATTTCTGAAGACAAAGGAATCGTCCGGTTGGAATATTATGGAAGATTTATGATAAAAATATCCTAAAGATTGATTCTATATATCGTTTGACATGTTTCTACGAACTGTAATATAACTTTTTTTACTTTTCATCTGAACTTACTGCGCGAGCACAGTGCATTTGGATTACTCGACTGAACGCGCAAACAAAATGGAGGTATTCGGACATAAAGATTAACTTTATCGAACAAAACAAACATTTATTGTGGAACTGGGATTTCTGGGAGTGCATTCCGATGAAGATCATCAAAGGTAAGTGAATATTTATAATGTTATTTGTGACTTCTGTTGACTCCAAAATGACGGATATCTGTATGGCTTGTTTTGATGTCTGAGCGCTGTACTCAGATTATTGCAAAGTTTGCTTTCGCCGTAAAGCTTCTTTGAAATCTGACACAGCGGTTGCATTAAGGAGAAGTGTATCTATAATTCTTTGAATAACAGTTGTATATTATATCAACGTTTATGATGAGTATTTCTGTAAATTGATGTGCTCATTCACCGGAAGTTTTGGGAGGCAAAACATTTCTGAACATTACATGCCAATGTAAAATGTTTTTTTTTTATATAAATATGAACTTTATCGAGCAAAACATACATGTATTGTGTAACATGAAGTCCTATGAGTGCTATCTGATGAAGATCATCAGAGGTTAGTGATTAACTTTAGCTGTATTTCTGTTTTTTTGTGACGCCTCTCCTTGCTTGGAAAATGGCTGTGTGGTTTTTCTTGTCTAGGCGCTGTCCTAACATAATCTAATGTTATGCTTTTGCCGTAAAGCCTTTTTGAAATCGGACACTGTGGTTGGATTAACGAGAAGTGTATCTTTAAAATGGGATATAATAGTTGTATGTTTGAGATATTTGAATTATGAGATTATTGTTGTTTTGAATTTGGCGCACTGCTATTTCACAGGCTGTTGGTGAGTGTGTCCCGCACACCCCAGAGAGGTTATAGGACACATCACTGCACTCTACACTCCTCTGTAAACTGGTCATCTCTGTATACCCGTCGCAAGACCCACAGGTTGATGCTTATTTAGAAAACCCTCTTAGGCCTCATTCCCCCCTATCTGAGATATCTACTGCAGCCCTCATCCTCCACATACAACACCCGTTCTGCCAGTCAAATTCTGTTAAAGGACCCCAAAGCACACACATCCCTGGGTCGCTCCTCTTTTCAGTTCGCTGCAGCTAGCGACTGGAACAAGCTGCAACAAACACTCAAACTGGACAGTTTTATCTCAATATCTTCATTCAAAGACTCAATCATGGACACTCTTACTGACAGTTGTGGCTACTTTGTGTGATGTATTGTTGTCTTTACCTTCTTGCCCTTTGTGCTGTGACCAATGTTTGTACCATGTTTTGTGCTTCTATCATGTTGTGTTGCTACCATGCTGTTGTCATGTATTGCTGTATTGCTATGTTATTATCTTAGGTCTCTCTTTATGTAGTGTTGTGTTGTCTCTCTTGTTGTGATGTGTGCTTTGTCCTATATTTACCATAGCAGCTCCCACCTGTAGCACGCGCTCCAGCAGGTATATCTCTCTGGTCACCCCCAAAGCCAATTCCTCCTTTGGCCGCCTCTCCTTCCAGTTCTCTGCTGCCAATGACTGGAATGAACTACAAAAAATCTCTAAAACTGGAAACACTTATCTCCCTCACTAGCTTTAAGCACCAGATGTCAGAGCAGCTCACAGATTACTGCACCTGTACATAGCCCATCTATAATTTAGCCCAAACAACTACCTCTTCCCATACTGTATTTATTTATTTTGCTCCTTTGCACACCATTATTTATTTCTACTTTACACTTTCTTCCACTGCAAATCTACCATTCCAGTGTTTTACTTGCTATATTGTATTTACTTCACCACCATGGCCTTTTTTGCCTTTACCTCCCTTATCTCACCTCATTTGCTCACTTTGTATATAGACTTATTTTTCTACTATATTATTGACTGTATGTTTGTTTTACTCCATGTGTAACTCTGTTGTTGTATGTGTCAAACTGCTTGCTTTATCTTGGCCAGGTCGCAATTGTAAATGAGAACTTGTTCTCAACTTGCCTACCTGGTTAAATAAAGGTGAAATAAATAAAAAATATATATATATATTTATATTGTATTTATTTATTTATTTTAATCCCAGGCCCCGTATGAGGCCTTTTGCCTTTGGTAGGCTGTCATTGTAAATAAGAATTTGTTCTTAACTGACTTGCCTAGTTAAATAAAGGTTGAATAAAAATTAAATAAATAAATAAAATCTATTCAAATAAAATAAAATTGTATTTGTCACATGCGCCGAATACAATAGGTGTAGACCTCACTGTGAAATGCTTACTTACAAGCCCTTAACCAACAATGCAGCTAAGAATAAGAGTTAAGAAAGTATTTACTAAAATAAACTTAAAGTAAAAAAAAATAATATATATATATATATATATATATATATATATATATATATATATATATATATATATATAACAAATAATTAAAGAGCAACAATAAAATAACAGTAGCGAGGCTATACACAGGGCGTACCGGTAGAGAGTCAGTGTGCAGGGGCACAGGTTAGTTGAGGTAATTGAGGTAATATGTACATGTAGGTAGAGGTAAAGTGACTGCATAGATAATAACAGAGAGTAGCAGCAGTGTAAAAATGGAGGTGGGGTCAATGCAAATAGTCTTGGTAGCCCTTTGATTAGCTGTTCAGGAGTCTTATGGCCTGGGGGTAGAAGCTGTTAAGAATCCTTTTGGACCTAGACTTGGCGCTCCAGTACCGCTTGCCATGCGGTAGCAGAGAGAACAGTCTATGACTAGGGTGGCTGGGAGTCTTTGGCAATTTTTAGGGCTAAAATTCTATCAGAATAATAATACATTTCTATGAAACATTGAAGAGAGGTCTGTTTCATATGTGTTAAAATGCACACATTTAAAGTCAAAGTCTCACAGTCTTCTGCAACAACAGAGGCAAAAAGCAAACAAAAGTCATTCAGGTCTATGTAAAATATCCACAAAATGATTATTATCATCATTATCACCTCTCCTTTCAATTCAAATTCAAGTGAGCCATGAAGTGAGAGAAAGAAAGTGACTGTTATAATTGTAAACAAGAATGGGAGAAGAATCAGAGTCTAAAAAAATATATACTGTAGAATAAAAAACAGACCATTTATATCCGTACATTAAATTCAACGTTTGAATAACTGAGACGCAGTTGTGATTACATTATGATTATTACACATTCTCAATGTTTCAATTACAGCATATGAGTATGCAGGAATGACATAGGCTACCATTTATTTTTCTCCACAACACAAAAACCTTGCGAGTGACAGGGAAGTGCGGAGACATGGAAAGTATGTAGGAGGTGGAAAAGAGAGAGAATGTCAGCGATGTGTGGAAGAAGGACACACTGCAAATCAGTGTGAGGCTGAGAAGGTGAGAAAGAAGGAAGGAGGAGGAGAGGAACATGATGTTGGCACAGTACGACTTTTTGAACTCCATCAAAACGCACGGCAATGAATGTAGAAACAACTAGCCACTTATGTTGAGATTTCTAAATGTCATGAACTGTGTCCCAAATGGCACCCTGTTCCTTATATAGTGCACTACTTTTGACCAGAGTCCATGAAGTGCACTGTGTGAGGAACAGCATGCAACTTCAGACACATCCATGTAGAAATGTGAAGAAAAAAACAACTGCAGGGTGCAATGAGGAGGAAGAGGATCCCTCCTGGTGTACAGCGCAGATGGTCGAGAATATGTACCATACTAATCGATATGAGCACGAGTGTTCAGTCATGTGTTGACTACATGGACCAGTGGGTATATCACATCCTCTCCCCATTATTAAGCAGCAAGCACCTTGAGAGCACCACTGGGACGTGCGCCATCACAGGGCAGAATCCCTCTAACCAGAACAGAGACACACACAAACATACCCACTGGGACGTGCGCCATCACAGGGCAGAATTCCTCTAACCAGAACAGAGACACACACAAACATACCCACTGGGACGCCATCACAGGGCAGAATCCCTCTAACCAGAACAGAGACACACACAAACATACCCACTGGGACGCCATCACAGGGCAGAATCCCTCTAACCAGAACAGAGTCACACACAAACATACCCACTGGAACGCCATCACAGGGCAGAATGATCCCTCTAACCATACAATAACAGTATTTCTCAAACCAATCTTCCTAAACCATTCATCACTCAAGCTGGGAGATACACTACATTACCAAAAGTATGTGGACATCTGCTGGTCAAACAGCTCATTCCAAAATCATGGGCATTAATATGAAGTTGGTCCACTCCTTTGCTGCTATAACAGCCTCCACTATTCTGGGAAGGCTTTCAACTACATGTTGGAACATTGCTGTGGGGACTTGCTTCCATTTAGCCACGAGCAATAGTGAGGTTGGGCACTGATGTTGAGTGATTAGGCCTGGCTCGCAGTCAAGAGTTCCAAATCATCTTAAAGGTGTTCGATGGAGTTGAGGTAAGGGCTCTGTGAAGGCCAGTCAAGTTCTTCCACACCGATCTTAACAAACCATTTCTGTATGGACCTCGCTTTGTGCACAGGGGCATTGTCATGCTGAAACAGGAAAGGGCCTTCCCCTAACGATTGCCACAAAGTTGAAAGCACAGAATCGTCTAGTATGTCATTGTATGCTGTAGCATTTAGATTTCCATTCACTGGAACTAAGGGGCCTAGCCCATACCATGAAAAACAGCCCCAGTGTCACGAACGTGATGAGAGACGGACCAAGGCGCAGTGTGATTAGAGTTCCACATCTTTTAATAAACAGTGAAACTTTTATAAAACAATAAACCAACAACGAAACGTGAAAGTAGTGGTGCTACATGCACATACACAAAACAATATCCCACAACCCAGGTGGGAACAATGGAGAACTTAAGTATGATCCCCAATTAGAGACAACGAACATCAGCTGCCTCTAATTGGGAACCATAGCAAGAGCACCAACATAGAAATTAAAAGACTAGAACACCCCCTAGTCACGCCCTGACCTACAACACCATAGAGAACCAAGGGCTCTCTATGGTCAGGTCGTGACACCCAGACTATTATTCTTCCTCCACCAAACTTTACAGTTTGCCCTATGTATTGTGGCATGTAGTGTTCTCCTGACATCCACCAAACCCAGATTCATCCGTTGGACTGCCAGATGGTGAAGCATGACTCATCACTCTAGAGAACACGTTTCCACTGCTCCAGAGTCCAATTGCGGCAAGCTTTACACCACTCCAGCTGACGCTTGGCATTGCGCATGGTGATCTTAGGCTTGTGTGTGACTGCTTGGCCATGGAAACCCATTTAATGATTCTCCTGACAAACAGTTCTTGTGCTGACGTTGCTTCCAGTGGCCGATTGGAACTCGGTAGTGACTGTTTGCAAAGATGATTTTTACTCACTACGCACTTCAGCACTCGCCAGTCCCGTTCTGTGAGCTTGTGTGGCCTACCACTTCACGGCTGACACGTTGTTGCTCCTAGAAGATTCCACTTCACAATAACAGCACTTATAGTTAGTTGACTGGGGGAGATCTAGCAGGGCAGAAATTTGATGAACTGACTTGTTGGAAATATGGCATCCTATGATGGTGGCACGTTGAAAGTCACTGAGCTCTTCAGTAAGGACATTCTACTGCCAATGTTTGTCTACGGCGATTCCATGGTGGTGTGCTCGAGTTTATACACCTGTCAGCAATGGGTGTGGCTGAAATAGCCGAATCCACTAATTTGAAGGGGTGTCCACATACTTTGGTATATACAGTGCATTAAAAAAGTATTCAGACCCCATGACTTTTGTTACGTTACAGCTTTATTCTAAAATGTATAAAATAGTTTACACACAATACCCCATAATGAGAAAGCAAAAACAGTTTTTATTTTATAAAAAAACAACAATAATGAATTATTACAGTTACATAAGTATTCAGACCCTTTACTCAGTACTTTTGTTGAAGCACCTTTGGCAGCGATAATCGACTCAAATCTTCATGGGTATGACGCTACAAGCTTTGCGCACCTGTATTTGGGGAGTTTCTCCCATTCTTCTCTGCAGATTCTCTCAAGCTCTGTCAGGTTGGATGGAGAGCATCACAGCACAGCTGTTTTCAAGTCTCTCCAGAGATGTTCGATCGGGTCCGGGCTCTGGCTGGGCCACTACATTCAGAGACTTGTCCCGACTTGTCCCGAAGCCACCTCTGTGTTGTCTTGGCTGTGTGCTAAGGGTCGTTTTCCTGTTGGAAGGTGAACCTTTGCCCCCAGTCTGAATTCCTGATCTGGAGCAGGTTTTCATCAAGGATCTCTCTGTACTTTGCTCCGTTCATCTTTCCCTCAATCCTCAGTAGTATCCCAGTCCCTGCCGTTGAAAAACATCTCCACAGCATGATGCTGCCACCACCATGCTACACCGTAGGGATGGTGCCAGGTTTCCTCCAGATGTGACACTTGGCATTCAGGCCAAAGAGTTCAATCTTGTTTCTCATGGTCTGAGAGTCCTTTATGTGCCTTTTGGCAAATTCCAAGCGGGCTGTCATGTGCCTTTTACTGAGGAGTGGCTTCCATCTGGTCACTCCACCATAAAGGCCTGATTGGTGGAGTGCTGCAGAGATGGTTGTTCTTCTGGAAGGTTCTCTCATCTCCACAGAGCAACTCTGGAGCTCTGTCAGAGTGACCATCGGTTTCTTGGTCACCTCCCTGACCAATGCCCTTCTCCCCCGATTGCTCAGTTTGGCCGGGCGGCCAGCTCTAGGAAGAGTCTTGGTGGTTCCAAACTTCTTCCATTTAAGAATGATGGAGGCCACTATGTTCTTGGGGACCTTCAATGCTCCATACATTTTTTGGTACCCTTCCCCAGATCTGTGCATCAACACAATCCTGTCTTGGCACTCTACGTACAATTTCTTCGACCTGATGGCTTGGTTTTTGCTCTAACATACACTGTCAACTGTGGGACCTTATATAGACAGGTGTGTGCATTTCAAAATCATGTCCAATCAACTGATTTTACCACAGGTGGATTCCAATAAAGTTGTAGAAACATCTCAAGGATGACCAATGAAAACAGGATGCACCTGAGCCCAATTTCGAGTCTCATAGCAAAGGGTCTGAATAGTTATGTAAATAAGGTATTTGTTTATGTGTAATACATTTGCAAAAATAAAAAATAAAACAGTTTTCGCTTTGTCATGGGATATTGTGTGTCGATTAATGAGGGGAAAAAATATTTTATAAAGTTTAGAATAAGGCTGTAACGTAACAAAATATAGAAAAGGGGAAGGGGTCTGAATACTTTCCGAATGCATTGTATAGTGTATTTTAAAACCTGTTCTGTTATATACTAGTCTCTCGTGAAAGATGTGTGATTTGGTACTGGGTTGCTGAGATTAATCACATGCCAATATGGACCTTTTCTCTGAATTTAACACACATATTAGACGTGTTAGCCTAGGTGTTCCATCATAATTAGCTGGTCTGTTGTGCTGTAGTAAGCACATTGCTCAGTTTTTACAGGGCGTGTAGGGGTGTGAAGCTTGGTACCTTGGTAGTGTGGTCGTGTGGGTCTTCACGTGCATCGAGCAAGAGCTGTTTTTAGAAGCTTCACTGTTGCCTGACGCACATCACAGGCATACTAGCATCCTACCCTCCCACTGAGCAAACAGCAGCAGGCAGAAATAGCTGCACAACGGGACTCAGGTTGCCTCCCAATTGGCACCCTATTCCCAACATATTTTCACTAGTTTTGACCAGAAGCAGTGTACTATATAGCAACTAAGGTGCCATTCGGGAAGCACCCACAGTAGGTGCTATTCTTACCTGTAGGTCCCTCTATCATCACTCCCTATTACTGGACCAATCAGACCAGCTCCCCCACTGTCATCAGGAGGCCTCTGCCAAGTCTGGGGTCCAAAATGGAAACCTATTCCCTAGTGTACTGCTGTTGGCCAGGGACCTTAGTGCACTAGGGAATAGGTTGCCATTTCAGATCCTGCCTGGCTGGGTCTAATTACTGGGTTTAATTATAGTTAGACCCATCATCACCTGTCAAAATAGCATAGCTGCCATAGCATTCCAACTGTACTGTATAAGCTCAGCGTAAACACTGAAAAGCTTTAGCTCCATAACTTAAAAATCTGCCATTCATATTTAGGTAATTCACGTGTGAGGGATTGAATTCTAAATTTGAACACTTAATTTAAGAATGAATCTCCATGAATATATGTATTTCTTTCTATGGTGTGCAAAACACTGTCTCAAAATGGATAATCGACCCCTTTGGTCATCACAAGTTAACACAGCTACAAAGCCAGATGGTCTGCCCAAAATGTGAACATTTATGTGAAACTGTGTACGTTTAACTTGTGAATTACTTGTGGATTTTGAAAATAAAAATCTGAAATGAAGATGTCAATTTGTTTGTCTACATTCCATTTGAAAAACAATGCAGATATTGGAGTAAACCTATTTCCATTTAAGACAAGTAACTAAGAGTAAGGGCAAATATCATGATAAGCTTGCATGCTGAGTTTGAATAAGGCATCCGATTAGCACTTTGCATTTATAACGGTTGGTTTTACTATATTTAATAAATAACCAAATCATTGATCGACCAATATATAAAACAAATGCATGTCTCTCTTCTGGCCCTGCAAGCAGGTCGGCATACGTGTCATCACATTCCCTCATCTGATTGGTCGAGAAGGCGGGCCTTCTGACGTTGTGACAGTTGTAACTAGTGACGACCACTGCGTTCGCTTCCTATTCCCCAACTCAAATCTAATCATAGATATTTTAGATTGATGTTGTCCTTGAACTCCTTAGAGAATCTTGAAACCACTGCTCAGAACTGGTGAGTGGACCAAAGCAAAACATATGATTCAGTGAAGAAGGTATGCACTTCAAAAAGAGAGTTTTGAAAGGTCCCTGAAGTCTGTCAAATGAAAACGTAATGACAGCTGAAAGAGGTTGCTGTCCTAAAGTCCCTGACTTTTTTCAGTAATTCTAAAGCCCAGTAACTTTCTTGAAAGGTGTCCTTGTCATTTCCTCCCTGGATGTCACTAAGAATCATTTCGAGTAGCTTCTAAGCATAAAACTGCCCTTGCATAGAAAATAAAAACTTAAGAGGACTCCATAACTTACATTTGTAATTGTTTTTCATGTTTGAATAACCAACAAGATCAAAAATAAAATCTAATATAAGTCAACCAAAAAACCTCAAACTTCCAACTTTGCCAATTTTAATAAGAATTAACCCAACACATGAATTACTCAATTAACAACAGACATAATTCATTAAATAATATATAAGCCTTGCCCACATCTTTATTCCATTATGCAATATAGATTACCTGGGCAATCTGGGATTTCAAAAAATAACAAAGCAGCAGTTGTTTTGGTATCAAAACATAGTTTGATTGTTTGACATCTACAGCTTCACTCATCAAAAACACACTAGAATGAAAGAATGATTAAGCAGAAGTCCTCTCTTCCAAATGTCTAATATCCACCTGTCAATCAACCAAGCTGTGCACCCGGGTGAACTGTCAGTCCCTAGTCTCAGCAGTGTCTAGCCCATTATTATGTAAATCCTCTTCATTATCATATATTCCCTCTTCCCCACTGTCTCCTGACTCAAAACAACAACAGACTTCCACTTTCTGCTTGGGCTCTGTATTAAAATGTAAAGCGACTGTAAAAGAGAAGCGCCACATTGCTGTGGGAATCAGTCTTTTCAAGCCACTTCGATACCGAAGTGACTTCATAGCAGGTTAGGAGAATTTACGCAGCAGGTTAGGAGAATTAACAGAGCAGGTTAGCAGACTGCGGTTAAGGGTAGGAAAAGGGTTGGAGAAAATGCTCTCCTGACCTGCAATGAAAGTAACTATGTATCGAAGTGGAGTGAAAATAGTTTTTCCTACATTGCTGTCTTTACACTATCCAATATCCATAGCAAACTGTACTACTTTCGTTTTCAAATACACTATATATACAAAAGTACTGTATGCGGACAACCCCTTCAAATTAGTGGATTCGGCTATTTCAGCCACACCCGTTGATGGCAGGTGTATCAAATCGAGCACACCGCCATGAAATCTCCATAGACAAACATTGTCAGTAGAATGGCCTTACTGAAGAGCTCAGTGACTTTCTATGTGGCACCGTCATAGGATCCGTAGCCGATGTGAGCAAGACCTTTAAACAGGTCAACATTCACAAGGCCTTGGGGCCAGATGGATTACCAGGACGTGTACTCAAAGCATGCGCGGACCAACTGGCAAGTGTCTTCACTGACATTGTCAATCTCTCCCTGACCGAATCTGTAATACCTACATGTTTCAAGCAGACCATCATAGTCCCTGTGCCCAAGAATGCGAAGGTAACCTGCCTAAATGACTACCGCCTCGTAGCACTCATGTAAGTAGCCATGAAGTGCTGTGAAAGGCTGGTCATGGCTCACATCAACACTATTATCCCGGAAACCTTAGACACAGTCCAATTCGCATTCCGTCCCAACAGATCCACAGATGACACAATCTCAATCGCACTCCACACTGCCCTTTCCCACCTGGACAAAAGGAACACACACCTATGTGAGAATGCTGGACAATTAACATCGATCCCCCACCCCCTTTGTTTCTACACTGCTGCTACTCACTGTTTATTATCTATGCATAGTCACTTTACCCCTACCTACATTTACAAAATTACCTCGACTAACCTGTATCCCACCCACATTGAATCGGTACTGGTACCCCCTGTATATTGTATGTAATTATTGTTATGTAATCTTATTGTGATAATTTTTTACTTTAGTTTCTTTAGCAAATATTTTCTTAACTCTATTTCTTGAAGTGCTTTGTTGGTTAAGGGCTTGTAAGTTAGCATTTCACGGTAAGGTCACCTGTTCTATTCGGCGCAAAAGTAGATTTCATTTGATTTGTGTCACTGTCAGGGTGGCATGCTCAGCTGCATCTCACTCTAACCTGCTGTCAGCAGGTTCCCCTCCTCGTCAACAAGGCTTAATTACTGTACTGTCCCTTAGCTGTCTTTATTTATTTAGTTTTATTTTAACTTTATTTAACTAGGCAAGTCAGTTAAGAACAAATTCTTATGACGGCCTAGGAACAGTGGGTTAACTGCCTTGTTCAGGGGATTTGAACTTGCAACCTTTCGGTTACTAGCCCAAAGCTCTAACCACTAGGCTACCCTGCCGCCGTCTGGGGACTTGGGCCCTGATCCAGGTGGATGTCATTATCATTACCCATAGATAGAGATGCACACACATAGTCCTACTGTATACTCCTCCAATTTGCATGCCTGGCTACCCAGACTCCTAACTCTGGCCAAATGCTACGCCACGCCCACGGAAATTAGTTCCTTCTCCGCAATGAGTCTGGATCGGAGTACCTCCTCGACCCTTCACCCGTATTCGGCGCCGCCTGATTGGTCCAGGAACCGATGGGTTGGCCAGAGCCCGAACACACATGGGTAAAGAGGCGGTTTGAACATTTGTCATCGGCTTTGATACTCTGATTAGTTAGACGATCCAATCACTGATGACTTTGGTTTGTACACTGCCCCTCGCCACCACAAACAACTTCAATGATCGTAGTCTCAGACCAAAGTATGTAGCAAATGACAGAGCAGCGGAAGAATTTAGTGAATCGTCAGGCTACCAAATCGCACAGAAGACTTTCCCACAAAGCATTTACTGATGGAGATGTCTTTTGGACGTATTTCTCAAGTTGATGCGCAAGAGACCAAAAAGCCTCCGATCACGTGCTTAGATCATGTTCGAGCCTCGGATTGGACAGTGAGACACATGCTAGCACCTACAGGCGAGTTTTTTGTTGTTGTTATTCATAATACAAAAATTTGCAGGCGACGTGCATATGTTTCATTTCTCTCTTATGGCGTCATGGCTGAAGCCAGCGCAAATTCATACTATTTATGTGTCCAGGTTAAACGTGGGATGCACCTCATTATAAACAAACAGTCGGTTAAATCCATGGTTAATGCATCATTTTCATTTCTATTAGAAGGTGATTAATAGACAAAACAACAATGTCATTGAACCAATTGACTAGCCAGATATCAGGGCATTCAGCAGCAAAGACGCAGTGCAAGTTGATAGTATTTTGGACACCAAATTGAAGTCAAAATGATTGATGAAATTGAAGTCTGTCAGCTGTATGGTGATTTGCGATTCATAACTTCAATTTTAGCGGTACTACCAGTAGTAGTAGGCCAAACGATAACACCAAAAGCGGAATGCGTTTGAAGTGATAATGCGGCGCCGAGAACAGCCAGCATGTCCAGCAAAGTACATCGCCAGCGGAACGCACACACTTCGTGCTGATCAGCAGCTCCACAATGATGTGATAGACTATCTCCAAGATGGGGGCTTTTCGTGGTAGCCAGACGAGACCACCGAAAACAGGACACGGTGAGCAAAGTTACTGGGCTCGAATTTAGTCAAGCTTGCTCTATACAGTTGAAGTCGGAAGTTTACATACACTTAGGTTGGAGTCATTAAAACTTGTTTTTCAACCACTCCACAAATTTCTTGTTAACAAACTAGAGTTTTGGAAAGTTGTTTAGGACATCTACTTTGTGCATGACACAAGTCATTTTTCCAACAATTGTTTACAGACAGATTAGTTCACTTATAATTCACTGTATCACAATTCCAGTGGGTCAGAAGTTTACATACACTAAGTTGACTGTGCCTTTAAACAGCTTGGAAAATTCCAGAAAATGATGTCATGGCTTTAGAAGCTTCTGATAGGCTAATTGACATAATTTGAGTCAATTGGAGGTGTATCTGTGGACATATTTCAAGGTCTACCTTCAAACACAGTGCCTCTTTGCTTGACATCATAGGAAAATCATAAGAAATCAGCCAAGACCTCAGAAAAAAATTGTAGACCTCCACAAGTCTGGTTCATCCTTGGGAGCAATTTCCAAATGCCTGAAGGAACCACGTTCATCTGGACAAACAATAATACGCAAGTATAAACACCATGGGACCACGCAGCCGTCATACCGCTCAGGAAGGAGACGCTTTCTGTCTCCTAGAGATGAACGTTCTTTGGTGCGAAAATTGCAAATCAATCCCAGAACAACAGCAAAGGACCTTGTGAAGATGTTGGAGGAAACAGGTACAAAAGTATCTATTTCCACAATAAAACAAGTCCTATATCGACAAAACCTGAAAGGCCGCTCAGCAAGGTAGAAGCCACTGCTCCAAAACCACCATAAAAAAGCCAGACTACGGTTTGCAACTGCACATGGGGACAACGATTGTACTTTTTGGAGAAATGTCTTCTGGTCTGATGAAAGAAAATAGAACTGTTTGGCCATAATGACCATTGTTATGTTTGGAGGAAAAAGGGGGAGACTTGCAAGCTGAAGAACACCATCCCAACTGTGAAGCACGGGTGACAGCATCATATTGTGGGGGTGCTTTGCTGCAGGAGGGACTGGTGCACTTCACAAAATAGATGGCATCATGAGGGAGGACAATTATGTGGATATATGAAGCAACATTTCAAGACATCAGTCAGAAAGTTAAAGGTTGGTCGCAAATGGGTCTTCCAAATGGACAATGACCCCAAGCATACTTCCAAAGTTGTGGCAAAATGGCTTAAGGACAGCAAAGTCAAGGCATTGGAGTGGCCATCACAAAGCCCTGACCTCAATCCTATAGAACATTTTGTGGGCAGAACTGAAAAAGTGTGTGCGAGCAAGGAGGCCTACAAACCTGACTCAGTTACACCAGAATTCACCCAATCTCATGGTTATAACAACATTGTAACATCTGCATTCTTTTAAAGAAAAATAGCATAGGTTTTCGCATGGAATAATATAACTCTTAAAGCTCACATTTGGCCTAGACTAGAGCCTGCACAAGAGCCTTGGACAATGTGGTAAAGTACTGTTATTTAAAAACAATTTTTTGCTCACCTCACTTTTCTGGGGGGAAAATCCGTTAAACATTGAATAACTTTTGTCTGGCCGTAACAAAAAATATATATTTTCAACGTCTGTAAATACATACTTTCAATGTCCAGAAAATAAACGTGTTTTTGACATAAAGAAAATACATATTTTCACCTTTCATTCAAGCACCTAAAATGCACCTGATTCAACGTCCGGAAAACACGTATTTCGATCCCCAGAAAATACATTATTTAGACATCTGGAAAATGCATTTTTGACATCTGGAAAATATGTATTTTTACCTCATTCAGCACCTAAAATGCTCCTGATGTCAATGTCTAAAATATGTCTTTTGAACATAATTTTGTTCACTGGGTTACCAACTAGAGTAGGGAGAAGACTATCACATAGCTGAGAAAGACAACCCTGAGGAATTATGTTTTACTGCGGGGTGCGTCCCAAATGGCACCCTCTTTTCTATGTAGTGCACAACTTTTGACCAGGGCCCATAGAGCTCTGCTCAAAAGAAGTACACTACAGCAAATAAGGTTCCCTTTGAGACGCAACCTGCATGATTCATACAATATCTGACACATTTTGGCAACTTTATGTATGATATGTCCACGGTATTAGTCAGTGAAGTGAGAGAATCTGGCCATGTGTGGTGTGGTGAATCTCTAATGCTGCACACTGAGTCAGGTCTCCAGTGTTCATCTTATCTTTCAGACAAGCGTTTTGAAGAAGAAACACATAGATCAGCATTCATTACATCTAGGATTTGATGAGCCTTAGCTTTGAAACATGTCATGGTCATTCTCCTGACATGACTGTAGGAGGGAGAGAGCGGGAAAGCAAGGAAGACAATACAGCAGGCTACATTAATGTTGATAAATTGATCATGTAGGAGATAACAAGAAGATTACTTTTGTCGGGGGCATTTCTTGCAAACTCAGATACTACTGTAGGTATCAAAAAGAAAGGAGGACCAAGGCACTCTTCATATAATTAATTAAAATGCCTTTATTTGTATGGCATGTTCAATAGAAACAAAGTTTTAAAAATCCGACGCGTTTTGGCTGCATGGCCTTCGTCAGGCCATGCAGCCAAAGGCCATGCAGCCGAAACGCGTCGGATTTTTTAAACTTTGTTTCTTTTTGATGACCAATTCACCCCTTTTACCAAAGAGCATCTTCTGTCTACCAAAATGTACTATTGTGTACCTTAGTAGCGCATCCCTTCCCTTTTCTACTACTGTAGGTATAACTGGCCAATTTGCTGTGAACCATACAATACACTGCATCATACAATAAAATCACAGAGAATACCATTTTTAAAGACAGAAATCATGGCAAAGATGTGAATTATGTCAGTACTGAATGTAAAATGGTAGATGTGAGAATGTTTTAAACTGTACCTATATAGGAATATTTGGGGATTAAACATTCCCATTTACTGTAGGTACAGTTTAAAACGTTCTAACACCTACCTCAAACTTCTGATATTAAAGTTTAAACACTGAGGTTAACACTAATGCTCAGGCACTATTTAAAAAGGAAAAAAATACAATAAAAAATCTTATTCAGATTCAGAGGGGTTCTATGTACCCTTCTTGCCTTTCAAAGAATTCTTTCTTCCAAAAATGTATCTTACAGATATAGTATCTTAATTTGATCACCCTGTTGCAGGAGAACTTTCCTGCAATGTAGGACATTAAAAACTTGTGGTGTATTTGAAGTTTAAAAATGCTTCTGAAGAATGTAATCTCCACTTTAAAATTTCAGACTTGAATTTCCGTTACGAAAAATGTATCAACCCCTACAAAAATGTCAATTTATTATAATCCACATAATCATTCAGGATTATTTTCCTGCTGTAGCAAACTGACTCAAATTAAGATCCTACATCTGTAGGATGAAAAGGGTTCTAACCCTTTGCCTTTCAATGAACCTTAGTCTTTCTAAGAATCCCCCCAAAAGGGTCAGATGAAAACAGTTCTTGGTAGAACCCTATCCCTCTGCAAATAACCCTTTTTGACAACATTTTATCTAAGAGTATATAGGAAATAGTATGTTTACGGCACACACTTGGCTCTTTGATTTGGTTGTGTCCTGACTGACTGAGCAACGTGCCACCATCGTCAACACATGCTAATTACTCAGGGAGCTAATTGGTCATGTGTGCTGCATGTATCGCATGTGAGCCGGAGGGGCTTTCAGACTGGAGCTGTCTGCCGCTGCGTGGTGCCCCACTTACCTGCCTCGCTGCCTGAGGGACCTGATTTTTTCCCCCCTTCAAAATGGAAGATATTGGAAGCTGGGATCTGGAGGAGAAGGAGGAGGAGGATGAGGAGGGTGAGATAGAGGAGGAGGAAGATGGTGGAGGAGGAGGGGGAGGAAAGGAGGAACAGAGAAGGCAAAGGATGGGGCGAAGGAGGAGAGTTCTGTGCTGAGGATTGAAAATGGGAGCAAGACGGGCCACTAAAACAGATTAAATCAATACTGCCCTTAGGGTTTTAGCCATTTGCTAGCTGTCACTCTCTGAATTTTTATTTTCAGCTTTCTCTACCAGGTGGCTTTGCTTGGGCTTTAAATTCTTTATGATCTAGTGTGGTTTATTTCTCCCAAAGGCCAAAAAGTATGTGGATACCTGCTCGTCAAACACCTCAGTCCAAATCATGGGCATGAATATGGAGTTGGTCCCCCCCTTTGCTGCTATAACAGCTTCCACTCTTCTGGGAAGGCTTTCCACTAGATGTTGGAACATTGTTGCGGGGACTTCCTTCCATTCAGCCACAAGAGCATTAGTGAGGTCGGGAACTGGTGTTGGGCAATTAGGCCTGGCTCGCAGTCGAGTTCCAATTCATCCCAAAGTTATTCGATGGGGTTGAGGCCAGGGCTCTGTGCAGCCCAGTTAAGTTCTTCCACACCGATTACGAAAAAACATTTCTGTATGGACCTCGTTTTATCATTCTCATGCTGAAATAGGAAAGGGCCTTCCCCAAACTGTTGCCACAAAGTTGGAAGCAGAATTGTATAGAATGTCATTGTATGCTGTAGCATTAAGGTTTCCTTTCACTGGAACTAATGGGCGTATCCCGAACCATGAAAAACAGCCCCAGACCATTATTCCTACTCCACCAAACTTTATAGTTGGTACAATGCATTTGGGGAGGTACAGTTCTCCTGGCATCCGCCAAACCCATATTAGTCCGTCGGACTGCCAGATGGTGAATCGTGATTCATCACTCCAGAGAATGCTCCAGAGTCTAATGGGGGGCAAGCTTAACACCTCTCCAGCCGACACTTGGCTTTAAGCATGGTGATCTTAAGCTAGTGTGAGGCTGCTCGGTCATGGAAAACCATTTCATAAAGCTCCTGACAAACAGTTCTTGTGCTGACGTTGCTTCCAGAGGCAGTTTGGAACTCGGTAGAGTGTTGCAACCCAGGACAGATTATTTTTACGCGCTTCAGCACTCTGCGGTCCCATTCTGTGAGCTTGCGTGGCCTACCACTTCGCGGCTAAGCTGTTGTTGCTCCTAGACTTTCCACTTTACAATAACAGCACTTACAGTTGTCCGCCAGCATTAGCAGGGCAGAAATTTGATGAACTGACTTGTTAGAACGATGGCATCCTATGACGGTGCCACGTTGATAGTCACTGAGCTCTTCAGTAAGGCCATTCTACTGCCAATGTTTGTCTAAAGAGATTGCATGGCTGTGTGCTCGATTTTATACACCTGTCAGCAATGGGTGTGGTTGAAATAGCCGAAACTAATTTGAAGGGGTGTCCACATACTTTTGTATATATCGTGTTGATCTGTTAAGAAACATACCAATTGGCACCCTATTCACTATAGAGTGCACTACTTTTGAACATGGTCCATAGGGCTCTGGTTAAAAGTAGTGCACTATATAGAGAATATGGTGCCATTAAGGACGCAACCTTAGTTTGGTGGTTCGAGTTCTAGACACAGCAGCTCCCTAGTCTCTAGGTCACCTGCCTCAGCCCGTTTCAGCCTGTAAGTCTCACATTGATCTGGTCCTTGTATGACCTGTTACACATCTGTATTATATTACTGTATATTGATCCCTTTTCCTCAGTCACATGACAATTCATGTGTCCATCTCTCAGACCCAATTTCCCCTAAGTAGCTGGCTTTGTAATCAAGGGTCAGTGAGTATATTCCTGAGGGAGAAAACCTTCATGCTGTATGTTTATAACCTTATAAAGAAAAGGAATGCCAAACCAAGCCATTAGGCAAGATGACCCCCCATCCCTCTACCTCCCTCCACTCCCCCTTTTTCTCTCTGTTCCCCACAGGTCCTTCCCTCTTGCTCTCTCTCCTCTTTCACCTCCTCAGCTAGTTCATCTAATAATCAGATTCTTCCATAACTTCCTCTGCCTTTCATATTCAATCACGTTTCCATATCACTCTCTGTCATTCGCACTCAACACTTCAGAATGTTATGCACAATGCCACCACCCAATGGTTAATGAGAGAGGTGCAGTATCACACTATCACACTCTAGCTCATTGGGTCTCCACTCTCCATGGTTTGATTATGCCCCAGATGAAGCATTTTATGAATTGTTAAGGTATGCAGAGGATGGCAAAAAACTAATTAGTTTGTTAGACTTTACTCTAATCTCCCTGACTTTTGACCCTATCAAATCACTAAAGTGTAACTGACAGCGTTTTAAAATCCGAAGCCAGACTACAACATTTTAGTAGCCTAGCTAGACCGCGGCTTGTGTCTGTACACTTTCCTTCCGCTGCACGCTGTCAACAGGACACAAAAGCAGCACAATTGAAGTTGTAATCAGGCTGTAATTTCGTAAAGTAGATGACTCAACTGTTGACTCATTTATACTCGCTTGTGTGTCCTATTCAGCCCCGCGGGCCTTGTGTTTGACACATGTGTGCTATCCTATTAGCCACGTTATGAATGACTTGTGATCATTGTCCTTGTTAGTTTCATTGTATTGACATTCCCAGACTTAGTTACAGTCGTCCTTTTTTGTTCAAATATCATTGAACCTAAAACAGTGCATCCCGAATGGGTGGAGGCAGCAAATACCGTACTAGTTGAGAGAATGCCAAGAGTGTAAAAGGCTGTCATCGAGGCAAAGGGTGGCCCACTTTGAAGAATCGATCAACTCTGAAATGTATTTTGATTTGTTTTACACTTTTTTGGTTACTACATGATTCCATATGTGTTATTTTATAGTTTTGATGTCTTCACTATTATTCTGCAATGTAGAAAATAGTACAAAATAAATAAAAACCCTGGAATGAGTAGGTGTGTCCAAACTTTTGACTGGTACTGTATATTATGATTGTCTGTTTGTTTCATATCTGCAAAGTAGTTAACCTCTACGGGATCGGTATCCCCTGCGGGACGGTTGAGTTAATGTAGGCTAATGTGATTAGCATGAGGTTGTAACAAAAACAAATCCCAGGACATAGACATACAGTTGAAGTCGGAAGTTTACATACACCTTAGCCAAATACATTTAAACTCAGTTTTTCATAATTCCTGACCTTTAATCCCAGTAAAGATTCCCTGTCTTAGGTCAGTTAGGATCACCACTTTATTTTAAGAATGTGAAATGTCAGAATAATAGTAGAGAGAATGATTTATTTCAGCTTTTATTTCTTACACCACATTCCCAGTGGGTCAGAAGTCTACATACACTCAATTAGTATTTTGTAGCATTGCCTTTAAATTGTTTAACTTGGGTCAAACGTTTCGGGTAGCCTTCCACAAGCTTCCCACAATAAGTTGGGTGAATTTTGGCCCATTGCTCCTGACAGAGCTGGTGGAACTGAGGCAGGTTTGTAGGCCTCCTTGCTCGCACAAGCTTTTTCAGTTCTATAGGATTGAGGTCAGGGCTTTGTGATGGCCACACCAATACCTTGACTTTGTTGTCCTTAAGCCATTTTGCCACAACTTTGGAAGTATGCTTTGGATCATTGACCATTTGGAAGACCCATTTGCAACCAAGCTTTAACTTTCTGACTGATGTCTTGAGAGGTTGCTTCAATATAGCCACATCATTTTCTGTCCTCAGGTTGACATCTGTTTTGTGAAGTGCACCAGTCCCTCCTGCAGCAAAGCACCCCCACAACATGATGCTGCCACCCCCGTGCTTCACGGTTGGGATGGTGTTCTTCGGCTTGCAAGCCTCCCCAAACTTTCCTCCAAACATAACAATGGTCATTATGGCCAAACAGTTCTATTTTTGTTTCATCAGACCAGAAGACATTTCTCCAAAAAGTACAATCTTTGTCCCCATGTAAAGTTTCAAACCGTAGTCTGGCTTTTTTTATGGCAGTTTTCGAGCAGTGGCATCTTCCTTGCTGAGCGTCCTTTTTTTTTGTCGATATAGGACTTGTTTTACTGTGGATATAGATACTTTTGTACCTGTTTCCTCCAGCATCTTCACAAGGTCCTTTGCTCTTGTTCTGGGATTGATTTGCACTTTTCGCACCAAAGAACGTTCATCTCTAGGACACAGAACGCGTCTCCTTCCTGAGCGATATGACGGCTGTGTGGTCCCATGGTGTTTATACTTGCGTATTATTGTTTGTACAGATGAACATGGTACCTTCAGGCATTTGGAAATTGCTCCCAAGGATGAACCAGACTTGTGGAGGTCTTGGTTCATTTCTTTTGATTTTTCTGTGTCAAGCAAAGAGGCACTGAGTTTGAAGGTAGGCCTTGAAATACATCCACATGTACACCTCCAATTGACTCAAATGATGTCAATTAGCTTATCAGAAGCTTCTAAAGCCATAACATCATTTTCTGGAATTTTCCAAGCTGTTTAAAGGCACAGTCAACTTAGTGTATGTACATTTCTGATCCACTGGAATTATGATACAGTGAATTATAAGTGAAATAATCTGTCTGAAAACAATTGTTGGAAAAATTACTTGTGTCATGCACAAAGTAGATGACCTAACCGACTTGCCAAAACTCTAGTTTGTTAACAAGAAATTTGTGGAGTGGTTGAAAAACAAGTTTTAATGACTCCAACCTAAGTCTATGTAAACCTCCGACTTCAACTGTATCTGATATGGGCAGAAAGCTTAAATTCTTGTTAATCTAACTTCACTGTCCAATTTACAGTAGCTATTACAGTGAAGGAATACCATGCTATTGTTTGAGGAGAGTTCACAATTATGTATTAATAAACCAATTAGTCTAATTTGGGCAGTCTAAATACAACATTTTGAACAGATTCATTGGTTCATTGGATCAGTCTAAAACTTTGCAGATACACTGCTGCCATCTAGTGGCCAAAATATAAATTGTGCCTGGGCTGGAATAATAGATTATGGCCTGTCTCTTGCATTTCAAAGACGGTACAAAAAAATAAAAAATCTGCATGTTTTTTGGGGTTGGGATTATAATTTACCAGATCTAATGTGTTATATTCTCCTATATTAATTTAACATTTAAACAAACTTCAAAGTGTTTCCTTTCAAATGGTATCAAGAATATGCATATCCTTTTTTCAGGTCCTGAGCTACAGGCAGTTAGACTTGGTATGTTATTTTAGGCGAAAATTGAAAAAAAAGGTCAGATCCTTAAGAGGTTTTTAAAGCTTGACAATGAATAACCAAAAACTAAACCTGTAACAAAACACCATGCAAAGGAGAAACATGCAACATTTGAGTAGTATCTTAGGCTGACTACTCAACTACCATACATTTTGAGTGCACCATACAGCAATGCTGCATTCACCCACACAGGTGATCCAAGCTGTGCAAACATTTTTTTAAAACATATTTCAAGTTAAAATGTAACAACAATCTATACCATATGCCATATTTTTGTTATTTGGAGTTGTTAAATACTTTTTGATTAGGGTCACAGAATATTGTGCACATCTGCAAGCATAGCAGCAAAGGCTGGACAAATACGATTTCTCTCTTGTTTTAATATGTTAAAATGCTATATACAGCATCCTATAAATGGAAATTATAAAAGGGACATTTTCTTCTAATGAAACAAAATCCAGTTTGCATCGGAGTTGCACGTTTTATTGTAAAAACAAATAGGCTATATCTGGCTCGCAAATTCATTGTTTTTTCAATATGGTCCGTCCGGTGATTAAGTTTGACACCCCTGGGCTAGCCTATCTATTTATGTAGCGAGCTATTTATTTAGCAAGCTAAAAACACAGAGCCTAATATTATCTAGCTAGCTAGCAGCTGGGAGGATGTCATGTCATTGGAGGAGGCGGTGAGTGACTCCACTCACATTGTGTTTTGGTTGCTACAGCTAGAGATACAAGGTATCATTTGTTTAGATAACAAGAAATGTGAATCACTTTGCTAGCTAGCTAGCAATGCTGAACTTGAACGACTGTTATTCACAATTAGCATATCTCTTAGTTGTCAATCAAATGTATTTGGCATCGATCGAATGGGCGGGCGGGCAGGCAGGCATGTTCCCATTATGTTGTCAAAACATGGGTTGGGACAAGCATGCATTGGCAGGCAAGCTGCAGAAGGATGAGCAAGCTACTATTCCCCATCGTTTCGTGCAATTTTGACAGGCAACTAGTTAAAACAGTTTGAAAGGTTCACTGAATGTTCCCTCGTTAGATTTTAGCTTATCTCATTCTGGCTAGCATTAGTTGTTGATCTTGTTGTTGTTGATGTGCATAACGAAGGGAGAGAGAGCCTACCTTTTCATGGTTGTTTGATCAATAGGACTGTGAAGTTCCCAAATTTAAATGGACTCCTGTGGTATTTACATATTTGCAGAAATCCATTTAGGTGTATTTAGTGTCTTTTGGAAAATGCGTTCTAATCTAATGTCACACTGTTGCTACTGCCTGTAAACACACAGTCCAGTTCAAAGTGGAATGATGGCAGGCCCATGTGGCATATGGCTTATTTGCATATAAGCCTACTGTAGCTCTGATTGGCTATGGCACACCGGTCTGCGTAGACAACGGTCCTGGACAAGACATCTATTGTTATTCGGTTTTATTTACTGCAGTGTCGATTAATTGTCCATATACATGGCCACTTTCCCACTCTGTATTGCTATAGAATTTTCACTAAAGCCTTACTATACATCATTCCCAAACATTCTATACATTTATGAAAATGACCATATCTAAGTACTTGTTTGTCAGAAAATGTAAAAAAAATAAGTGTCATATGCCTCCCGGTGGCACAGCGGTCTAAGGCACTGATTGGTGCTAGAGGAGTCACTACAGATCCGGGTTTGATCCCGGGCTGTGTTGCAGCCGCCCGAGACCGTGAGACCCATGAGGCGGCGCACAATTGGCCCAGCGTCGTCCGGGTCAGGGGAAGATTTGGCCGGCTGGGATGTCTTTGTCCCATCGCACTCTAGCGACTCCTTGTGGCGGCCGGGCGCATGCCCGCTGGCTTCTGTCGCCAGCTGTACGGTGTTTCCTCCAACACATTGGTGTGGCTGGCTTCCGGGTTAAGCGAGCAGCGTGTCAAGAAGCAGTGCGGCTTGGCAGGGTCTTGTTTCGGAGGACGTTTGGCTCTCGACCTTCGCCTCTCCCAAGTTGGGAGTTGCAGTGACGGGACAAGACTATAAGTACCAACTGGATATCACGAAAGGTGTCATTCTTCCTGGGGATGTATATGAACAGATTTTAATTGGATTTCATGTAGCTAAAACGCTGTCAGTTCCACTTTAATCATAGCAGTAACAAACTCAGGTATAAAGTAGACAACAAAGAAAGTACAATCATACTATGAGCCTGTTTATTATTTCCTCAGCCTTACTCCCTGTAGGATATAGAGGGCCACAGCTGGAGTTTGTCTCTAGCTCTTCGTGGTGCTCCTCTGGGCTTTCTTCTTTGGCTGGTGCACCTCGATCAGCTGGATGCTGCGACGCTTGATCTCCTCGCGGGACATGGAGCAGTCCTCCTCCTGACTGCGGAACTGGAATGTATCTGAGAGGGAGGAGAGGAGCAGTGAGGAGCAGGTGGATCCGGAGGTATTACACACAACAAGCAAACACCATTAGCCAAGCACTCAACAGCCATTATGGAAATGTATAGCAATGGCTTCCTGCTGTTAATAATAAGATTTTGTTTACAATATACTGAAAAACCATGCATAACCATACACCCCCAAAAAGCATACCTTCTGAGGTGCTGTCATACACAGGGCTGCTGGCCCTCTTGTAGTTCCTGGGCTCCATCATGGTGCTCTGCTCTAGGAAGCTCCACACCTGAGGGGTCAGGGGTGAGATCAGAGGGGAGAGATTCAGGCTCAGAGAAAAGAGGTAGAGAGAGATGAGGGCTGAGGAAAGAAAGTAAACCAGTGTTTCACCTTCTCATGGTCAGCTGTGTTTTCCTCAGTCTTCTCTGAAGCTGTGGTCTGCAGTGTGGGCAGACGGGCGCCAATTTCCCTCAGCTTCTCTATTGCATCCAGACCCCCCAACTCCCTGGGAGAGTCCTACAACAAGACAGAGACATTTGGTTTAGAATCCTCTCTATTCCTGATTAAGATCACCAAGGGCAGGCATGTATAATGACAACGGTAGTGAAAAAGAACATAGGTGACATGGGGTTTGTTTTTCAGGGTGACCAAGAAAGGGCCAGATGAGACTGAACTGTCCATCTACAACTTGATTGGAGTCCAGCTGTGGTTAATTCAATTGATTGGACATGATTTGGAAAGGCACACACTTGTCTATATAAGGTCCCACAGTTGACAGTGCATGTCAGAGCAAAAACCAAGCCATGAGGTCAAAGGAATTCTCCGTAGAGCTCCGAGACAGGATTGTGTCGAGGCACAGACTAGTCAGGATCAAGGGAAAGATGAACAGAGCAAAGTACAGAGAGATCCTTAATGAAAACCTGCTCCGGAGCACTCAGGACCTCAGACTGGGGCAAAGGTGCACCTTCCAACAGGACAACGACCCTAAGCACACAGCCAAGACAACGCAGGAGTGGCTTAGGGACAAGTTTCTGAATGTTCTTGAGTGGCCCAGCCAGAGCCCGGACTTGAACCCGATCAAACATCTCTGGAGAGACCTGAAAATAGCTGTGCAGAGACGCTCCCCATCCAACCTGACAGTGCTTGAGAGGACCTGCTGAGAAGAATGGGAGAAACTTCCCAAATACAGATGTGCCAAGCTTGTAGCGTCATACCCAAGAAGACTCAAGGCTGTAATCACTGCCAAAGGTGCTTCAACAAAGTACTGAGTAAAGGGTCCGAATACTTATGTCAATGTGATATTTCCATTTATTTATTTTTATACATTTGCAAAAATCTAAAAACAATAACTGTTGTTGCTTTGTCATTATTACTTCCAAGATGGCGTAGCAGTTCAGACGTCCTCTACCCTCCTCTTGTCGTGTCCCGTGTGTATATATATATATTTACATATTTTTCTTCACTTATCTTTTTAAATTTTTTCTTCTAAAAACACAACCTCAAAGCCTCTCCTGCAACCCGCCTCACCAATTTAAAAAATAAAGTATTATTTACCTCATCTGAATTCCACAACAGAAGCTAGCCAGAGGTTAGCCATTTTCACTGGCTAACGTTGGAGTTCAGCTAGCCACGGTTAGCTGTCCTCAGCTATCCATTAGCTCGAAAAGCTATCGCCAGTTTTTGTACAGCGCGACTCAGACCAGAGCATACCGGACCTATTCTCTCTGCTTTCCCCGATTTCTACCGCAGGCTCTGGACATTTACACCTGGATCTTGCAGCTAACTAGCTGCTACCTGAGTGACTATTGGCAACGTCGGTCACGGAATTAACACACTTTATTACGGAGCTAGCCAGCTGAAGAGTTCCGTCAGCCACTCGTGGGCTTTTCCGGAGCTAGCCAGCTGAAGTGTCTCCTGGGCTACAATCACCTATCCTGACCCTTTTTACTGCCAATGCAGAGCCCCATCGGGTCTTCACGACTGGACCACCGACGTTATCTGCCCGAGGCAGTTATCCAACTGGCCCCTCCGTCGCGACGTAACCTGATCGCCCATCTGCGGCCGGCTAATCGTTAGCTGTCTTATCGGCTGCGATCTGAATAGGTCTATCGGACACTTTTCTTGGGCCACTATAACTAACTATTTTGCCAACTTGGACAGGTCCCCCCTTCCACACGGAACCCCACTAACCCACAGACGGAAACGCACGAGGTGGCTAAAAACAGACCTCCCTCCATCTTCCACCAGCTTGCTACCTATGGCCCGGCTAGCTGTCTGAATCTCACTGGACCCTTTGATCACTCGGCTAAGCATGCCTCTCCTTAATGTCAATATGCAATGTCCATTGCTGTTCTGGTTAGTGTTTATTGGCTTATTTCACTGTAGAGCCTCTAGCCCTACCTTATCCAACCTCTCAGTTCCTCCACCCACACATGCTATGACATCTTCTGGTTTCAATGATGTTTCTAGAGACAATATCTCTCTCATAATCACTAAATGCCTAGGTTTACCTCCTCTGTACTCACATCCCACCATACCTTTGTCTGTACATTATACCTTAAAGCTATTTTATCGCCCCCAGAAACCTGCTCCTTTTTCTCTCTATTCTGGACGTCACAGACGACCAATTCTTATAGCTTTTAGCCGTACCCTCATACTTATTCTTCTCTGCTCCTCTGGGGATGTAGAGGTGAATCCAGGCCCTGCAGTGCCTGGCTCCACTCCTACTCCCCAGGCGCTCTCTTTTGATGACTTCTGTAGCCGTAATAACCTTGGTTTCATGCATGTTAACATTAGAAGCCTCCTCCCTAAGTTTGTTTTATTCACTGCTTTAGCACACTCTGCCAACCCGGATGTCCTAGCTGTGTCTGAATCTTGGCTTAGGAAGTCCACCAAAAACTCTGAAATCTTCATCCCTAACTACAACGTTTTCAGACAAGATAGAACGACCAAAGGGGGCGGTGTTGCAATCTACTGCAGAGACAGCCTGCAGAGTTCTGTCATGCTATCCAGGTCTGTACCCAAACAATTTGAACTTCTACTTTTAAAAATCCACCTCTCCAAAAACAAGTCTCTCACCGTTGCCGCCTGCTATAGACCCCCCTCGGCCCCTAGCTGTGCTCTGGACACCATATGTGAACTGATTGCCCCCCATCTATCTTCAGAGCTCGTGCTACTAGGTGACCAAAACTGGGACATGCTTAACACCCCAGCCATCCTACAATCCAAGCTTGATGCCCTCAATCTCACACAAATTATTAATGAACCCACCAGGTACAACCCCAAAGCCGCAAACACTGGCACCCTCATAGATATCATCCTAACCAACGTGCCCTCTAAATACACCTCTGCTGTTTTCAACCAAGATCTCAGCGATCACTGCCTCATTGCCTGCACCCGTAATGGGTCAGCGGTCAAACGACCTCCACTCATCACTGTCAAACGCTCCCTGAAACATTTCAACGAGCAAGCCTTTCTAATCGACCTGGCCCTGGTATCCTGGAAGGATATTGACCTCATCCCATCAGTAGAGGATACCTGGTTATTTTTTTTTAAATGCCTTCCTCACCATCTTAAAAAAGCATGCCCCTTTCAAGAAATTTAGAACCAGGAACAGATATAGCCCTTGGTTCTCCCCAGACCTGACTGCCCTTAACCAACACAAAAATATCCTGTGGCGTTCTGCATTAGCATCGAACTGCCCCTGCGATATGCAACTTTTCAGGGAAGTTAGAAACCAATACACACAGGCAGTTAGAAACGCCAAGGCTAGCTTTTTCAAACAGAAATTTGCTTCCTGCAACTCAAACTCTAAAAAGTTCTGGGACATTGTAAAGTCCATGGAGAATAAGAACACCTCCTCCCAACTGCCCACTGCACTGAGGATAGGAAACTCTGTCACCACCGATAAGCCCACTATAATTGAGAATTTCAATAAGCATTTTTCTACGGCTGGCCATGCTTTCCACCTAACTACCCCTACTGCATTCAACAGCACTGCACCCCCCACAGCTACTCGCCCAAGCCTCCCCCATTTCTCCTTCTCCCAAATCCATTCAGCTGATGTTCTGAAAGAGCTGCAAAATCTGGACCCCTACAAATCAGCTAGGCTTGACAATCTGGACCCTTTCTTTCTAAAATTATCTCCTAGCCTGTTCAACCTCTCTTTCGTGTCGTCTGAGATTCTCATAGATTGGAAAGCAGCTGCTGTCATCCCCCTCTTCAAAGGAGGTGACACTCTTGACCCAAATTGCTACAGACCTATATCCATCCTACCCTGCCTTTCTAAGGTCTTCGAAAGCCAAGTCAACAAACAGATTACCGACCATTTCGAATCCCACCGCACCCTCTCCGCTATGCAATCTGGTTTCAGAGCTGGTCATGGGTGCACCTCAGCCACGCTCAAGGTCCTAAACGACATTGTAACCGCCATCGATAAGAAACAATACTGTGCTGCCGTATTCATTGACCTGGCCAAAGCTTTTGATTCTGTTAATCAGCACATCCTTATCGGCAGACTCAGTAGCCTTGGTTTCTCAAACGATTGCGTCGCCTGGTCCACCAACTACTTCTCTGACAGAGTTCAGTGTGTCAAATCGGAGGGCCTACTGTCCGGACCTCTGGCAGTCTCTATGGGGGTACCACAGGGTTCAATTCTTGGGCCAACTCTTTTCTCTGTATACATCAATGATGTCGCTCTTGCTGCTGGTGAATCTCTGATCCACCTCTACGCAGACGACACCATTCTGTATACTTCTGGCCCTTCTTTGGACACTGTGTTAACCTGTTACATCTAGGGGGCAGTAATTTCACGGCTGGATAAAAAACGTACCCGATTTAATCTGATTATTAGTCCTGCCCAGAAACTGGAATATGCATATAATTATTAGCTTTGGAGAGAAAACACTCCAAAGTTTCTGAAACTGTTTGAATGGTGTCTGTGAGTATAACAGAACTCCTATGGCAGGCAAAAACCTGAGATGCTTCTGTTCAGGAAGTACCCTGTCTGAACATTTCTTGCCCTTCTTTATTATCTCTGTCGTTTACAAAGGATCTCTGCTCTTACGTGACACTTCTCACGTCAACAATGGAGTCTCAGGGCCCGCGAAAAACAGGAATGACGTAATTCAAAGCCCTGGCTGAAGCACACGAGAGCAAATGCTGAGTGGTCAGTCAATGGACTAAGCCTTAGGCGCGTGACACGCCCCGCCCCCGGCTTTTGGTTTTTTCCTCAGTTTACAGACAGGCAGATTCCCGGTCGGAATATTATCGCTTCTCTACGAGATAAATTGCATAAATATTGGTTTTAAACAGCGGTTGACATGCTTCGAAGTACGGTAATGGAATATTTCGAAATTTTTTGTCATATTTTGCGTCATGCTCGTGGCCGAGATTTAGCGTTGGGATAGTGTCTAGAACGCACGAACAAAACGTCGCTGTTTGGATATAACGATGGATTATTTGGGACCAAACCTACATTTGTTATTGAAGTAGAAGTCCTGGCAGTGTATTCTGATGAAGAACAAGCAAGGTAAGAACATTTTTCTTATAGGAAATGTGATTTTGGTGAAGGCTACACTGGGTGGGTGTCTAAATAGCTAGCCCTGTAACGCCGGGCTATGTACTTACATTATTGCAAAATGTGCTTCATCCGAAAAGCTATTTTAAAATCGGACATATCGAGTGCATAGAGGAGTTCTGTATCTATAATTCTTAAAATAATTGTTATGCTTTTTGTGAACGTTTATCGTGAGTAATTTAGTAAAATCACCGGAAGTGTTCGGTGGGAATGCTAGTTCTGAACGTCACATGCTAATGTAAAAAGCTGGTTTTTGATATAAATATGAACTTGATTGAACAGACATGCATGTATTGTATAACACAATGTCCTAGGTGTGTCATCTGATGAAGATCATCAAAGGTTAGTGCTGCATTTAGATATGGTTTGGGTTTATGTGACATGATATGCTAGCTTGAAAAATGGCTGTGTGATTATTCCTGGCTGGGTACTCTGCTGACATAATCTAATGTTTTGCTTTCGCTGTAAAGCCTTTTTGAAATCGGACAGTTTGGTTAGATAAAGGAGAGTCTTGTCTTTAAATAGCTGTAACATAGTCATATGTTTGAAAAGTGTAAGTTTTCGGATTTAGAGGAGTTTGAATTTCGCGCCCCGCCCATCATTGGAAATTGGAGCAGACGTTCCGCTAGCGGAACGTGTAGATGTAAGAAGTTAACAACCCTCCAGACGAGCTTCAATGCCATTCAACTCTCCTTCCGTGGTCTTCAACTGCTCCTAAACACAAGTAAAACTAAATGCATGCTCTTCAACCGATCGCTGCCTGCACCTGCCCGCCTGTCCAGCATCACTTCTCTGGACGGTTCTAACTTAGAATTTGTGGACAACTACAAATACCTAGGTGTCTGGTTAGACTGTAAACTCTCCTTCCAGACTCACATCAATCATCTCCAATCCAAAGTTAAATCTAGAATTGGCTTCCTATTTCGCATCAAAGCATCCTTCACTCATGCTGCCAAACATACCCTCGTAAAACTGATCCTACCGATCCTCGACTTCGGCGATGTCATTTACAAAATAGCCTCCAATACCCTACTCAACAAGCTGGATGCAGTCTATCACAGTGCCATCCGTTTTGTCACCAAAGCCCCATATACTACCCACCACTGCGACCTGTATGCTCTCGTTGGCTGGCCTTCGCTTCATAATCGTCGCCAAACACATTGGCTCCAGGTCATCTACAAGACCCTGCTAGGTAAAGTCCCCCCTTATCTCCGCTCACTGGTCACAATAGCAGCACCAACCTGTAGCACGCGCTCCAGCAGGTATATCTCTCTGGTCACCCCTAAAGCCAACTCCTCCTTTGGTCATCTCTCCTTCCAGTTCTCTGCTGCCAATGACTTGAACGAACTACAAAAATCTCTGAAACTGGAAACACTTATCTCCCTCACTAGCTTTAAGCACCAGCTATCAGAGCAGCTCCCAGATCACTGCACCTGTACATAGCCCATCTATAATTTAGCCCAAACTACTACCTCTTCCCCTACTGTATTTCTTTATTTCATTTATTTTGCTCCTTTGCACCATATTATTTATATTTTAACTTTGAACTTTCTTCAAACTACAAATCTACCATTCCAGTGTTTTACTTGCTATACTTTATTTACTTTGCCACCATGGCCTTTTTTGCCTTTACCTCCCTTATCTCACATCATTTGCTCACATTGTATATAGTCTTATTTTTTCTACTGCATCATTGATTGTATGTTGTTTTACTCCATGTGTAACTCTGTGTTTTTGTATGTTGTCGAACTGCTTTGCTTTATCTTGGCCAGGTCGCAATTGTAAATGAGAACTTGTTCTCAACTTGCCTACCTGGTTAAATAAAGGTGAAATAAATCAAATTAAAATTAAAAAAATTATGGGGTATTGTGTGTAGATTGATGAGGGGGAAAAAATGATTTAATCCATTTTAGAATAAAGCTGTAACGTAACAAAATGTGGAACAAGTCAAGGGGTCTGAATACTTTCCGAATGCACTGTATATAAAGAAGGGGATAAATGGCTACCTTGACTTGCACGCAGCTCATCCTGAAGAACAGGTTGTTGACACCCTTCTCCACCGCATGCAGCACTGATTGGGCCTTTTCAAGCTTGTCCTCCCAATGGCTGCAACGCTCCTCTTCCTGCTCAAGCTCCACCTGCATTTCCTCCTTCAGCCGCTCAAACCTTTAGATAAACAGGGTGAGTCTCAGAGCAGCCCAGTCAAAACTGTTCACTGCTCTAGCACCCCTATGGTGGAACAAGCTCCCTCACGACGCCAGGACAGCGGAGTCAATCACCACCTTCTGGAGACACCTGAAACCCCACCTCTTTAAGGAATACCTGGGATAGGATAAAGTAATCCTTCTAACCCCCCCCTCAAAAAGATTTAGATGCACTATTGTAAAGTGGTTGTTCCACTGGATATCATAAGGTGAATGCACCAATTTCTAAGTCGCTCTGGATAAGAGCGTCTGCTAAATGACTTAAATGTAAATGTATTTCTTCTCTCCTCCACAAGTTCTGAGGCTCGAGATCTGAAGTCTCTTCAGATCTTTTCCTCTTTTTCCATGGATGACACAGGAGTACTACTCTTCTGTGTAGCTCTACTGTACCTGTCAGAGCTGGGTCCAACGCTGAACTTGAGCTGGGCGTACTGGAGCTCCAAGGCAGCCAAGGTCTCCATGCTCTGCCTGACCAGCTCCTCACACTGGGTCATCTGGTTGTGCAGCTGCTCCCTGATGGCCTTCTGAGAGACCAGCCGTGTTTCCAGCTCCTACACAGTGGACAGAGAAACAGGTGAAGAGGTGGACACATAGTCAGCTCAAAGAGACTACCAGCACCTGACTGCCATGTTGACAGGATGCCCAACTCAAGTTCGGCAGCCCAACTCAAGTTCGGCAGCCCAGGAAGTCCACGTATATACAGTGGTACTTGGTGAGCAATTAGCCCTGACAAAGACCCAGTTTGGGGGAGAAACGTTGTCCTGTTAAACACTTTTGAAGCCTTATACCAGTGTGGATTACATTTTTGTTCAGAGACTATCAGGCAAGTTACCAGTCTTGGGGTTTGTTTCACTACCTTTGTTTTTTTCTGTAACAAGTGATCACGTTTTCATATGTGTAGTTTCATGCTATCACATGTTGCTTTACATGTTGTCACGTTATCTCATTAACTTCACATAAGATTACGTGATCACATGAGAACGTGTTTATGGAACACTTCACGTGTTCACGTGAAATTCATGTGGTTTTCATGTAAGGTCTCAAACACATCAAACATCACATCAAAGTTTCCATGTGTTTAATACCATTCCAATTACTCTTTTCCGTTCATTATTATGAGCCGTCCCCCCTCACTAGGCTCCTCTGACTGCAATATAACTCAACAAAATGAAACACCTACATCAATGTGTCACGGGATATAAAGTGCTGTTTGCCAAAGCGGCTTACATAAAAAGGTAAGATGAATAATAGGTAATGCGTTGCTTATCAGAGTGCTTATTAGATACTGCATATAATAGGGCTAAATTATCCACGTGGGCCACCATACCTGCAGATCAGTGCAGCTGAGAGCTTCTCTCAGAGCATCAATATCCTCTACCAGTTTGACTATGGACTGGGGAGTAGAGGAGACAGGGATGGTCTGCTGGGCTGCAGGAGGAGAACACAACACAGACACGCATAATTTCATCATCTCCCTGCTCAACATGGGGAAATAAAATGTGAGCACATGAAAACAAGCAGCATGCTGAAAATGGATATTGTTGTATGTACGCATATTGCCTTTTCTCATGCAAATGATGTATGATTCAGAATATTATTGCCTTCAAGCTAGAGTACTATCTGGACATGGGTGATCTGATGGTTAGTATTCACTGTATTTATTTGAAAGATCCCCTGTCATAGTACCTCTGATATGAGCTGTCTCTTCAGCCAGTCCCTCTCTGATAGTCCCTCTTCGAACCTGCAAAACAACAACGCTCATTGACTGCAATAGACATCCTTCTTGACCAGAGATGGGCAACTGGCGGCCTGTGGGGAACCCCTCTTTTGTAAGCCTGCGGATCAATTCCAATTTTTATTTTATTATTTATTTGTTTTACTCAGTCGGGGTCTCAATTTACTGTTGAGAGTTAGAATAGTATAATACACAAGTTACAATTTCGGAAATTGGTTGTGCATCAGCAGTTTTTCTCATTATATCAGTCACTGACAGTCACTCAAGTAGCCCATGTCAGCTAACATTTTTTAGTTTGTTAAGTTAGTCTAGCTGCCAGTAGTAATCATGGTCGAATTACCAAACGGGGGCCTCCATTGATTTTGTTAGCCACTCACTGAGATATTATATTAAAAACTGCTACCTTTTCTCTCCGCCCCATGGCAAAATGTCTAGAATTGAATGAAATGAATTATAAAATTGCAAAATCTTCTCACATGGCAAAATGTGTAGAATTGCAGGAAATTAGCTCTAAAACGTTTTTTTTCTCTCTCCGCTGTCAAGTGAGGGCCGCAAAAAAATAGATTCTTGCAAGGTATCCCCAACAAAATGTTGCTTAGGGCCAGCTCAGACTGCATGTGTGGGTATGGGTGTGGGTATGCAGACCCGTGAGTCACTGTGGCCCCTCATGATGAGTTCAGATTTTTTGTGGCCCCATCATAGTTGCCCATTCCAGCTCTTGACTAGTGTTCTTTCACTTTCAATATTCCCTTTCAATTGCTCTTTCTTTTTCTAGCTCTCTGTTCCCCACAGGTCCATCCCCCTCCCTCCCTCCCTCTTGTTATCTCTGTTCCCCACAGACCCATCCCTCCCTCCCTCTTTCTCTCCCCCACAGGTCCATCCCTGTCTTCCTCTCTCCCTTTTTCTTTCCCTCTGTCTCTTTCTCACTCTCTGTTCCCATCCCTCTCGCTCTCTCTTTCTCCCTCTCTCACCCTCTCTTTCTCTCTGTTCCCCACAGGCCCATCCCTCTCCCTACCTCCCTCCCTCTTTTGCTCTCTCTCCCTCCCTCCCTCTCTTTCTCGCTCTCTGTTCCACACAGCTTCATCCCTCTCTCTATCTCTCATTCTCCCTCTCTGTTCCCCACAGGTCCAGCCCGCTCTCTCTCTCCCTCCCTCCCTCCCTCCCTCCCTCCGTCTCTTTCTCTCTCACCTGCTCTTTCAACTTCTGAGCTCCTTTGCTGCTTCGTCGCTCTCCCTCCCTCTCTCTCTCTAGCCGACCCTCCACCTCCTTCTCTTTCACTCCCCTCCTTTCACTCAACTCCTTCTCCATCATCCTGCGTTCCACCATTAGCTGCCTCTCCATCTGAACCAGCTGACTCGAGGCAAAAGACAAACAGACATACACACATCCTACTATTGTAGTGGGAAAAGACATGCACACATCCTGGCTGGTATTCAAACGAGCATTACCTTTTTTTTTCTTTTTTCCCCCCAATCATACAAAGACATGTAACCGAAGGTAATGTTATGTTATACAATTGAAAACATCCCAAAATAGGCAAGTGGTGGCTAAAAGTTACTGGACCCCCGATTTGCCCTACCTTAGTGCAGTCCACAGCAGCCACTGCGGTGTGAGAAATGTGGGCCACCTTTCCCAGCTCTGTCTGCCCGCTGACCACTGAGTTCTGCAGCTGATCCAAAGCCATGGGCATCTCACGCACCTCCTGAACCAGGAACAAACAACCCAACCCCAGGTTACATTGGAGCTAGATTTGTCTGCGTCCCAAATGGCACCTATTCCCTACATAGTGCACCAGAGCCATATATTTAGAATGTTGAATATTGTTCTAATTCTAGACATTCAGTTGTAGCGTTGTTTAATATTCCCTATGTAATGTTAATGGGGAGCTAACATGGCTGCCATAGGACATTGAAGTGTCATGTAAATGCATCATAATCTAAAAACCGCACTGGCCCAACTATCTAAATAGATGGCTCTGTAGTGCACTACTTTTGACCATGACCCATAAGGCTTTTGTTAAGAGCAGTGCACTGTATAAGGAATAGGATGCCATTTGAGCCACTTTGCCAGTCCTACCTAGTCACACTAGTCTGTTGATTTGGGATTACACTGACTGGAGTATATCTCCCAAGGGAGACTTGAATTCAATGTTAACAATTTTATTTAATTCAATGTCCACAAAAAAAGGCTATCTGTGAATGTGATAGTGTTACAGACCCGATGTAGGTGGTCACAGACTTGCAGGTAGGTTTTTTGGATCCTCTCAGCCTCTGTGATTTTGATGGTCATCTTTTCTAGACTGTTTTCCAGCTCTCTCACACGCTGCCATGGAAGACAGAAATGTCAACAATAAAAAACATATCAAGCCAATTACTGTGCTGCGTTAATGCTTGGATCCTAGACATCATTCACTTGGGTATCATAACATGTCATGGTCACTCAATGTCAACTTGCACAAGGCCATTCACACACCGACTCCAGTGCCTCTCCTCTTTTTAAAGATTGAATTAAATTGTCCTGTATATATGAAGTGTGTAAATACTATTTTTGTTGTCTCTTGGTGTCTTTCCCACATATAACTGTTATTTAATTTTTTGTTGTCTATTACTGTTCTGTACTTTGTCATGTACAGTTGAAGTCGTAAGTTTACATACACCTTAGCAAAATACATTTAAACTCATTATTTCACAATTCCTGACATTTAATCCTAGTAAAAATTCCCTGTCTTAGGTCAGTTAGGATCACCACTTTATTTTAAGAATGTGAAATGTTAGAATAAAAGTAGAGAGAATGATTTATTTCAGGTTTTATTTCTTTCATCACATTCCCAGTGGGTCAGAAGTTTACATACACTCAATTAGTATTTGGTAGCATTGCCTTTAAATTGTTTAACCTGGGTCAAATGTATCGGGTAGCCTTCCACAAGCTTCCCACAATAAGTTGGGTGAGTTTTGGCCCATTTCTCCTGACAGAGCTGGTGTAACTGAGTCAGGTTTATAGGCCTCCTTGCTCGCACATGCTTTTTCAGTTCTGCCCACAAATTTTCTATTGGACTGAGGTCAGGGCTTTGTGATGGCCACACCAATACCTTGACTTTGTTGTCCTTAAGCCATTTTGCCACAACTTTGGAAGTATGCTTGGGGTCATTGTCCATTTGGAAGACCCATTTGCGACCAAGCTTTAACTTCCTGACTGATGTCTTGAGATGTTTCTTCAATATATCCACATAATTTTCCTCCCTCATGATGTCGTCTATTTTGTGAAGTGCATCAGTCCCTCCTGCAGCAAAGCACCCCCACAACATGATGCTGCCACCCCCGTGCTTCCCGGTTGGGATGGTGTTCTTCGGCTTGCAAGCTTCCCTCTTTTTCCTCCAAACATAACGATTGTCATTATGACCAAACAGTTCTATTTTTGTTTCATCAGACCAGAGGACATTTCTCCAAAAAGTACAATCTTCGTCACCATGTGCAGTTGCAAACCATAGTCTGGCTTTTTTATGGCGGTTTTGGAGCAGTGGCATCTTCCTTGCTGAGCGGCCTTTCCGGTTATGTCGATATAGGACTCGTTTTGTTGTGGATATAGATACTTTTGTACCTGTATCCTGCAGCATCTTCACAAGGTCCTTTGCTCTTGTTCTGGGATTGATTTGCACTTTTCGCACCAAAGTACGTTCATCTCTAGGAGACAGAACACGTCTCCTTCCTGAGCGATATGACGGCTGCATGGTCCCATGGTGTTTATACTTGCGTACTATTGTTTGTACAGATGAACGTGGTACCTTCAGGCATTTGGAAATTGCTCCCAAGGATGAACCAGACTTGTGGAGGTCTATTTTTTCTGAGGTCTTGGCTGATTTCTTTTGATTTTCCCATGATGTCAAGCAAAGAGGCACTGAGTTTAAAGGGAGGCCTTGAAATACATCCACAGATATACCTCCAATTGACTCATGTCAATTAGCTTATCAGAAGCTTCTAAAGCCATGATGTAATTTTCTGGAATTTTCCAAGCTGTTTAAAGGCAGTCAACTTAGTCAAACTTCTGACCCACTGGAATTGTGATACAGTGAATTATAAGTTAAATAATCTGTCTGTAAACAATTGTTGGAAAAATTGCTTGCGTCATGCACAAAGTAGATGTTCTAAACGACTTTCCAAAACTATAGTTTGTTAACAAGAAATTTGTGGAGTGGTTGAAAAAATTAGTTTTTATGACTCCAACCTAAGTGTATGCAAACTTCCGACTTCAACTGTATTTATACATTTTATGTGGACCCCAGGAAGAGTAGCTACCGCATGCGCAGTAGCTAATGGGGATCCTAATAAACTAAACTGAACAGTAAGAACTGTGTGAGTGGTGCTGTCCATGGTGCTAAACCTTGACATTTGCTTTCTTCTAAGTTTTTGGGGACAATTGAGTCTGTCAAATGACACCCTTTCCCCTATATAGTGTCACCTGGTCGTAGTGCTGCTCGTCTCCGTCCGTATTGGAGTCCAGCTCCAGGGCTTTCATGGCCTGCTCCATCTCCAGCAGCTGAGACCCCTTACCCCTCACGGAACACTGCAACCCGTTGTGCTGCTCTATCAGAGTACACCGCCTACGCTTCTCCCGCTCCACAATGCTCTACGCACAGAGATATGCATATTATGTACAAGCCGACATATACAACTGGGCTCTCCCAAAAATGTGATGCCTTCATACAAAGCTAATATTGTCTACGCACGCACAGGTAATTACAAGCTTGCCACCTCTCTCTCTCTGCCTGAGTTGAAGTTAAACTGAACAAAAATATAAACACAACATGCAAAAATATTACAGTTACAGTTCATATAAGGAATTCAGTCAATATAAATACATTCATTAGGCCCTAATCTATGGATTTCACATGACTGGGAATACAAATACGCATCTGTTGGTCAGATACCTTAAAAAAAAAGTAGGGGCGTGGATCAGAAAACCAGTCAGTATCTAGTGTGACCACCATTTGCCTCACGCAGAGCGATACATCTTCGCATAGAGTTGATCAGGCTGTTAATTGTGGCCTGTGGAATGTTGTCCCACTCCTCTTTAATGGCTGTGCGAAGTTGTTGGATATTGGTGGGAACTGGAACATGCTGTCGTACACATCGACCCAGAGCATCCCAAACTTGCTCAATGGGTGACATGTCTGGTGAGTATGCAGGCCATGGAATAACTGGGACATTTTCAGTTCCTGGAATTGTGTAAAGATCCTCGCGACATAAGGCCGTGCATTATCATGCTGAAACATGAAGCGATGGTGTTGGATGAATGGCACGACAATGGGCCTTAGGATCTCGTCACTGTATCTCTGTGCATTAAAATTGCCATCGTTAAAATACAACTGTGTTCGTTGTCCGTAGATTTTGTCTGCCCATACCATAATCCCATTCCCACCATGTGGCACTCTTCACAACATTGACATCAGCAAACCGCTCGCCCACAAGATGCCATACACGCTTTCTGCCCAGTACAGTTGAAACAGGAATTCCTCCATGAAGATCACACTTCTCCAGCATGCCAGTGGCCATCGAAGGTCAGCATTTGCCCAATGAAGTCAGTTACAACAAAAAACTGCAGTCAGGTCAAGACCCTGGTGAGGACAACACGCACGCAGAAGAGCTTCCCTGAGACGTTTCTGACAGTTTTGTGCAGAAAACAATCAGTTGTGCAAACCCAGTTTCATCAGCTGTCTGGGTAGTTGGTCTCAGATGATACCGTAGGTGAAGAAGCCAAATGTGGAGGTCCTGAGCTGGCATTGTTACATGTGGTCTGCGGTTGTGAGGCTATTGGGCTTACTGCCAAATTCTCTAAAATGACATTGGAGGTGGTTTATAGTAGGGAAATGAACATTACATTCTCTGGCAACAGCTCTGGTGGACATTCCTGCATTCAGCATGCCAACTGCACACTCCCTCAAAACTTGAGACATCTGTGGCTTTGTGTTGTGTGACAAAACTGCACATTTTAGAGTGCCCTTTTATTGTACCCAGCAGAAGGTGCACCTGTGTAATGATCATGCTGTTTAATCAGCTTCTTGATATGCCACACCTGTCAGGTGGATGGATTATATTTGCAAAGGAGAAATGCTTACTAATAGGGATGTAAACAAATGTGTGCAACAAAAAAAACAATATTTCAGAAATAAGCTTTTGTGCTCATGGAACATTTCTGGGATCTTTTATTTCAGCTCATGAAACATGGGTCCAAAACTTTACATGTTGCGTTTATATTTTTGTTCAGTGTATATGTACCTCCATTGACAGTCCTGGCTTGGGCAGTGACCTGCTCAGGGTCCTTCCACCTCGTGGGGCTTTCTGATCATTCTCTAAAATCTCCTTGGCAGCACTGTACTCTGCCTGGGTCTGCCGCTCTGAACATCATATACAGGGAAGAGAAGTCAATGAGAGAGGAGTGATGAATAAATAATTGAAATCTAAAGAGCATTTGATTGGCAGTAGAGGATGCCTAGTTATTATTTAAAAGTGCCTTCCTCACCATCTTAAATAAGCATGCACCATTCAAAAATGTAGAACCAGGAACAGATATAGCCCTTGGTTCTCTCCAGACCTGACTGCCCTTGACCAGCACAAAAACATCCTGTGGCGTTCTGCATTAGCATCGAATAGCCCCCGTGATATGCAACTTTTCAGGGAAGATAGGAACAAATATACACAGGCAGTTAGGAAAGCTAAAGCTAGCTTTTTCAAGCAGAAATTTGCATCCTGTAGCACAAACTACAAAGTTCTGGGACATTGTGATGTCCATGGAGAATAAGAGCACCTCCTCCCAGCTGCCCACTGCACTGAGGCCAGGAAACACTGTCACCACCGATAAATCCACTATAATTGAGAATTTCAATAGGCATTTTTCTACGGCTGGCCATGCTTTCACCTGGCTACCCCACCCCGGCTAACAGCCCTGCGCTCCCCACAGCAACTCGCCCAAGCCTCCCCCATTTCTCCTTCACCCAAATCCAGATAACTGATGTTCTGAAAGAGCTGCAAAATCTGGACCCCTACAAATCAGCCGGGCTAGACAATCTGGAACCTCTCTTTCTAAAATTATCTGCCGAAATTGTTGCAAGTAAAACTAAATGCATGCTCTTCAACTGATCCACCTCTACGCAGACAACACCATTCTGTATACCTCTGGCACTTCTTTGGACACTGTGTTAGCTAACCTCCAGACGAGCTTCAATGCCATACAACTCTCCTTCTGTGGCCTCCAACTGCTCTTAAATGCAAGTGTAACCGATGTGAAATGGCTAGTTAGTTAGCGGTGGTGCGCGCTAATAGCATTTCAGTGACGTCACTCGCTCTGAGACCTGAAGTAGGGTTTCCCCTTGCAAGGGCTGCGGCTTTTGTGGCGCGATGGGTAATGATGCTTCGTGGGGTGTCAGTTGTTGGTGTGTGCAAGGGTCCCTGGTTCGAGCCCAGGTTGGGGCGAAGAGAGGGACGGAACCTACACTGTTACACAAGTAAAACTAAATGCATGCTCTTCAACCGATCACTGCCCGCAGCTGCCCATCCAGCATCAGTACTCTGGACGGTTCTGACTTAGAATATGTGGAAAACTACAAATACCTAGGTCTCTGGTTAGACTGTAAATTTCCTTCAACTCACATTAAGCATCTCCAACCCAAAATTAAATCTAGAATTGGCTTCCTATTTCACAACAAAGCATCCTTCACTCATTCTGCCAAACATACCCTCGTAAAACTGACCATCCTACCGATCCTCGACTTCGGCAATGTCATTTACAAAATAGCCTCCAACACTCTACTCAACAAATTGGATGCAGTCTATCACAGTGCCATCCGTTTTGTCACCAAAGCGCCATATACTACCCACCACTGCGACCTGTACACTCTCGTTGGCTGGCTCTCGCTTCATACTCGTCGTCAAACCCACTGGTGTAACAGATGTGAAATGGCTAGCTAGTTAGCGGTGGTGTGCGCTAATAGCGTTTTAATCGGTGACGACCTTGAAGTAGTTTTTCCCCTTGCTCTGCAAGGGCTGCAGCTTTTGTGGTGCAATGGGTAATGATGCTTCGTGGGTGTCAGTTGTTGATGTGTGCAGAGAGTCCCTGGTTCGAGCCCAGGTAGGGGCGAGGAGAGGGACGGAAGCTATACTGTTACACTGGCTCCAGGTCATCTACCAGTCTCTGCTAGGTAAAGCCCCGCCTTATCTCAGCTCACTGGTCACCATAGCAGCACGTGCTCCAGCAGGTATATCTCACTGGTCACCCCCAAAGCCAATTCTTCCTTTGGCCGCCTTTTCTTCCAGTTCTCTGCTGCCAATGACTGGAACAAACTGAAAAAATCCCTGAAGCTGGAGGCTCATATCTCCTTCACTAGGTATAGCACCAGCTGTCACAGCAGCTCACAGATCACTGCACCTGTACATAGCCCATCTGTAAATAGCCCATCCAACTACCTCATCCCCATACTGTATTTATTTATCTTGCTCCTTTGCACCCCAGTATCTCTACTTGCACATTCATCTTCTACACATCTACCATTCCAGTGTTTAATTGATATATTTTAATTACTTCGCCACCATGGCCTATTTATTGCCTTTACCTCCCTTATCCTACCTCATTTGCACATGCTGTATAGACTTTTTCTACTGTACTACTGACTGTATGTTTGTTTATTCCATGTGTAACTCTGTTGCTGTATGTGTCAAACTGCTTTGCTTTATCTTGGCCAGGTCGCAGTTGCAAATGAGAACTTGTTCTTAACTAGCCTACCTGGTTAAATAAATGTGAAATAAAAAATGGAGTAGATTTTATGTTGCCTATCATATATTTTGCAATAAAGGTATTTTAATAAGAATTATTTATTCAACTTTTATAGCGCTATTCATTACATAAAGAATATCAAAGCACTTGAAAGCAACACTAAAAAGACAAGCAATTTAGAAAACATCATTCATGAAATGGAAGGTCATAACAGGACAGCTCAAAGACCGGCAGATGGTGATATTGAGTCGTTTCCATCTGCGTCCAAACGCATCGTATGCAGCATGAAAAAAACATATACACTATCACCCGTGGACTGGTTCGTACCTAAAACATTCTCTATACAGTCAGTAAAGGCGTTGACTTCCTCTTTAACTCAATTTAATGGCGAGAAGGCGGGGGAAAAAATGGGAAATAGGTGTACTTTCTTTATGAAAGCATTTTTTCCACCACCATGCTAAAGTGGCTAATGCCTAGGAACGCTTGTCCCAAGTTGCGTTCAGCCACTACAGTTGCAGTAGTCTGTTGTTTACCCCTGGCTGAATGCATGGTGCAAGTCATCAGGAAGTAGCATTAGCATTGTTGTGGAAAATTGTTTTTCTAAAGAAAGCATTGCTATTTTCCCGCCATTAAATCTAGTTAAAGATGAAAAACGATGCTTTTGCAGCCTGAGTGGATAATGTTTTTGGTATGAACCGGTCCACGGGGATACGATTGTTTGGGCTAATGATACGGTCGGAAAGTTCATGACTTTAGTCATGCAACATCGGAAGGTGGTCAAAGGAGGGGCGCAATGGTCTCTGGAGCAAGTCCAGTGGCAGGCAGCCATTAAGGTGCCTCGTCGTCTGTGTTTGGGGTCTCCATATAGTAGGACTGATGAAGTTTCAGCTCAGCAACTACAGTTCATGGACACCGTTGTAGGTGTAGCAAACTAGCTAGGCTTCACTACTACCAAAATGAAGCACCCACTTGGGTGGGGCTACGCCAAAAAGCACGCTACATTTCATTAACAATTCAATAGTAGCCTTGTTACTTAGTCCTCCTTACTACAGTGAACACATCGGCCGTCTTGCTTTCGGGCTTTTCTCCATCCCAAACCCGGACTGATGGCTGGCATTCAAATCAAAACAATTACCAGCTAACACATTAGCTAGCTTGCCAACTTCAGTTTTGAAACTCCGTGGTGGATTCTGATATTAGTTCGCTATATATATATATATATATATATATATATATATATATATATATATATGTGTATGTGTAGATTTTTTTAAATAATGTTTGCAGGGGAAAAAATGCCCAAAAGTAATTAGTTATAGAAATATTGACAAAATGTACAGGAGCTCTTTGCCGATGCGACCACATTGCAAACACGGAATCAATAATTGTGTCAAGGTGTGACTGACAGCAAGGCATTCGATATCTATCTAGGCTACAGTGGTTTAGAACTTCACTTAGTTATCTTTTGAATGTTTACACTAAACGTGTATGTATTATCCGTCAGAAATAGGCCTACCGGTGGACAAATAACTTTTACCTAATTGTTGTATACGGAGTCGCTGCTCTTGCAGAGTCAGCAGCCTTGGCTGCTCTGTATCCGCTGACTGCATACTGCCCTGTATTTTGCTGCACGACATTTGTTTTATCGTCGCTTTTCAATAGGTTTCTGCCACGCGTATGACAATATCCTGTAGTGATCTTTATCATTCTATTGAGATGTCATAATAAAACATAAATACGTATTTCATAACAGGCACGTGAGGTAGGTAGCTAGGTGCGTTCGTAAATTCACTGTAACTATCTAGTCCGATTTCAGAGCACTCTCGTCTGAGTGCCAGGGCGCAGAATAACTAATGCTTTTACAAACGCACGTTTACAGTCGCTCTAGATAACATGAAAACAGCCAAACCGGCTCTGATAGGGCGAGCAAAATGGTTAGTGAGGTTCTCGCAATTTTGTCTGGAAGTAGCTACCAAGCGAGCCAACTTTTCGATAGTTTGGGTGCTTCACTGCCATTGTGAGGTCAGAACGCTCTGCTCAACCTGCCGAACGCCCCGAATTTACGAACAGACAATCTGACAACGCTTTGAATTTACGAACAACCCAAAACCACACTGGAAGCAATTTACGAAAGTACACTACTTGTTATTCATCTGGGTCATTGGAGGACGATTTGGGGCAGCCCAATTTCTCATTTGGGTCTCGAGCTAAAAAAGTTGAATAACCCCTGGGCTAATGTAATGTAAACAGTAGCTCTGGACGGAGTTGAGTTTACAAAGCTATGTAAACTGTATCATCAAATGCTATGCTATTATTGATCAACATAAATCAGTGCAATTTATTATATATATTTTTTTATTAACCTTAAATTAACTAGGCAAGTAAGTTTAGAACAAATTCTTATTTACAATGATGGCCTAACCCGGACGATGCTGGGCCAATTGTGGGCCGCCCTATGTGACTCCCAATTACGGCCGGTTGTGATAAAGCCTGGAATCGAACCAGGCTCTGTAGTGATGCCTCTAGCACTGAGATGCAGTGCCTTAGACAGCTGCGCCACTCAGGAGCCCTGAATGGGTGGTTTGAGCCCAAAATGCTGATTGGCTGAAAGCCAGGTATGACAAATTAATTTGTACTGTTGTAATTTCCTTAGTAACCAGTTTATAATAGCAATAAGGCACCTCGGGAGTTAGTGGTATATGGTCAATACGGCTAATGGCTGTATCCAGGCACTCCGCATTACGTCGTACATAAGAACAGCCATTAGCCTTGGTATATTGGCCATAAACCACACCTCCTTGGGCCTTATTGCTTAATTATAAACCTGGTTGTTTGAGCACTGAATGCCTGACTGGTTCCCTGGTTCTGATGAAACCAAGATTGAACACTTTGGCCTGAATGCCAAGCATCACATCTGGAGGAAACCTGGCACCATCTCTACTGTGAAGCATGGTGGTGGCAGCATCATGCTGTGGAGATGTTTTTCAGCTGCTGGGAGACTAGTCAGGATTGAGGCAAAGATGAACGGAGCAATGTAGAGAGATCCTTGATGAAAACTTGCTCCAGAGCGCTCAGGACCTCAGGCTGGGGCGAAGGTTCACCTTCCAACAGGACAACGCAGGAGTGGCTTCGGGACAAGTCTCTGAATGTCCTTGTGTAACAGTATAGCTTCCGTCCCTCTCCTCGCCTCTACCTGGGATCGAACCAGGGACCCTCTGCACACATCAACAACTGCCTCCCACGAAGCATCGCTACCCATCACTCCACAAAAGCCGCGGCCCTTGCAGAGCAAGTTGAACAACTACTTCAAGGTCTCAGAGCGAGTGACGTCACCGATTGAAACGCTATTAGCGCACACCCTGCTAACTAGCTAGCCATTTCACATCGGTTACACTTGAGTAGCCCAGCCAGAGCCCAGACTTGAACCCGATCGAACATCTCTGGAGAGACATAAAAATAGCTGTGCAGCAGCACTCCCCATCTAACCTGACAGAGCCTGAGAGGCTCTGCAGAGAAGAATGGGAGAAACTCCCCCAAATACAGGTGTGCCAAGCTTGTAGCGTAATAACCAAGAAGACTCAATGCTGTAATCACTGCCAAAGGTGCTTCAACAAAGTACTGAGTAAAGGGTCTGAATACTTATGTGTTTTATAAATTAGAAAAAATGTCTAAAAACCTGTTTTGGCTTTGTCATTATGGGGTATTGTGTGTAAATTGATGAGGGGGAAAAAACAATTGCATCCATTTTGGAATAAGCCTGTAACATAACAAAATGTGGAAAAAGTCAAGGGGTCTGAATCCTTTCCGAAGGCACTGTATGAACACTGTTTAGTGACAAAAATAAGGGGTTACGGGCATAGAAAACATTTTTATTCATATGTTTTTTTTTTTTTACATCTTTCTTATACTGTATATCTCTCAGATATAGGACAGACACTTCAGAACAAACTTCCTCTTCATTTTTTGGGGTACTATCTGTTGTTCAATGTGTTTATATGGGCTAATAGCAGTAAGGCCCACAATTATTTGTTTAAATATATTTTTTTATACTTCCAGGGGTCTTATAATTCCAAATCAAATAGCTAAATGATGGTATGACCTCATTAAAACAATTAAATATAGCTTAGTACAACCTCCCCGGCTTAGACTCTTATGGGTTAAATCATCAGTTTTCAAATCATAAAGTAGTGTTTGCAAAATCATATCAAAGTATGATCTATTTTCTGCTACTCTTCCACTTTTTATTCTTAGTAGTGTACTACAGATGTTCCATAATCCTGACTAAAACGTTCTACTCTACTTTTCCTTTTATTCTTAGTAGTGTACTACAGATGTTCCATAATCCTGACTAAAACGTTCTACTCTACTTTTCCTTTTATTCTTAGTAGTGTACTACAGATGTTCCATAATCCTGACTAAAACGTTCTACTCTACTTTTCCTTTTATTCTTAGTAGTGTACTACAGATGTTCCATAATCCTGACTAAAACGTTCTACTCTACTTTTCCTTTTATTCTTAGTAGTGTACTACAGATGTTCCATAATCCTGACTAAAACGTTCTACTCTACTTTTCCTTTTATTCTTAGTAGTGTACTACAGATGTTCCATAATCCTGACTAAAACGTTCTACTCTACTTTTCCTTTTATTCTTAGTAGTGTACTACAGATGTTCCATAATCCTGACTAAAACGTTCTACTCTACTTTTCCTTTTATTCTTAGTAGTGTACTACAGATGTTCCATAATCCTGACTAAAACGTTCTACTCTACTTTTCCTTAGCAATCTAAAGAAAAGGGAAGGAGAAAAAAATACATCTACTGTTAGGTATCACACACAAATCCCTGATAATATGGCACTCAACAGTTTCCTTTCTAACAATGTAAATAGCAATACATATTCTACATGATTAAAGTAAGACATTCACTCTAAAACAACAATACCATGTATAATGTTAATACTAGAAGAATGATATGATTGTTTTGCAACCCAATCTAATAAGATTGAATATTGCCTTTATCATAGTTTCCCCCAGGTCAGGCTTCCAGCTCCATTAATAAATTATTGGTACTGGCTACAATCAATCACTATCAATCGCTGAATCAGAAAGGAGCTGTTCTGTTACCACCATGAATGTGAAAGGCACACATGGCAGCAAAAAAAAGAAGAGTAAAACATTGCATTGTAAAACATCTCTTCATATCGTTTCATGTAACCAAAAGTATTATGAATGAAATGTAAATGCTATGACCTTGATCATAATACAACATAACAGCTGAAAAATGATAAACATCCTAACATAATAATAATGTCTAGACATTGTCAACCGGACAGAGAAACTGTGCATCATGAATATGATGGGTGTTATGGATCATCAACACTGTCTGAGCGGTTTGGTGGTCGTTTGCTTTGGTGATGTCGGACCCTGATCTGAATGTCTTCATCCTGCGATAGGAAGATGGAGAGAGAACATGAAACTGAATGAAAAGAGGTGAGTAGTTGTAGGAGATTAAACAAGGAAAACAATGTTTTTGTAAAACTGATCTCTTGACTTTTTTTTTCTTCTTGAGAATTCCTTGGTTCTTTGTTTATTTAGTAGTTAACTTTAGTAAAGGTAATACTGGATCCTGCTTCAGTGGGTCTACATGTGCATTCCGAATGGGAATAGGGGACCAATTGGAACTCAAACTTGTACATACTGTGTCAGCTGTGTCTGCAGTCTCCTCCCCCTCTGTGTGTTCCGCTCCACTGTTGGGATTAGACATGTCAAAGTCGGAGAGAGCACTTTCGCTGGCCTCCTCATCATAGTCCATCTGGTAATCATCATAGTCCGTCTGGTAATCGTCTGATAACTCTGAGGGACAAAGAGCGAAAAACACAGGAATCAGAAAGGTACAGTAGGTGTGTGTGTGTGTGTGTGTCTGTTCCTCTCACCTTCCACCAGGACTGGTTTGACAGGCTCAATTCGAGAGACAATTTCTGCCAGGTCAGTGAAGGAGGCATTGGGACATGTGACCACCTGAGAGACACACAGACCGAGGATCACAAAAGGCAGTCAATAATAGCCTGGTCTCAAATCTGTTTCTGCCATCTTGCCAACTCCTTGTCACGGCAAACAATTGGCATGACAATTCAATAGGGAATTGGCAAGAGAGCAGAAACAGGCTGGGTCCTAGGCTAAGTCAACAAAGTCCAAAGGAACATTTATTGGCGACTGTAAATTAGCAACGATTATAGTGACATGGTGGTTGCAGCCCTGTTCCACCTCTTTATGTTAATGTATTAATATGTGTAAATACAGCCTGTGTATTTATGCAAATTAGGTACATATCATTTTCTTTATTTTGACACAATATAAAAAAATTACCTGATACAATAAGACAATTTATATGCAAGTGCATTCTAAGAAAAAAAACTGAAATTTGACAAATGTAATACCTGAATTCCCACCGAAATCCCTGAACTCCATTAATTATTTGTCTGCCAGTACAATGTTTGTCAATATCTGATGGATTATAACAATTCTAAAAGTTTAGAGAATCTACATCCATTGTCCAACTGTTGCATTTATTAGAATTTTTTCAAAATCTTTTAACAATTTTGATGACCGTTGCTACTGTAAATTAGGAAACTGCTACACTCCAGTTCATAACATGTTCCTAACAGTGAGTGTTGGAAGCAATCAGTCAGAAATTAAAGTAAAAACCATATCAAAACACAACATGAACCAGAGGTGCGCAAGGGTTGGAGTAAGGGTTGGAAAAGCTGATGAAATACATCAGAAATAGAAACTAGGTATGGTGCCGTTAGGAAGCTGTCTGTGTAACTTGTTAACTCACATTGCAGCTCTTGGTCTTGTGAAATTCCTCTTGATGTCTGTCTTTCATCATCTTATCCACAACTCCACTACGACTCCACATGTCAAACACTGTCTTACCGTGCTGGTAGCCCACCTCCTGAGACAGAGACAGGGGGATTAGGTGAGATCATGATGACACAGCTAAGGTGTCTGTGTCCCAAATAGCACCCTATTCTCTAAATAGTGCACTACTTTATAAGCTCTGGTCAAAAGCAGTGCACTATATAGGGAAGAGGGTGCCATTTGGGATGCCGCCAGTGAGAAACAGAGGGCTACTCACAGCGATCTCGTCGAACTTGCCAAACTCCAATGTGCCATAGCGATCGATGGGCGGCCGGATGCACTCGCAGTACTCGCTGTCTTTAACCTGTTACATCTAGGGGGCAGTAATTTCACGGCTGGATAAAAAACGTACCCGATTTAATCTGATTATTAGTCCTGCCCAGAAACTGGAATATGCATATAATTATTAGCTTTGGAGAGAAAACACTCCAAAGTTTCTGAAACTGTTTGAATGGTGTCTGTGAGTATAACAGAACTCCTATGGCAGGCAAAAACCTGAGATGCTTCTGTTCAGGAAGTACCCTGTCTGAACATTTCTTGCCCTTCTTTATTATCTCTGTCGTTTACAAAGGATCTCTGCTCTTACGTGACAATTCTCACGTCAACAATGGAGTCTCACAGCCCGGGAAAAACAGGAATGATGTCATTCAAAGCCCTGGCTGAAGCACACGAGAGCAAATGCTGAGTGGTCAGTCAATGGACTAAGCCTTAGGCGCGTGACACGCCCCGCCCCCGGCTTTTGGTTTTTTCCTCAGTTTACAGACAGGCAGATTCCCGGTCGGAATATTATCGCTTCTCTACGAGATAAATTGCATAAATATTGGTTTTAAACAGCGGTTGACATGCTTCGAAGTACGGTAATGGAATATTTCGAAATTTTTTGTCATATTTTGCGTCATGCTCGTGGCCGAGATTTAGCGTTGGGATAGTGTCTAGAACGCACGAACAAAACGTCGCTGTTTGGATATAACGATGGATTATTTGGGACCAAACCTACATTTGTTATTGAAGTAGAAGTCCTGGCAGTGTATTCTGATGAAGAACAAGCAAGGTAAGAACATTTTTCTTATAGGAAATGTGATTTTGGTGAAGGCTACACTGGGTGGGTGTCTAAATAGCTAGCCCTGTAACGCCGGGCTATGTACTTACATTATTGCAAAATGTGCTTCATCCGAAAAGCTATTTTAAAATCGGACATATCGAGTGCATAGAGGAGTTCTGTATCTATAATTCTTAAAATAATTGTTATGCTTTTTGTGAACGTTTATCGTGAGTAATTTAGTAAAATCACCGGAAGTGTTCGGTGGGAATGCTAGTTCTGAACGTCACATGCTAATGTAAAAAGCTGGTTTTTGATATAAATATGAACTTGATTGAACAGACATGCATGTATTGTATAACACAATGTCCTAGGTGTGTCATCTGATGAAGATCATCAAAGGTTAGTGCTGCATTTAGATATGGTTTGGGTTTATGTGACATGATATGCTAGCTTGAAAAATGGCTGTGTGATTATTCCTGGCTGGGTACTCTGCTGACATAATCTAATGTTTTGCTTTCGCTGTAAAGCCTTTTTGAAATCGGACAGTTTGGTTAGATAAAGGAGAGTCTTGTCTTTAAATAGCTGTAACATAGTCATATGTTTGAAAAGTGTAAGTTTTCGGATTTAGAGGAGTTTGAATTTCGCGCCCCGCCCATCATTGGATATTGGAGCAGACGTTCCGCTAGCGGAACGTGTAGATGTAAGAAGTTAACCAACTCCAGCTGACGAACGCAGCACACATAGGCCAACCTGGTCTGGATCTCAGCCATGTACAGGACCTTTATAGTGGATTAGAGCACACAAATACATTGGAGTGCAGGTAGGCCTCCAAGCTTACACAAACAAAGGAAAGTAGCAAACAATGACAGGAATCCAATTACAGGGCTTACCCAGAAAAATGTCCAAAAACGGACTAACCCCTAGTAAACAGGGGTTGGAGCACTCAAAACAGTCTAGATATATCTGTTGTGAACAACAACCTAGAGATTACTCATTGTCAACTAAATAACCCTGAAGTATACTGGGTTTTCTAGCAGCCCCCTTACTCACCTGGACTTTCTCTGACAGGGGATTGAAGCGTTTCCATAGCAGCCACCAGCCAGACAGCGAGTCGCCGTAGTTGGTGAGGTTAGTCTCGTCCTGGCTGCCCACGTCGATGGCTATCACTACTTTGGCCCCCATGGAGCGAGCTACATCAGCTATAGACAGAGAGCGAGACAGAGGTAAAGACTGGCCAATAACCATGGCATCTACTGTGTACTGTACATCACATGCAAGTTAATGTCTCTAACTTGTATAGTATTATAAGTATGCTGACTTTTAATTTCATGTTTTATAGTCATTTGAGACATGGTCATATGAAAACTGACCAGGTAGGTTATTGATGTAGCCACCGTCCATGAGTAAGTGTCCGTCTTTGGGGTCACAGAGGGGAGGCATGTACCCAGACAGTGACATGCTGGCACGAACATACCTCCACAGGGAACCTACAAGAGGAGGGAATGCTGAGGTTTAATACTTCAAGAGAGTCAAAGAGCTAGATGAAATGTCCCAAATGGAACCCTATTCCCTATATAGTGCACTACTTTTGAGCAGGGCACGCATCAAATGACATCCTATTCACTATACTTTAGTTTATTTAGTAAATATTTTCTTAACTCTATTTTCTTAGAACGGCATTGTTGGTTAAGGGCTTGTAAGTAAGCATTTTACGGTAAGGTCTACACCTGTTGTATTCGGCGCATGTGACAAATAAAATGTGATTTGATAGTGAACTACTTTTAACCAGAACCCTTAGTACACTATATAGGGACATAGACAGAGAGTAAAGCCAGACAGACCGTCAGTGTGAACCCTCATGGATGAAGCAGTGATATCCGTTGTGACGTTGAAGTAAGGGATCCACAGGTCCTAGGACAGTAGGAGGAGCAAGAGGGGGAAAGGCAAATGAAGAGAGGATCATCTAAAACCACCACACAGAGGATTTCACCTTATTTGTTTGACCTTATGTAAATTTGAATAGGATAAGAGCACAATAAAAATGTAATTGACATCCTAAGTTTGTACCGACAGATGTAGCCTATTGAATATCATTATAGAAATGCATAAAATGCAGCCAACAATTGACCCTTCGCTAAGCCCCGCCCCAGAATTTTGATAATCTAATCGCAGCGCTCCAATGGATAGCAACTGTCGAAATGGAAAAGTGTCGCGGTAGCTATTGATAAATAAGAACATCAAGACAAAACAGCTGCTTTACAAGTGGGATGCACTGTTGAGTGCTACATCCCGAGGGGTTCATGCAGATTGTACAGAGATTGTGACAGCCGGTTAAATGGCATCCCTTGAGAAGGCAAGAACAAGATGTATGTCAGGAGAAGTGCAGTATTATCATAAGTAGATGTATACTTGGAATACGGAGGAGGAATGGAGGGAAGAATAGAGGCAGAGGAGGGCTAAGAGAGACAGAGAGGAAGAGGGTGAGTTTGAGTCGTTTAAAAATGGCAGAAAAAAGGGAGATGGTTTGTTAAAGGGGGCATGGGGTATTGTGTGTTGATTGATTGATGAGGGAAAAAAACATTTAATACATTTTAGAATAAGGCTGTAACGTAACAATATGTGAAAAAGTCAAGGGGTCTGAATACTTGAATGCACTGTAGACATACCAACAATGCACAGAGCTTGTCTGATGCTTTAAGCGCACTGTTTGAATAAATAATTAAGACACATATGACTCAAGAAGGAGCCAGAGATCAATATAGCCTAACCAGAAGAAAAAAAAACTATTCCCGAGCCGCCCCTTCCTCCCGCTCCTGTTGGCCTTTGCAGATTCTGCCATTATGCTCCTGAAGTTGCCGGTAATAGACTACACCTGTGGTCAGCAACCTTTTCCATGTGGAGTGCCAATTTACAATTTCTACCGATCAATTATAATAACATGTTTTTGTTCTCTTGGAAACTAGATAAAAATTGCCTACATAAAGCCAACCAATAAAAACATTTCAGGTAGAATATCCTGATATAAATAAATATTTTACCAGTGGTGTAAAGTACTTAAATAAAAATACTTTAAAGTACTAATTAAGTCATTTTGGGGGTATCTGTACTTTACTATTTATATTTGACAACTTTTACTTCACTACATTCCTAAAGAAAAGTATGTACTTTTTACTCCATTCATCTCTCTACTCTGCCTGTCTGCTACAAACATGCAACATTGTATCAACTGGATAAGGCCCAGCAGGGTCCACTAGCAAACTTGCAACATTGTATAAACTATTCTGGGCACTCAGTGTCCCAAGCAAGTGAGCTCTAGACAGACATGGCTGTATTTGCGCAAGGGATAAGAAGTAATCAGGTATTTGATTAAGTTTCCAGTGGATCAGAGAATTACATTTTTCCCTTTCACACTGAGGCTCGTTGGTTATCGAAAGTGAGTGAGCTGGAAAGATTTTTCAAATACATTGAGGAAGTATTGTCATTCTCAATGGATGTAAAGACAGACTTTGTTAACTTGCTGTTTGAGGTGGAGAAAAAATACAAAGCTTCACAGCTCATTAGTGGTGGTGAGTTAACCTGTTAGGGTATAGGGGGCAGTATTTTCACGGCTGGATAAAAAAATGTACCCGATTTAATCTGGTTACTAATCCTACCCAGTAACTACAATATGCATATACTTATTGTATATGGATAGAAAACACCCTAAAGTTTCTAAAACTGTTTGAATGGTGTCTGTGAGTATAACAGAACTCATTTGGCAGGCAAAACCCTGAGACAGATTCTGACAGGAAGTGGATACCTGATGTGTTGAATTGACTTTAAGCCTATACCATTGAAAAACAAAGGGGCTGAGGAATGTTTTGGCACTTCCTATTGCTTCCACAAGATGTCCCCAGCCTTTACAAAGTGTTTTGAGTCTTCTATTCTGAGATCTGACTGAAGAAGAGCCTTGGAACGGTGATGGCCCATTAGACACCTGGCGTGCGAGTTGATGGTGGGTACTCTCATTCCGAAACGTTTTAAAAGAGAACCCAATGGTCCGCCTTGAATTTTATTCATGTTCTGGTTAAAAAAGGCCCTAATGATTTATGCGATACAACGTTTGACATGTTTGAACGAACGTAAATATATTTTTTCCGTTCGTGAAGTGAAGTCCGGCTGGCTTAGATCATGTGCTAACAACACGGAGGTTTTTGGACATAAATGATGAGCTTTTTTGAACAAAACTACATTCGTTATGGACCTGGGATTCTTTGGAAGTGACATCTGATGAAGAGAATCAAAGGTAATGGATTATTTACATAGTATTTTCGATTTTAGATCTCTCCAACATGGCGGTTAGTCTGTATCGCAATGCGTATTTTTCTGGGCGCAGTGCTCAGATTATTGCAAAGTGTGATTTCCCAGTAAGGTTAATTTTAAATCTGGCAAGTCCATTGCGTTCAAGAGATGTAAATCTATAATTCTTTGAATGACAATATAATATTTTACCAATGTTTTCTAATATTAATTAATTATTTTGTTGTCATGACTTGACTGCCGGTATTGGAGGGAAACGATTTCCTGAACATCAACGCCATAGTAAAACGCTGTTTTTAGATATAAATATGAACTTGATAGACAATGCATGCATTTTTAGTTCTAACATAATGTCCTAGGAGTGTCATCTGATGGAGATTGTAAAAGGTTAGTGCATAATTTTAGCTGATTTTATGGTTTTGGTGACGCCTGTCTTTGAATCGACAATGCATTACACACAGCTATTGTCAATGTACTCTCCTAACATAACCTAACTTTATGCTTTCCCCGTAAAACCTTTTTGAAATCGGACAACGTGGTTAGATTAAGGAGATGTTTATCTTTCAAAGGGTGTAAGTTAGTTGTATGTTTGAGAAATTTGAATTTTGACATTTATTTGGTTTCAAATTTGCCGCTCTTGAAATGCACCTGCTGTTGATAGGGTGCGCCACGGGTGGCACGCTAACGTCCCACATAGCCCCAAGAAGTTAAGAATCAGAAATCCCCAAATGGGCACATTTATTCATTTGCGAACAGGCCCGGTAGTCTATACGCCTACTTCTGCGTAATCAGGTGTGCGCCCTGACTCAACATTGACAGGAGTGCTCCAAACAGAATACAATGAATACATTTACAAAACTCGTAAATAGAATGAAATAAACCAAAATTGTTTCTCACAAGTGTAGCATAGGTCGTGAGCCCCGCCAACAAACGTGTCCACTCCGACAATGAAAACGGTAAACGACTGTTATAATAATAATAATAATACTGTATATTGAATGCATTAACAGAAGTTACCATAACCAAACAAACATTGTAGATGAGAAATTATGGGAATTAACAGTAAATGTACTAGGCCTACTGGTGATGTGTCATGACTTGCCCTCCTGGATGGAGATCAAAGGTTTCAAAACCCCCTGTCCTGGGGGAGTTGGCCAGTTTTATGACGGTCGTAAATACTTTGCAGGAACTTTCTCTCCCTTGCCATGCAGAATTGAGGGGAAAGAACCCTTTTGTTACAAAGCGATTATTCCCGCCAAAACTCCCAACATCCAAAAGTGGATAATGAAACAATATTTCTAACACAAAGAATGTGGGAAATGGTCGGGAGGGACTTAAAGAACAATCATGTCAGATCATTTATTGTTTTGTGATATCATTAAAGACGTTATAACAGAAACATTAACTTTAAGAGCTTTCACAATATATGTCAGTTACATCTAAATGTTGTAAAACTTATATGATTAAACGTGATTTTAGCCTTCTAAATTAGATAATTGTTTTTCAAATGAAGTTTTACCCAGTTATTAACGATGCCCATGTGAGCACAGACATTATGCCAAAAGGATGGAATGCCCCTTTTGCCAGAGGGCTTATAAAGGACTCCTAAATAATTAACATATCAGACCAAAACATGCCGGGTTGCTGCCGGTGTGTAAAGTGGTTCTATCTGTACCCTGAATAATCAACCACTAGACCAGTACATTGCCGGGTTGCTACTGGCATGTAAAATGGTTTAAAACTACCAGACCAGCATACGTGCAGCACGAGCTGAATATGTGACAAATAGTTTAAAACTTCAAGACCAGAAAATGGTGGGACCCTCTGGAACTCGCGAGTGAAGAGGATAGGGAATATACCGGAACATTCAGTCTGCAGCTGTTTAAATACCGGTAGCCTAGTAAACTCGACCGAGGACCACCGTGTATGTACCTTTGATGTATCCAGTCTAACAAACACTCAGAGACAAAGAAAGCCTTCTACAACTACTAAGGACATTGTGACCTCTGGTGAACAACCAGAGAATTGCATCGAACTACTCGCTGTAGACGGATTGAGTGGTTTCAACAGAGAGAGACAACAAAGACATACAAGCGTAAATATAACCATTACAATTATTTTTGAATGAGCGGTCGTTCATGTGCAAAGTGTTCACATTCCCATGAGCATAGGTTTCCAACTGTATGTATGATGTATTTCCCGCTCTTTATCTGTCCCCACCCCCTCTCTATTGTGTAAGAAGCTGTCATATCAGGTTAGTCCACTAGGGACTTTTCATTGCATTATGTTAGTAATCAGTTCAACATATAATCTATCCTGTATGTGTGTTTATGTAATTCTGTGTGATCAGTTAGTTAGTTAGTAAATAAATAAATAAATAATTAAGCCAATTTGTGTATCGCTGAATCATCATTTAGACTAGGGTTCGTGCAGATTTGAAATCAATGACATTCAGAATGAGACTGATATGAGGTAATAAATGATTGATGGATGACTGGTATGATAACGATATTCCGATATATTCTTGAGTTAATTCGGGAAATGGTAACTCATTAAACAAACTTCCATGGTGCCCGAAGATTGCTAATGAGGTAATTGTTACATGATTAATTTAATCACGTAATAGTTAAACCTAGTTAATTGATTTGATAAAATAACCATCATCACATTAATGATAGTCAATTTCTGGCTCATTTTTCCAAAAACCAGCCTGATACTCTTTCTAAAGACTGTTGACATCTAGTGGAAGCCCTAGGAACTGCAATCTGGCACGATTTCGCCCTATTATAAACGTGCCAGCCATTAAAATCAGTGGTAGGATGATATTTTTTGGGGGGGATCGTTTGTCCTCGGGGTTTCGCCTGCCATTTCAGTTCTGTTATACTCACAGACATTATTTTAACATATGCATATCCTAGCTTCTGGGCCTGAGTAGCAGGCAGTTTACTTTGGGCACGCTTTTCATCCGGACCTCAAAATACCGCCCCCTATCCCAAAGAAGTTAAACACGGCAGAAAGCTAACACAATATGATGCTCTGTAACCTTATTAATTCAGCTGCTTACTTAGATAACTAGCAAGTCAAGTAAAGGGGTCGCGTTAACACCGAATTCTGTGTTTTTCACGCAAGAAAAAAATTAAACGCATAAGAAATATCTTGCTGTGTTTTGTATAAACAGATATAAAATGCTTCTTATTGGAATTTCTGGTCAGCATCAGACTCATTTTGTGCTTCAGCTGCACTTTTCCACTTGGATGAGAATTCATGAAATGGCATTCTATCAGCAGACAACGCTCTAGAAATATGATGGACATGCATTGTTTTCGCAAAAAATACCTTGCTTTTTCATTGTAAGCTCATTTTACTTGTCATCTGATGAAAATTAAGCTATTTTTTGGCCAAATGTGTTGCACTAATGTGTTTTCTTTGAAGGAAAACTATAGTTGCAAGTCCCTGATCACTCGATTGAAGCAAAAAAACCACTTGACTTTCAATATAAAATGCGACCCCTGTCAATACACAGCTATACTCACCTGCTCCCACTTTCTCCCGTTGTACTATTTATAAACAAACTGTTTAAGCTCTGGGGAACTACAGTAAGCTTCATAATGTAAAATAATGTGACAGGTGAAATGAAGAACGCGATCTGCTTTATCTCCTAACGTACTGCACAAGTTGACTGCAGGTATTTACTTAAAAAGTAGCTACAAATATAACAATTTATTGAAAAACTTGAAAGAAATAGTTTAAACAGTATTGATAGTATTTAAAAACCATCCCGTGGCTATTTCCAAATACCCCGGTATACGGTAAATATGGTATAGCGCCCAAGCAACAAAAGAAGCAGACATTGAATATCCCTTTGAACATGGTGACGTTATTAATTACACTTTGGATGGTGTATCAATAACTCAGTTGCCGGAGAGGAAGAAAATTGCTCAGGGATTTCCCCATGAGGCCAATGTTGACTTTAAAACAGTTACAGAGTTCAATGGCTGTGATAGATGAAAACTGAAGATGGATCAACACCATTGTAGTTACTCCACAATACTAACCTAAATGACAGAGTAAAAAGAAGGAAGCCTGTACAGAATACAAATATTCCAAAAACATGCGTCCTGTTGGCAATAAGACACTAAAGTAAAACTGCAAATGTGGCAAAGAATTTAACCTCTCTTGGGTAGGGGGCAGTATTTTCACGTCCGAATGAAAAGCATGCGCAAAGTAAACTACCTGTTACTCAGGCCCAGATGCTAGGATATGCATACAATTGGTAGATTTGGATAGAAAACACTCTAAAGTTTATAAAACTGTCAAAATAATGTCTGTGAGTATAACAGAACTGATATGGCAGGCGAAACCCCGAGGACAAACCATCCCCCCCAAAAAATCAGCCTACCACTATTTTCAATGGCTGGCACTTTTATTATAAGTCCTCCCAGATTGCAGTTCCTAAGGCTTCCACTAGATGTCAACAGTCTTTAGAAAGAGTTTCAGGCTAGTTTTTGAAAAATGAGCCAGAAATTGTAGTTTTTCTAGGTGGCTCCCATTTTGGCTGTAGTGTTTTCAAGCGCGTGATTGAGAGCGCGTTATTTGGTATTTTTCTCCGGTAAAGACAATAACGATTCTCCATCTCTTAAATTGTATGGTTTATTTATGTATTAGGGTACCTAAGGTTTGATTATAAATGTTGTTTGACTTGTTTGGAAAAGTTTATTAGCAACGTTTGGGGTTCATTTTGTATGCATTTTGATGGAGGGAAACTGGGTGGATTATTGACTGAAGCGCGCCAGCTATACTGAGTTTTTATGGTTATAAAGAAGGACATTATCGAACAAAAGGACCATTTGTGATGTAACTGGGACCTTTTGGAGTGCCAACAGAAGAAGATAATCAAAGGTAAGACATTTTCTATATCGCTATTTCTGACTTTTGTGTCGCACCTGCCTGGTTGAAGTATGTTTTTCATGGTTTTGGATGCGGGGCGCTGTCCTCAGGTAATCGCATGGTGTGCTTTCGCCGTAAAGCCTTTTTGAAATCTGACACAGCGGCTGGATTAACAAGAGGTTAAGCTTTATTTTGATGTATTACACTTGTGATTTTATGAAAGTTAAATATTGATATTTCTGTAGTTTGAATTTCGCACTCTGTAATTTCCCCGGATGTTGGCCAGGTTGGGACGCTACCGTCCCACCTGCCCATAAGAAGTTTTAACTTTATGTCCTGAATACAAAGTGTTATGTTGTTTGGGGCAAATCCAACACAACACATCACTAAGTACCACTCTTTATATTTTCAAGCATGGTGGTGGCTGCATCATGTTATGGGTATGCTTGTCATCGGCAAGGACTATAGAGTTTTTTTTAGATAAAAATAAACGGAATAGAGCTAAGCACAGGCAAAATCCTAGAGGAAAACCTGGTTCAGTTTGGTTTCCAACAGACACTGGGAGACAAATTCAACTTTCAGCAGGACAATAACCTAAAGACAAGGCCAAATATGCACTGGAGTTTCTTACCAAAATGACATTGAATGTTCCCGAGTGGCCTAGTTACAGTTTTGACTTAAGTCTGCTTGAAAATCTACGGCAGGACTTGAAAATGGCTGTCTAGCAATGACCAACTTGACAGATCATGAATACTTTTTTAAGAATAATGTGCAAATATTGTAGAATCCAGGTGTGCAAAGCTCTTAGAGACTTACCCAGAAAGACTCCCAGCTGTAATCACTGCCAAAGGTGATTCTAACATGTATTGACTCAGGGGTGTGAATACTTATGTAAATTAGATACTTCTGTATTTCATTTAATACATTTGCAAAAATTCCTAAAAACATGTTTTCACTTTGTCATTATGCAATATTGTGTGTAGATGGGTGAGAAAATGTTTGAATCAATTTTGAATTCAGGCTGTAACACAACAAAATGTGGAATACGTCAAGGGCTATGAATACTTTCTGAAGGAACTCTATATCTTTTCATACGTGCAATGTGAATGCAAGAGACAAGTTGGAATGTCTGACTGAAATACGGGACAAATCAACATTTTTTTTCTAAATTAGTGGTGTTTGAATTTGTTGATAAAATGCGGGACATGATTGTTTGGTTACGGGACAAAGGGCCAAAATGCAGGACTGTCCCGCACAATTCGGGACATGTGTTTATATTAACCACAAAAAAATCCTGTCACTATTAGAAATGGAATCCTGTCATTGGGAGTGGACTACAGTATAACCTACTCAGTCTCACCTCAATCTGTTTGTCCTTAAAGACAGAGCTTATGCTGTTGTTGAAGGAAGCCCCAGAGAACATGGAGGTCACAGGGTACGTCAGGTCGAACACATTCTTGAAGATGGACCCCATGCCCTAGGGATGGAGAGGGGAGAGAGATACATTACAGTAAACTTCTCTAATGCATTTAACCCAGCTCCTTGAAATTTATTTGACATATTTAAAATATAGAGTTGTCTCAGCCACTGGAGTACAACAATACATACATAAAAAATCATAAAAAATGCTAAACACAGTCTACCGACTTATTTTCATTGTGGTCCTGTACCTACTCACCATGGCCCACTCGCGAGCGCGAACCCTCATACGGCTGCTGCTCTTCTCCTCAGCGTACAGCGCCCCCATCAGGGAGCCGATGGAGGTGCCACCCACCATGTCCACAGGGATTCCTGCCTCATTGATCGCCCGCAGGATGCCAACTTGAGAACAGCCCCTGGATAGAGGAACACAGACCACGGTTACAGATTCCAAAAAATGACACTGTACAATAAGCACAGTCAGTGTGTGAGTAAAAGAAGGGGAAGGGGGGGGGGGGGGGGGGGGGTGTTCAGCCTAAGAAGCCTTTAGTGGACATTCAAGTGGAGCAGTATTTAGGGGACTAGAGTGAGTGAGTAGTACCCACCTTGACCCAGCTCCTGGACATGCCAGAGCAGAAAGGAAAGAGAAGCAGAAAGTAGACAAGACAGACAAAGGCCATCATCAAAAGACAGGCCTCACAGAAACACAGCAAGGGAGACAGAGGAGAGAGGACTGCAAACAGACACTAAGAGCACTATACTATAAATTTAAAGTTAGGCAAAAAACGTGGAAAAACCATTACATGAGATTAAAATCACAAAATAATGGTCTTTATATAATTGCAGAGTTGTAACAATCTGCAGCATAGAAATCATTATATGACTACTGCAGATTACATATCTAATCAGCTTCAAAAGTCCTACTGATGGTGCTGCATGTTCATGAGCATGTTACACTGGAGTCTGAGGTAAAGAGAGAGTAGCAGTACCTAGCACCCCCTCCCCCTAGCACCAGGGCGATGGTGTTGCCTGTCAGTACTCTGGCCAGACGGCTGAAGTCAGAGTGGCAGTCCGGAGGCTTCTGGAAAGCACGCTCGTACATCTCTCTCTGAGGATGACCACACAGGACCACAGCAGGAACACAAGACCAGAGGTAGAGGGGAAGAGTCTGCAAACTAGTGATTCATCCCAATTGGCACCCTATTCCCTAGTACACTACTTTTGAGTGCTATGTAGTACTCTATATAGGAAACATGGTGCCATTTGGGAAACAGACTAGGTCAAGGCTGTCCTTTAAAGGCTTCTTTCTGAGACCTACATCATATGAGCAGTGAAGCAGATTGAACCAAGACCAAGAAGTAGGTTGAATATTCCCTAGTGAGAGGAGCTGGGATTATTCTGACTGAGGTGTGTGTGTACCAGCTTGGACACGCTGCTCTTGGAAAAGTGTGTGTATGTGTGCGCGTGTGCTTGCGTTGCCTGTGCCTGCCTGTGTGTCCCTGTCTGTGTGTGTGTGTGTGTGTGTGTGTGTGTGTGTGTGTGTGTATGTATGTATGTATGTATGTATGTATGTATGTATGTATGTATGTATGTATGTATGTATGTATGTATGTATGTATGTATGTATATATATATATATATATATATATATATATATATATATATATATATATATATATATAATATATAATAAGGTACCAGTTTAGGCAGGCTCCTCTTGGAGAAGACCCTGTGTGGACAGGAGAGGTGCAGGTGTTTGGAGATCCAGCTCCTCATGTTGAGCCAGTCAACAGTGCCCTGGGGCGGGGGACCATCCTCCCTGTGCAGCAGAACCAGCTGCTTCTGTGCCCGCACAGCACTGCCCTCCAGCATCCGCTCCAACTAGGGGACAGAGGCCACAGCACAGGGACAACAGGGTCATACCCACAGTGGAGTTAAGGTTGTTTTCCAAATGGCACCCTATTTCCTATATAGGCCACTACTTTGGACCAGAGCCCCATAGCCATCTGCAACACATCCCAAGTCATGATGTCCCTGACCGCTGGGTGGAAATGTTATCTGGAAATACAAATAGCTGTGAAACTCTAAAGTCTTCTGTCACAAGCTGCATCTCACACAACGTCCTGTCCATCATGTAATAATAAACTATTGGACCAGATCCATATGTGTTCAAACATTCAGTAGTAGCTTTATAAGAGGTACACTGTATAAGAGGGATTGGGTGCCCATCAATATTATCCCTTCACAGCAATCAGACAGCAGATAATGAAATAGTCCAAAAGCCTGTGGAGTTTGTGAAATATGATCACAAGCTATTCTTTTCTATGGGTATCATGATGAAGAGACTCAATGTAAGACTGTATGCCTGCTCCTTAACAAAACAGAGTGAGGGTAGAAAAGATACGAAACGTGTATTTAAAAAATCATGAGCTTGCCTTGGGCTCAGTTTCAAAATATCACCTTTTTTTTATATGACAGTTGTGTGTGGAAAAAATATTCTTTGTATTTTATTCGTTAATATTCCATTATATTCTTACTATAAAATATATGGGTGTTGACTGTAATCAGGGTAGGTGTGTTTTGTCTGTTTAAATGAACAAAATAACATTTGGATGATGCCGCCATGGCTGCACATGGCGGCATAACATAATTAAGCTCAAAATATTCCATTCTGTTAATTTGAAAATGCATTTCATTATTCTTTGAATGTTTCTTAAAACAAATGAATAATGGATTTCTTTTGATGTTGTATATTCAGTTGATTTATTAAAATAGATGTCTGACCATTTCGGCCCACATCTACTCATACTCCTAAACATGCCGGCATGTGCACAGGAGACATAAAGGCTTATCTTGGCAAGAAAGTGGTAAAAATGGGACTGTGTGAATTGGGTTCTAAAAAACATTGCCAGATTTTTTATTTTACAGGCAACACACTGTAAAGTCTGTCTCTAAAGGGTAAAAGAGACAAGCTTTGTTAATCTCCTTCCTCATTACGCAGTCATTCAACCCCTAATTAACAGACTTACTTTAATAGGGGTTAAACCTAACAAAGCTAATTAAGAATCCCTTTACACTTCACTAATCCACACACACACACACACACACACACACAAATTACCAGTAATTTCACTTGATAAGATATTGCTTTAAACAAAGTAGTCCCTTGACTATCCTAATTCCAATTAGGCAGATAAGGTTTTATATGTTGATTCTTTATTGAGCTGCCCTTCTTCAGGTTCTCCTTGTAAAAGAGGTCTTCTGAATGGGACTTCCCGGTTAAATAAAGGTTAACCTGTCTGGGCCAGGGGGCAGTATTTTCACGGCCGGATGAAAAACGTACCCAATTTAAACAGGTTACTACTTTGGCCCAGAAACTAGAATATACTAATATGCATATTTGGATAGAAAACACTCTGAAGTTTCTAAAACTGTTTGAATGGTGTCTGAGTATAACATAACTCATATGGCAGGCAAAAACCTGAGAAACATCCAAGCAGGAAGTGAAAAGTCTGAGGATTGTAGTTCTTCTTTTGATTCTCTATCGAAGCTCCAGTGTCTGTGGGGTGACGTTGCACTTCCTAAGGCTTCCATTGGCTGTCTAAAGCCTTCAGAAAGTGGTTTGAGCATTTTCCTGTCACTGGGCAGAGTATAGGAGCTCAGTTACTGAGTGGTCTGCCTGGCAACAAAGGGATTGGATATGCTCGGTCCCGCGAGCTCGCCCCTCCTTATTTTTCTTCTTGAATGAATATGCTATTGTCCGGTTGGAATATTATTGCAATTTTACATAAAAAATACCATAAAGATTGATTTTAAACAGGGTTTGACATGCTTCTAAGTACAGTAATGGAACATTTTGACTTTTCATCTCTCGTTCCGCGCTCGCGCGTTATGCCTTTGGATAAGTGATCTGTACGCACGAACAAAACGGAGGTATTTGGACATAAATATGGATTATTTGGAACAAAAACAACATTTCTTGTGGAAGTAGCAGTCCTGGGAGTGCATTCTGACAAAGATCAGCAAAGGTAATACAATATTTCTAATACTAATTCTGAGTTTAGGTTGCCCCGAATTTGGCGGGTGTCTGAATAGCTTGTCGTGATGGCTGAGCTATGTACTCAGAATATTGAAAAATGTGCTTTCTCCGTAAAGCTATTTTAAAATCTGACACAGCGGTTGCATAAAGGAGTAGTCTATCTATAATACTTAAAATAATTGTTATGTATTTTGTCAACGTTTATGATGAGTATTTTTGTAAATTGATGTGCACATTCACCAGACGTTTTGGTGGGAATACATTTTCTGAATATCACACGCCAATGTAAAATGCTGTTTTTGGATATAAATATGAACTTTATCGAGCAAAACATACATGTATTGTATAACATAATGTCCTAGGAGTGTCATCTGATGAAGATCGTCAAAGGTTAGTGCTTCATTTCACTGTGTTTTGGGTTTTATTGACACATGTCCTTGCTTGGAAAATGGCTGTGTGATTATTTTTGTCTATGTACTCTCCAAACATAATCTAATGTTTTGCTTTCGCTGTAAAGCCTTTTTGAAATCGGACAATGTGGTTAGATGAAAGAGAAGTGTATCTTTAAAATGGTGTAAAATAGTCGTATGTTTGAGAAAGTTGAATTATGACATTTTGTTGTTTTTGAATTTTCCGCCCTGATATTTCACTGGCTGTGTCCCGCAGGTGGGACGCTAGCCCATATAAGTTAAAGAAAAAAGTTGTAAAAACGCTATGCATTTTGTACCTCGCCCACAGTGGCCTCAGCCTCTCCTAGTCCTACAATGATGATGCAGTCGGCCTGACGGATGCAGCGCTGGGTCCAGGGGGTTAGGGTATCGTCTGATTGGTAGAGAACAATGCGGTGGATGTCCTCCTGCTGCCCCAGCCAACTGGACAGACGGTACTCATGCACACTATAGAGGAGAGAGGTGAGATGTGTTTGTGTTTTCATCAACTATGACAATGAGCTGATCTTGACACTAATGTGCTAAAGCAGATAAGAGAGTGCATGCCTGACATTATGACATCATTTGTACCTGTCAAGTGCGGCAGCACCCAGTCTCTGTTTGATGATGTCACTGGTCAATAGTAAGGTGGGACCTAAAGGACCAACATAAATAAAAATGGTACATACTGAATGTTGACCAGTAGTTCACTTTATTGTCCCACAATGGGAAAGCTGTTTGAGTCCCTGGGATTGGTGGAACTGGAGGAGTACTAGCGTGGTACGTACCAAGGGCACTGAGTGCATGTTGCAGCTCCAGTGTGAAGGCTGTTAAAGGTACCTCCAATGATACAGGCAGGATGGTCACAGTGGACAGGTTAGAGGCCGGGTTCCCTGAATCCCACTTACTGCTGGGGGTGTGTAGGAACAGGCCACTAGCTACATACAGGGGGAAGGAACACAGTGGTATGGGGGAGACATCATGGGTGGTTAACACAGACAAAATACAAGAACACACACACACACACACACACACACACACACACACACAGGCACACAGACACACAATCCCCATGGCACACACATGTTTTGAATGTACACTAACCTGCCAAGGGTCCGTTACCCTGCTGCATATTCCCCAGGATTTTCTGACCCAGCAGATGGATGAGTCTGGTCACTACCTGTGGATACCCCCTCTTGATGGAGCTGAGGGCCCCTTCAGGCAGCTTGGCTAGCTCAGAGTCCCTGACTGCGTGTACTGTAGTGGCTCGGCTCATATGGGTCAGGGCCTCCACCTGAGGACACCACACAAGTTAAATGAACAACAGTTAATAAAGGGTTCTATCTCTGGAATGTCAAGTTAAATTAGTCTTGTCCCAGATGCTATGACAATGGGTGACAATAAATGGACATGATAGCACAAAAAGATCTGGGACCAAACTACAGGTAAATACATAACCCATAAATAATCTGGGATTCTAGAACACTCACCACCCCAATGAGGTCACCGCGACCATACTCCCCAGTCAACGCCTTCTTCCCATCATCCTTTGCAATGACAGAACGTAGGCGGCCACTGAGGACGATGAAGGTGCTGTCTGACTTGTCTCCCTGCCTAGGAACGGGTGGGTATAGAGGTGAGACAGAGGAACAGATAGAGCACATGAGTCCATTTAGCATAGAGAGCCATTATGTCATGTTGCTACGATGCCAATGTCCATTCTAGTGTTCTGTTCAGATGAAGGATCTTAATTTGATCACCCTGTTGCAGAATAACTTAAATTTGAGGTTTAAAAAGGCTTCTGAAGTATGTAATTCCACTTTGAAATATCAGACTTGATTTTCCCTTACAAAAAACGTATTATCTCCTAAAAAAATTCCATTAATTTTAATCAACATAATAATTCACATTTCCTGTTGGTGCAGGATTATCTTCTTGCTGTAGCAAACCGGCACAAATTAAGATCTTACATCTGTATGTACTTTGATGCTATTCAGCAGGTACCTGTAGACAGCGCGGCCGGCCTCCAGAGCCATCCAGTCCAGAGCAAAGTCTATCTGCCTGACGAAGGAGGATACTCTCTTCACCACGGTGTGAGCCACATTCAGCACCACCCTGGGCTCCTCGCGCATGATCCTACATAGACACACATTCACATATTCAGATAGCAACTACTGTGCACAAAAACATGCACACCAACAGGTGGGACTCTGGGACAAAGATGACAATTACAGTGACAACATTGCCATCAGACATTGACAGAGAGTGTCTGTGCACTGGGGACACATACTCATAGAAGGCAGCTTTAGAGATAGACAGGAAGGTGCAGTCCCTGTGTGCTCGGACGCTGAAGATGAGGGGTTCACCGGTCAGCACGGCCAGATGACCCACCATCTCCCCCGGGTGGGTGAGAAACAGCAGGGTGTCCTCCTCACGGTCGATCGTCCTCTGGTACACATGGAGCGCCCCCGAGATCACAAACTGCACACTCACATCCTGCCAGAGGGAACAGAGACACAGATGTTCCTAATGTCAATGGGTGCATCCTAAATGGCTCCCTATTCCCTACGGGCCCTGGTCAAAATCAGTGCACAATATAAGGAATAGGGTGCTACTTGAAATGCATAAATAAACCACTTATAACACGCAGAGACAAACGGACGACTGTTTCTGCCAGTGCTGCTGAGAGAGAAGAAGTAGACGTTGTAGTGAGCTGAGCTCTGGCCTCAGGGCTATGGACCACCACCAGCATGCAGACAGACTGACCTGGTCCCCCTGGCTGTTCACCACACAGCCAGCTTTGACCTGACGCAGAGTCACTCTGCCCTCCAGCAGACTGAGGTCCTGACAGAGAGAGAAGAGAGGGTCAGAAAATACACATTGACTCTATGGCAGGAATGTCCAAAGTCTCTGGAAGGATGCAGTGTGTGCCGGCTTCTGTTCCAGGCCAGCTACTGATCAAGCAATAACAGTCTTCAATCGGGACTGTGAATAGTTGAATCAGGTGTTAATGCTGGACTGGAACAAAAGCCTGCACATGGTGTGTCACTCCGGGGCCAGAGTTAGAGTGAATACTGAGACCCAGAGGGAGCCATGCAGTACCTGTAGTTGTATGAGGCGCTGCAGGTCCTTCTTGGCAGCCTGGAAGATGGTGTTGATCTTGCTGTGGTGGATGTGGCCTGACTGACTTTCTCCAGCCTCATGGTAGTGATACACAGCAGAGGGCGTATGCAGCATAGTCACACTCTTCTTCAGAATGGACTGATGAAGGAGAGAGAGACAGAGAGAGAGAGAAAGAGAAAAGCCTTTCTGATTTTCCATGTATATTTATAACTTTTTTGTTACTACATAGTGAGAGGTGTCCATTAAGATCCCAGTGGATCATATACCTTGTGTGGGACCTGGGGACTTCCTGGTGGTGTCTCTGCTTTAGCTGCTGCTTCTCGTATTCTGGCTCGCTGATACGTCATGTTGAGGTCAGCAGACGTGACACCTGAGAGTGTGAGGAGAGAGCATTCAGACACACGGAGCAGGGCTTGTATAGTACAGGTGTGTGTGTGTGTGTATATATATGTATATATGAGGTAAAGGATGCTTACTTGACACTGCCACAGGAGTGGACTGAGAGCGAGACCTCTTTCCTTTAGTGGTGGGGATGCTATCTAAAAGACAGGACTTCCTCTCCCCATTCTCTGAAACACCACAACCATACAGCAACACAATGAGTATGTGTGTTTCCAGAAAGCCACCATTGTTCATAGTGACATAACATAACAACCTCCACATTCATCCATCTGGATCAATATTTACATGATAAAGTGTTCCAAATGTAATCCAGACATAATCCAGACTAGAGTTTCACATTTCCAGTAGCTTTCCCAAAATTGCCACATTTTCCCAAAAACCCCAGTTGGAGGATTCCCGGATTTTCTGCTGAGGATCCGAGGATATCCGAGGATTCCCGGATACCCTCCTGATTTCCTGACCCTCCTGATTTCAGGAATCTTTCAACTGGGATTAGTTTTTTTGGGGAGAAAGTTACCTGAATTATGGAACCCTATGCAAACCAAAGGATAAATGATCATTCAATGTTATGATGCTGAGATTGACCAGTGAGATGACCATCCCATAATAACTGACCTGTGTCACTGGGCCCCTTCTCATGGCCAGACTCTTCAGACTGAGTCTGTCTTTGAGAACCCCCTCTCTCAGGCCCAGCCTCTTCAGACCGGGAGTGCTGTCTGTGTAGACCCCTGTTAGGGTTGGCTTCACCTATCACACTGTGCACTGCCACCAAGGGGACTGCCTGGCTCTCCTGAAACACAACACACACAGAGAACCATCAGGTTTATGCATTCCCTTCAAAGATTAAATACCCAGTCATTAATCTCAGGTTAACCCAGAACTAAAGTCTTGAGTAATTGGTGAGCTGCTGGGTCCATACATGTTAAAAGAAGACATTGGGAGATGCTAGAATAAGGAGCGGAACTGGAACGAGGCGCTCCACCCTCTCTCTTTGCAAGTTACGGGACAGTCTATGGGCTGAATGTCCCGTCCCCTTCTGAGAATTCTAAATATGCTAAAACCTGCGAAAACATAATTTGTCCAAATAACAAGTGTCGAAAAACCCAAGCACCGGAACTATTTCTGCTCGTTAGCTGTCGGCAGCCATAGTATAAATACAGTGTGTCTGTCAGATCTACGATACGATTTATGTTTACGTAGGCTGCCCACGAGATTACCCAGTCATGGATCATCTTTCATTATTGAGGTCTCTGTGTATGTGTGTGTGTGTGTCTCATACCGCATTGAAGAGCTCGGTGGTGAGACCTAGGTAGTTGTGAAGGGCTAGGAAGGTCACTCTCTGCAGGCGCACCATGATGATCTAGAAAGGACAACAAAATGTAACAACGGCCCCACTGTTTTAGGAGAGCAGAACAGAGTACAGCCAGGCTGTTTCCCTGAAAATACTAAATACTCAGCGATGTTGTATCTTGCGGTTAGCTGTGTAGCTACAGAATAATGTTTCAGTTGCATACAAACCAGTCAGGGGTGTAATCTCCAGTATTTAAGTAATATTATATAAATCGCTGATTTCCATGTCTATAGACCACATCCCAAATGGCACTGAATCAGATGGGCCCTGGTCAAAAGTAGTGCACTATACAGGGAATAGAGTGCCATTTGGGATGCACACCAGGACAGTCTGTCATTGATAGTCACAGTACCTGGATAACGCGGACCAGAGTCTCTGGGTATTTCTCAAACACACACTGGAAGGCAGCAGCTGGAAGACGCAGGATGGTAGAAGGGGCTGCAGCTCTGGCAGATACAGTCTTGTAGGGGGCTGAGTGACCCTGGGATGCATAAGGTGGTAGAGGACGAGAGGAATTAATTCTAGCTTAGTTCAGTGGTGGCTGGTGTCACTTTAAACCAGAGGACGGGCTCCTTGTATGGAATGGTATAAAATGCATCAAGCACATGGTTTTCCATTCCAGCCATTACTATGAGTCGTTTGCCCCTCACCAGCCTCCTGTGTCTTAGGTACTTATCAGAGTGGAGCGGATATATAAACATGCGCTAGTTGAGTCAAAGGGTAAATGACAGAGTGGAAAGCGTAACGTACAGTGATGACATCCAGGATACTGAGCAGACTGTGGACACTGTCTCCTGGCAACACCTCCTTCACAACCACATCTGTCCCATCCTATAACAACAAAATACATTTAATTTGCATTTGACGGTCAAATTTTACATACACAATACATGTAGTTGTAAACGCATCGTAATGGCGGAGATCACTTCACCTCATGACCTTGGGGCGAAATGTTTGTCAAATATGGAATACAATTTCCTTTCAATCACTGTAAATACCTTCGTCATTTTCCTATTCATTGAGGTGAAATAACATTGTCTCCAGCACCAAATAGATATAGCATGTGGAGACCTTACACTCTCATGTATGCAGAGCTCCAGACGGCCATCTTGCACCACGTAGATGCTGTCGTCTATGTCCCCGGGACGGAAGAGAGGCTCCATCTCATGGAGCTGCACAAACACCATGTGACGACACAGCTCCAGGAACAGAGGCTTCTCAAAGTGGCCCAGGACCCTGGTGAGATGGATTACACAGGGGTTATCACTCATAGGCTTTGCTAACACAACTGTTGGTAATGCAACACCTTACAACATGAGAACCCATCATTTACTCAGTCTAGGTGAGGGATACTCAAATCTGGACCTTGAGTCTAGGTACACTTCTGGTTTTTGTTTTTACCTGGTAGTTAATTGAACTCACCAGGTGTCCTGGGTTTGTTGTTGTTTAACTTATTTTTTTTTAAATAATAATAATAATTATCCAGGCGAGTCAATTAAGAACAAATTCTTATTTACAATGACGGTCTGGATTAAAGTGCAAGAATGAGAATTATCAGTGTAACTGGACTCAAGGTCCAGATTTGAGTATCCCTGGTCTAGGTGTTGACGTATGTTTGCAGTTCCCTCACCTGACGTTCTTGAGCATGTAGAGCACCTCAGAGGGCAGGTGGGAGTTCTGCACGTCAAACTCTGTGAGGTCAGCCTCCAGCAGAGAGGGAGGGGGCTCCTTAGCCACCAGGGTGGAAGGCTCCTTCCTAATGCGTAGGATTCTGGGACACAAAGTGTTAGCCTTAGTGCGTGGCGTTCAAACTCCTCCTTAAAACTAACAAAACTTGGTCAAATTGTTCACCATCAGGAAAAGAGAGGTTATCACTTCAGGTATCATCTGAATACACAGTGTAGTCATGACTCACTTTCGTGCTATAGACAGGACTTTAGTTCTCTTCCTGATTCGCTGCTTCTGGGACCCTGAGGTAGAGATAGGGGTTGAGGTAGAAGACAAGGTCTGCACCTGGTATGGAGAAAAACAGGGAGAATTTTTAAAAATTTAAATATACTCTGTGGAACCAGCCTGATCTCGCGGTAGCTCACATTCTGACAAGTGAAGTGAAATGAAACCGCAGTGCTCAGTCCGCTTGACCAGGCTACAGTAGAGCCTAACATACAGACACTGTGTCTCTATGTGCTATTTATACTGACAATAATGCCAAACAGTTATGGGAGACACACTAGACAAAATATGTGAGGGACTGACCTTTCTCATGATCTTTCTGCCATAAAACATAACTTTGTCTCTTTTCCTGAAGCGATAGTGAGGCTGCTGCTCCTCTGAAAAACACATACAGAAAGATGTCATGAATGTATTAGGCCTAAATGGCTTTTAGAGCTAATTTACAGTTTTTTGGGGGGTTCATTACAATGTTACAAACTTGAACAATGTTCACTATTTTACTGGTTTCAAATATTTTGGTTTCAAATATTTGCTAATACAAGTAGGTAGTTACTGTACAACAACTGATTCTAACAACTAAATCAAATAGTAAGCTCTTCAGTTATGAGGGAATGGAGGCAGGCAATACAGACTGTACTGTTTGCATCTTCGGTAGAATAAAAACACAACAACGCCTATGAGAGACACTCCCATCACAGCCAGTACAGCTACGATCAGCACACCAGTCCACTGGGAGGGGAAAAGAAGATGATTATTTTGCGTGAACCAAACCACATCCACACTAATATATTGGCAAGGGGTTTGTCCCAAATGACACCCTATTCTCTATAAAATGCACTACTTTAGACCAGAGCCCTAGTAGGCCTACACTGGGAGCAATTTGGGACACAGAAACAGTAGGCTTTTGGCATGCTGATCTAAGAACAGCCACAAAAGCATTTTTTGCAGAGTAAGTGCTGGAGAATAAAGTGTTGGGTAGCTACCTACCAATGGCAATGGCATAGCAGTCTCTGTTCTGTCCTCCACCCAATGTTGCATCCTGGCCTTGATTTCACTGCCAAGAGGCACCAGGCTCTACAAAACCAAAAGGAAACAAACTTTCATCTGATGTGTATTCATGACCAGGCATATAGGAGGTTAGATAGAGGAATGGAATCAAAGACTGCATATTAGACAGGGTAGACTATTGCCTCATAGAGTGGGTAGGAGACATAAAACTTGGTTTATTACTGGGTATGTACTGCAGCTGTCCTCATCTTTGTCATCCACCTTGTCATCCATTCCTGGCAACAACAAAACAAGGTCACAGTGGAAGAGACTGTAGAAAATATCAGAAAGTCTTTCTCACACACTTCAATCATTCCATACAGTGATATGCCTAATCAGAAGGGAATGGGGTTAAAGGTGCATTGTGTGAATTATTGAACTCCTAAAAAGTAATTAAGGCAAAACTTCCCCTAACAAAACAGATTAGAAATGAGAACACTGGATCACTCACTGGCTGTAGTCACAGAGGACTGCCACAGTGTGACTTTCTGATGCACTCTGTAACCAGACACCCTCTGGCCACTGCACTTGCATACTTGAATAGACTCACCCACAAACAAGGAGGCTACACTACACACCAAAGTAAACAGATTGTTCATGACAGGCATAACAATGGTTTAAAGTCAAATCAAATAAGGCCTGTATAAGACCTGAGTATATCAAATATCAAATTTGGCTGATTTAACCTAGTTCATAAAATACTGAGCAGGTGCACTGCAGGATTGTTTTCAAGAACTGGACTTTTTGCCTAGCTGTGCCTTGATCAACAAATTGACAAAACACAGGCATACCACTCTACGAACGTTTCCCTTGCCTTAATGTATCTATGGAAGAAATATGGAAGAATAAGACTATATTTCCAATCAATTACATTTAATCCCAGATATTAAATTGGTGCTCATAGGTCCAGGCAGTGGACGGCTATATACCGAGGTAAAGTTGCTTTTAGACATTCAACAGACATTCACCAAAATCCATAAAGAAATGTAAAAATCAATAACTAATTCACCGTTTGTCACAAAAACATCAAACTATGTATGATTTATTCTATAAATGTCTAGCATACTTTTACAACCTTTGTTGAGTAAACATTCCAGTTTTAACTTGATAGAAATACATAAAATCTATCAAATGCAATTTAACACTGTATAAATCAATAACTAATTCACCGTTTGTCACAGAAACATAAAACTATGTATGATTTATTCTATAAAATGTCTAGCATACTTTTACAACCTTTGTTTTGAGTAAACATTACAGTTTTGATTTGATAGAGGGCATGTAGTCTGTCTAGAGGCCATGTGGTCAAAGTTCTAACAAGTCTGTTATACCCTATTAGAAGGTGCCTGGCATAAAATTCTGCATCTTCAGTCATATTAAATTAGATTACAGGAAAAAACTAAGGGATAAGGCCTGACTAACAAAGAAGACAGGTGGATGGATCAAGAGGACCAAGACAACCAAGAGGATCAACATGGGCATTCCAAAGTGGAGATAAGGAAATATATACTACCGTTCAAAAGTTTGGGGTCACTTAGAAATGTCCTTGTTTTCAACAGTGAAGAGGCAACTCTGGGATGCTGGCCTTCTAGGCAGATTTGCAAAGAAAAAGGCATATCTCAGACTGGCCAATAAAAATAAAAGATTAAGATGGGCAAAAGAACACAGACACTGGACAAAGATATGTATTTTTATTTGCAACTCTGCCAAGAAGGCCAGCATCCCGGAGTCGCCTCTTCACTGTTGACATTGAGACTGGTGTTTTGCGGGTACTATTTAATGAAGCTGCCAGTTGAGGACTTGTGAGGCATCTGTTTCTCAAACTAGACACTCTAATGTACTTGTCCTCTTGCTCAGTTGTGCACCGGGGCCTCCCACTCCTCTTTCTATTCTGGTTAGAGCCAGTTTGCGCTGTTCTGTGAAGGTATTACCATATCCATTTCAATTCACATTGCTTGCAGAAATAACTATTTGCAAACATTGTGTAACTTCATTTAGAACAAACTGCACTTGAAATGAACATTTCTTTAAAGTTATTGCAAATTAATGCATATTTTCCCTTTTTTTCTGCGACAATCACTGAATTAGTTATTGATTTCTTCATCTTTAAATGCAATATTTGAGATTTGATGTATTTCAATCAAATCAAAACTGGAATTTCTACTCAAAGCAAAGGTTGTAAAAGTATGCTAGACATTTATAGAACAAATCATACATGGTTTGATGTTTCTGTGACAAACGGTGAATTAGTTATTGATTTATACCACTTCAAATGGGATTTTATAGATTGTATGTATTTCTATAAAATAAAAACTGGAATTTCTACTCAAAACCGATTGTAAAAGTATGCTAGACATTTATAGAATAAATTATATCTAGTTTGATGTGTCTGTGACAAAAGGTAAATTAGTTATTGATTTTTACATTTTTAAATGGCTTTTGGCGAATGTCTGTTGAATGTCCGAATGTGTGAATATAAAACCAACTTTAACTCGCTCGGCTATATGGCCATTTGTGTAACAACTGCCACGCAGAACTCAATGGACTGACTGACAGACAAATATACATTCGAAATCCCGCTATGCAGTTTTGTTGCCATGCAGTCAAATAAACACAAAGGAATTGCACTACACTATATGGTTAAATTAAAATATTATCACTTACTGGCTCGTATTACCAAACGTTCCACTTTATTCTCCACTGTCAAAGTCTTGTGCACATTTATTTTCATTCCCTTGTTAAATCACTGCCAGTATCTGGAATTCCAATTGGCTACCACTGACTGAATCCAACCAATAACAAAACGTTTTATTCTGACGTCGGTGTCTTCGTGTGCGCTCTATCTTCCCGTGGGCACTGTTCAAGGTGAGTGTGTAGAATTTCCACGTATTATCGCTAAAGTGAGATTAATCTAAGTCATGTAGCTAGTGCCTGTCGTGCGTTTTACCCAAATGTTGATCTAGTTAGCTACTTCAACAATTAATGTCCGCACTACAGCTGTTTAGAAACGGAGAGTGTGTTGTTAACCCATGCCATGTGTTTTGACAGCTACAGTTAGCTAGGTAACTCGTGCTATCAACATACAAGGGACAAAAAACATCTAGCTAGCTAGTTATAACAGCCAGCAACGAAACTATGTTCAGACGTTTTCAATTATTAGCCATCTCTTCCTGAAGAATCACTACATGGAACATGTGGTAATTAGAGTCGTGTCTAACGTTAACGGTACAAGCATGATAACATCGACCGTTAACGTTAGTTACTGGTAGCTAGCTAAAAAAAACCTAGCGAGAAAGCGAAGCAGTAGTTGCTCAACAATTGACTAATTTGCACAGGGTAGCAAACTGGGAAGTCAAGAATATAACAATTGATTTCTCATTCTTCATCTTAGTCTCATTTACTTAATTTAAGCGAATGTGAAAGAACTGATAGCATAAAGGTAGCTAGGTTCACCACAGTGAGGAGCTAACTGCAGTGAGTTAGCTGCTTAATATTGTTTCCAGAGTAGGCTTAAACTATCAGTTGTAATCTCACCCATTTTATTGACTCCATACAGGTTTGTCCTCCAGCTCGAGACCAAAACTCTTCGATGCGATGGGTGTATTGAATGCTCTTCGAAGGGGCCTTGTGAGAGGAGCAGATCGTATGGCTGAATTCACCAGCAAGCGTGGCTCAAGGACTCACTACAAAGGCAGAGGGGCACAGCCAACGGGAGTACTGACCTCCAGCAGAAAATTTGTTCCAGTACAGGCAATGATCCCTCAGTTTGTGGTGCCAAACTTGGAGGGATTCAAACTCAAGCCCTACGTGTCGTACCGCACCCCGGCTGGAACAGAGCCCGCTGTCACCCCTGAGGGTCTGTTCTCTGAGACTGTGGCCCCACAGATCCAGAAAGACTTTGAGGAAGGCTCCTTTGATAAGGAACAGCTGGAGAAATACGGATTTGAACCTACACAGGAAGGAAAGTTATTCAAACTCTACCCCAAGAACTTTATACGCTAAGTAGTACACCAAATCTGATCCATCTGGAACTTTGAGCGTTAAGGATCATTGACTTATTTTGTTTGTGTTGGGAGGTCAAGACGTTGTTTTACTGGACCCTGGTGTATTGTGAATGTGCTTGCTGAAAGTACTAGTATGTGCACTTCTTATTAAAACATGTATATTATGTTTTGATCTTTTATTTTTTTTAGACCTCAATATGCATGTTGGCTACAGGTTATTTGAATGTAGTCGAGGTTTGCACTAAGCAAAATCATTACGGTCAATTGATCATAGTACATGATTATATCCAATTAAGCTTAGATGTCCACCAAGTCTGACATACAAAAGAGAAACCTGAGGATCCAAATACAGTATTTGTATTGTAAAGTGTGTGTGTGTGTGTGTGCAATTTTATTAGTCACGTGCCGAATACAATAGGTGTAGACCTTACAGTACAATGCTTACTTACAAGCCCCTAACCAACAATACAGTTTTAAAAAATACAGATAAGAAATAAAAGTAACAAGTAATTAAAGAGCAGCAGTAAAATAACAGCAGTGAGACTATATACAGGGGGGTACCAGTATAGAGTCAATGTGCGGGGGCACCGGGTTAGTTGAGGTAATATGTACATGTAGTTAGTTATTCAAGTAACTTTGCATAGATGTTAACAACAGAGAGTAGCAGCACTGTAGAAGAGGGGTAGCCATTTGATTAGATGTTCAGGAGTCTTATGGCTTGGGGGGGTAGAAGATGTTTAGAAGCCTCTTGGACCTAGACATTGGCGCTCTGGTACCGCTTGCCGTGCGGTAGCAGAGAGAACAGTCTGGCTGGGGTCTTTGGCAATTTTTAGGAGCTTCTTCTGACACGGCCTGGTATAGAGGTCCTGGATGGCAGGAAGCTTGGCCCCGGTGATGTACTGGGCCGTTTGCACTACCCTCTGTAGTGCCTTGCGGTCGGAGGCCGAGCAGTTGCCATACCAGGCAGTGATGCAACAAGTCAGGATGCTCTCGATGGTGCAGCTGTAGAACCATTTGACGATCTGAGGACCCATGGCAAATTTTTCAGTGTGTGTATATATATATATATACAAAAAAATAAACACAACATGTAAAGTGGCCCGTGTTTCATGATCTTAAATCCAAGGTCTCAGAAATGTTCCATACTTCTTTCATGCTTATTTCTCTCAAATTTGTTACACAGAATGTTTACAATCTTTGACATTTTTTGTTCAGTAATATATACATGGAAGAAGGGTTTTTCCTGGAACATTTCTCAGCACAGTTGTAACAAGTCCATGATGCACTTGTCAGGGAAGCAAGCATAATTTAGGGATAGTTCACTCAAAAAACATTGTATAATGTTCATTAGTCCACTGTTGATATGCTCCCCAAAAATGATACGTCAGCAGTAAAGTTTTCAACATATAGCACTTTCAGTAAAAAAATCTAAACATGTGACAGTGTTTTTTGTATCACAGTTTTTGCTTTTTACTGTAAGTGCTCTATCTTCAAGATTTGATAATAAAAAATTTAAAAAAGCTCTGAAAAAATGATAATTGAAACTGGTGCTGGTTGTTTTGTTTGAACATTCAAATAGGCGATGCAGGTACGTTCCTCACAGGTGAAATATTTGCATTTTTCTGTCTCTGCCTCCTGATTTCATGGGTTTGACCAATGAGACTAAAGTCTCAACTTCTACTTTGCTGGTGCTCCTGCCTGGCAACCATCTCCCTCTCCCGTTGCTCCTCTCTCCCCCCTGGGCTTTCACAGTGCAAGTGACCTCCTGTGGAGTCCAGTCACAGTGCCACACATGCAGCTTGCGGTCATAGAAGGGTTGGGACAGGGAAGTGGGCATGCCACAGAGAACAGAGCAAGCAGGTGGTGGGGATAAACTCTCAGGTACGTAACACAACGTCCTGTGTCATCTTATTGAAGTTGGCAGTGGGAGATTGGGAGACCAGTTGACCCTATAGGCCAGAGAGTTGTGGAGCATGTAGGAAGCTAAGACGGAACACACTCTGCCCACATCTAGAGGAAGAAGTGAAAAATACCGGTTTGATACAATGACAAAACATTACCCGCTTTTACAGTTATATACATTTACATTTAAGTCATTTAGCAGATGCTCTTATCCAGAGCGACTTACAAATTGGATATAGTACTTTACTCAACTTTTTTGTTGGAATGCCCCTTTAAAAATCAATCAGACATGGAAGTTGTGGTAAAGGGGTAAGTTTTCATGTGCACGTAATGCCCCTGTCAAGCCCCAGTTTCCACACTTTGCTCGAAGGTGAGGTGAAGGTACGTACCATGTACTCTGCTATTGTGATCTCTGTGCCTTTTTATGAACTGTGTGGTCCAGTAGAGGGCGACAAAATGCCACAACATTGACCGTTGTCCCATGATTAAATAGGTTCACAAGAAAATATCAAAATATTTGAGAATCAGCTGTCATGTGATGTAATCTGTGGGAGAATGTTGGGTGTGTGTTTGCATATATTTTACTCAGAATAGATTATTCCCAGATGGTAGTTTTTTTTTCTTACAAGTATGTTGTGAATTTTCATAACTCCAAACTAGCAACACGAAGCCAGTTTTACATTCAAAACCTTTCATTGTGCATTCATTTTGTTTGTAGACATTTTTCACCACACAACCATTAATCTAAAATATGTTTACTGTGAAATATAATACGTCCATTGGTTTAATCACCAAAATACAACAATTTAGTCATTTAAAAAACTGTTAATCCAATAGCAAAACATTTAAGATCAATGTTTTAAAATTGTTCTTTGAATGTATTATGCTGCAGTACTGTAAATTACTGTACTGTTTTCACATTAGGCAATACATTTGCACTACCCATCAAAAATTGACTGAACATCAAATTTCCATAATTTCTGTCCCATGTGTGATCAGAGATGTGATCATTGAAGACATATTTCACAATGTAATCAAATGAAAGAAAGTAAAGTAACAATGTTTAGCTGGGTGATTTGAAAAGTCATAGTCAATCGATCAATAATATAATAACACTCAGCAAAAATGTTTATCTTTAATTTACAATCTTAGAAACTATGAGAATAGAAAGGTTCAGAACTTTTGTGAAACATCACAGCACAGTTGAAAAATATATGGCAATTAGAAATCAAAACTGGATGGTTTTCAGAGATAGATGAGAGGGGTTGAGGGTAGCTGAACAAAAAAATATAACTAATGTAAAATATACCATGTCCATAAAATGTATATAGTATGTAAAAGCCTAAGTACTCTTGTCCATTACTTTACTCCAATTAGGGGAGGGGTGATAGGGTTAGGGGAAAATAATAAAGAAGGAAAATATTTTTAATAAAAACAAATGTATACACCTCAAAATACCAGAAACAACAATGCAATGCACCCACTAGTGGTCAAAAGGTTTTTGGCACTCTAAAGATACTGTATGGTACACTATTCTGTGGGGATGAATTACAGTACCATTCGAAATACAGCAATGTTCCCAGAATTAACCGTAATTTATAGTCTGCTGCAGTAAAATGTTCCAGAGTTTTTTTTACTGTTGGTCTGGATTGAAATCATAGCACGCTCCATCCATGGCCTGAATGAGGGTGGTACACTCATGGGGATGTATTTCTTTCTGTTTTGGACTTTCTGTATTATTTGCATATTAGTATTGTATTGATATTGTATAACTGCACTGTAGGAGCTACAAACAATAGCATTTCACTGCACCTGCTGTAACATCTGCTAATCTGTGTATGTGACCAATAAACTTTGATTTGATTTGTTGCATACAGTATATCTCTGATCTTGTCAATATCAGATTTGTATAAAACTTACTCTGAAGTAAAATCATAAGTCATCATCATAGTAGTACATTCGAGTATATAAAATTATTTTTGTTTCTACTTTACAGACGTATTGTACATTTTCATTACAGTTTTTTTCAATCACTTTGGCAATTTTTTCAGATGTACAGTATTAAAGTAAAACAACTCTAAGGTGATAACACTTGTAATGCCCCTATCTTATGTTCAGCACTTTTAATTGTGCACACATTTTTCAGCCCTGAGTCATTCAGGGAAAATCTAAGTTTTCCGTGAAATATCATGAGCACATTTTGCTTAGTCACCAATACACCAGATAGTGATAGGCTCACCATTTAGTCATTTTAACTACCATTTAATACAATAGCAAAAAATTAAAGATACAAATTTCAAATCTGTTCTTTTTAAAGTGCTGAATGGAAAGAATAGTAGGTGGTAAATATCATTTTCCATATAGTATTTGACTTTAAAAAAAAAAGTGTCCAATGGCAGGTTGTGAGCAAGTTGAGAAATATGTCAGCCTTACAGTTTTATTGTCCTCATACAGTACATACATAAGACAATCAGAAGTAGGGGTATTGTAAAGCAGTTGACTACAGTAAAAACTTAGCAAGGTGTTGTATGCCTTTTATGCCCCATGCAACATTGTACAAGATCACCTTTTCTACGTGACTTGTCAACTGATGCAGTATCGCCTGTCTCTCTGCTTGAAATTCATCAGCTTACAGTGTATCAATGAAATTCAGATAATGAATGGAATATATTGTTATATACAACCCAGGTATTTCAGCATCGCCTTGTACACTACACTATACTGTTTATTTTAATCGCTATGGTACTATTTTCACAACTATGTGGTGAATTTTCAAAACTCTTAGTACAGAACTCCAAACTGGTAACACGTAACACAGACAGTTTTACATTCAAAACCTTTCATTGTGCATCCATTTTGTTTGTAGACATATTTCACCACACAACCATTGATCCAACATATACGTTTACTGTAAACTATAATGAGTGCATTGGTTTAATCACCAAAACATCCTGCTGCTCTGAATCGTTCCATTTCTCCAAACTTCAAATGTTGAAGTTAAGGGTTACGTTTAGGCACTCTTTCTGAATGATTAAGGTATGGGTTAAAGTTTGGGACAGGGTTAAAACATTAAGTTTAGGCACTCTTTCTGAATGATTAAGGTATGGGTTAAAGTTTGGGACAGGGTTAAAATATTAAGTTTAGGCACTCTTTCTGAATGATTAAGGTATGGGTTAAAGTTTGGGACAGGGTTAAAACATTAAGTTTAGGCACTCTTTCTGAATGATTAAGGTATGGGTTAAAGTTTGGGACAGGGTTAAAACATTAAGTTTAGGCACTCTTTCTGAATTATTAAGGTATGGGTTAAAGTTTGGGACAGGGTTAAAACATTAAGTTTAGGCACTCTTTCTGAATGATTAAGGTATGGGTTAAAGTTTGGGACAGGGTTAAAACATTAAGTTTAGGCACTCTTTCTGAATGATTAAGGTATGGGTTAAAGTTTGGGACAAGGTTAAAACATTAAGTTTAGGCACTCTTTCTGAATGATTAAGGTATGGGTTAAAGTTTGGGACAGGGTTAAAACATTAAGTTTAGGCACTCTTTCTGAATGATTAAGGTATGGGTTAAAGTTTGGGACAGGGTTAAAACATTAAGTTTAGGCACTCATTCTGAATGGTTAAGATAAGGATTAAGGTTTGGGATACATTTCAAACAAAACCAATCACGACTGGGATCAAACATGCAATCTTCTGATCCAGAGTCATGTAATTACAGCCATTCAGCAGCCCTGTACACAACACCTTAGCAAAACCCAAGCTTACTTTATGGCAACAGAGCTCCCTCTCACCTCTAGTGGCCGGTTTTGAAGGTATTTCCCGGTGTCTTCAGGACATGGATAGACGTCCAATTTCGACGTCAATCTTGAATGATCTCCTTGTTCTGAAGAAAGCCAGCATGTATTTTCAAACACTACAAAAGTAAGTCGTCTTGATTTAGCTGTGAGGAAATGCATGAGAGCCTTTCTACATTAAGTCATTAAACATTCTGAATTTGATACAGAGAGGTAGAGACTACATCTGACAAGTTCTCCGTTTTGTCCAAAACTGAAATGGAAGCTGTAGCTTGATCTGATTGGATTTAATTTGGTGTATGTTTTTGTGTGGCCTTGTGTGTGTGTGTGTGTTTGTTTGTTTGTTTGTTTGTGTGTATTGTTTATGTAGCCTTCAGTGTGTGTGTGTGTGTGTGTGTGTGTGTGTGTGTGTGTGTGTGTGTGTGTGTGTGTGTGTGTGTGTGTGTGTGTGTGTGTGTGTGTGTGTGTGTGGAGGAGGGGCTATGGATTGCCTATTCCCCGGTCATTCCCCAGTGTGTATTTCTGGCTGAGGAGCTGTAGTGTGGTCAAAGCAGACTGAGTCAGAGTTTGTAGTGTCAGGCAGACAGGCAGTTCTAAAGGGCTAGTCTGTGTGCTATGGATTTCATGGAGGTGTTTTTTGTCTCTCTTGGCACTGCAGTCATTGTCTTTTATGGAGTGAAAATGGTCCGCTTCGCTAAGATGTTTCATCCCAGAGTTTGGTTCCCGCAGCCAGAGTCCTTCTTTACATCCATGGGAGAGTGGGCAGGTAAGCTCTGAGTGTGTGTTTATGTGTGTGTGTTGACATGTTTAACTATACTTGTGGGGTGTGTGTGTGTGTGTGTGTGTGTGTGTGTGTGTGTGTGTGTGTGTGTGTGTGTGTGTGTGTGTGTGTGTGTGTGTGTGTGTGTGTGTGTGTGTGTGTGTGTGTGTGTGTGTGTGTTCACTGAATATTGCCATTGGAGGCGAAAGTAAGTTATTGTATAAGTAAGTAATTAGGAAGAATCATCTGTAAGTAATGTCTCATGAAGTGGTTAAACATTTATATGAAAATGTTATACTTGAATGCCTTTCCCTGTAACACCCTGTGGCATCAAACCTCTGACTAGCTGGCTCTAAGGTATTGCACTTGATGTAAAGAAGTGTGGCAACTTGTGGTCACAGTGTGATCTCACTGTGCAAATTATACTGAAGGGCAACGAGTTCCATCTGGACCCAGATTAAACCCATTCATTTTTTCCCCAGATCATTAAATGTCTGGGTGCCTGGGGAACACTGTAAGGTCATTCACAGCCCAGTGGTTCAGTTAGGAGATTTTAAAGGGACAATCAGCAGTTGCTGTATCAATTTTTGGACTTATATTATAAATTAATAATATTCACCCATTGATTCTTGAAGAATATAACTTCTAAATGCCTCATGAGTTTAGTTCTACGGTCATACCCCATCAGAACCTAAAAGATACGCATTTTATAAGCCAATGTTTGTAAATAAAGTAAACGTAAACAAACACTATATAGCCTCAAAACATAGTTAAAACTAAAATGTTGATATCATGGATGGTCAGTTCTTGTATCCATAGCTCTGTCTATGAATTTGAGAGTGGTTACATTTCTTCAGCTGTAAGATCAGCTGTAAGGTGTAAGGTTCCTCACTGTTTTATTTGGCGCATGTGACTAATAAAATTTGATTTGATTTGATTTTGATTTGTTCCGTCAGCTTTTTACTGAAACAGGGGCGGGGATTACACTTTGTTATTGTTTCTACTGCTGATTGTCCCTTTAATTAATAAAGAATAGAGGGGAGTTTTGGTGAGTGAATTAAAGTTGTTTTTAACACAACTATCAATGTCATGCCATAACTATCAATGTCATGCCATAACTATCAATGTCATGACACAGCTATCAATGCCATTTTAATGTCACAGATTTTTGGGGGGTTTGTATCATTTGATTTACACAACATGCCTACCACTTTGAAGATGCAAAATTATTTTTATTGTGAAACAAACAAGAAATAACACGAAAAAAAACAGAAAACCTGAGCGTGCATAACTATTCACCCACCCAAAGTCAATACTTTGTAGAACCATCTTTTGCAGCAATTACAGCTGCAAGTCTCTTGGGGTATGTCTATTTAAGCTTGGCACATCTAGCCACTAGGATTTTTGCCCATTCTTCAAGGCAAAACTGCTCCAGCTTCTTCAAGTTGGATGGGTTCCGCTGGTGTACAGCAATCTTACCACAGATTCTCAATTGGATTGAGATGCCGATGGCAGCATGATGCTGACACCACCATGCTTCACTGTGGGGATGGTGCTTTGGGGGTGATGAGAGGGGTTGGGTTTGCACCAGACATAGCGTTTTCATTGATGGCCAAAAAGCTAAATTTTTGTCTCATCTGACCAGAGTACTTTCTTCCATATGTTTGGGGAGTCTCCCACATGCCTTTTGGCAAACACCAAATGTGTTTGCTTATTTTTCTCTTTATGCAATGGCTTTTTTCTGGCCACTCTTCCGTAAAGCCCAGCTCTGTGGAGTGTACGGCTTAAAGTGGTCCTATGGACAGATACTCCAATCTCCACTGTGGAGCTTTGCAGCTCCTTCAGGGTCATCTTCGGTCTCTTTGTTGCCTCTCTGATTAATGCCCTCCTTGCCTGGTCCGTGAGATTTGGTGGGCGGCCCTCTCTTGGCAGGTTTGTTGTGGTGCCATATTCTTTCAATTTTTAAAAATAATGGATTTAATGGTGGTCCGTGGGATGTTCAAAGTTTTGGATATATTTTTTTATAGCCCAACCCTGATCTGTACTTCTCCACAACTTTGTCCTTGACCTGTTTGGAGAGCTCCTTGGTAATCATTGTGTCACTTGCTTGGTGGTGCCCCTTGCTTAGTGGTGTTGCAGACTCTGGGGCCTTTCAGAACAGGTGTATATATACCGAGATTATGTTACAGATCATGTGACACTTAGATTGCACACAGGTGGACTTTATTTAGCTAATTATGTGACTTCTGATGGTAATTGGTTGCACCCGATCTTATGTAGGGGCTTCATAGCAAAGGGGGTGAATACATATGCATGCACCATTTTTTTTTTGATTTACATAGTCAGACTTACAGCGCCTTCAGGAAGTATTCACACCCCTTTACTTTTTTGACATTTTGTTGTGTTACAAAGCGGGATTAAAAAGGATTTAATTGTTATTTTTTCGTCAACAATCTACACACACTACTCTGTAATGTCAAAGTGGAAGAAAAATTCTAAGATTTGTAATAATAAATATGAAAAAGAAAACACTATCTTGATTAGATAATTGTTCAACCCTGTGAGTCAATACATGTTAGAATAACATTTGGCAGAGATTACAGCTGTGAGTTTTTCTGGGTAAATCTCTAAGAGTTTTGCACACCTGGATTGTACAATATTTAACATTATAATTTTTTAAATTCTTCATGCTCTGTCAAGTTGGTTGTTGATCATTGCTATACAGCCATTTTCAAGTCTTGCCATATATTTCAAGCGAACAGTGGTACTTAGTGATGTGTTGTGTTGGATTTTCCCAAAACATAACGCTTAATTTAAAAGTTAATTTCTTTGCCACATGATTTGCAGTATTACTTTAGTGCATGATTTTAAAAATGTATATTGTGTACAGCCTTCCTTCTTTTCACTCTGTCAAATAGGTTTGTATTGTGAAGTAATTGTGCACTCTCCTCAAACAATAGCATGGTAATCTTTCACTGTAATAGCTACTGTAAATTGGACAGTGACATTAGATTAACAAGAATTTAAGCTTTCGGCCCAAATCTGATACAGTTGAAGTCAGAAGTTTACATACACTTAGGTTGGAGTCATTAAAACTTGTTTTTCAACCACTCCACAAATTTCTTGTTAACAAACTATAGTTTTGGCAAGTCGGTTAGGACATCTACTTTGTGCATGACACAAGTAATTTTTCCAACAATTGTTTACAGACAGATTATTTCACTTATAATTCACTGTATCACAATTCCAGTGGGTCAGAAGTTTACATACACTAAGTTGACTGTGCCTTTTAAACAGCTTGGAAAATTCCAGAAAATTATGTCATGGCATTAAAAGCTTCTGATAGGCTAATTGACATCATTTGAGTCAATTGGAGGTGTACCTGTGGATGTATTTCAAGACCTACCTTCAAACTCAGTGCCTCTTTGCTTGACATCATGGAAAAATCGAAAGAAATCAGCCAAGACCTCAGAAAAAAATGGTAGACCTCCACAAGTCTGGTTCATCCTTGGGAGCAATTTCCAAATGCCTTAAGGTACCACGTTCATCTGTACAAACAATAGTACGCAAGTATAAACACCATGGGACCACATAGCTGTCCTACCGCTCAGGAAGTCTTCTGTCTCCTAGAGATGAATGTACTTTGCTGTTGTTCTGGGATTGATTTGCACTTTTCGCACCAAAGAACCTTGTGAAGATGCTGGAGGAAACAGGTGCAAAAGTATCTATATCCACAGTAAAACGAGTCCTATATCGACATAACCTGAAAGGCCGCTCAGCATGGAAGAGGCCACTGCTCCAAAACCGCCATAAAAAAGCCAGACTACGGTTTGTAATTGCACATGGGGACAAAGATCGTACTTTTTGGAGAAATGTTCTCTGGTCTGATGAAACAAAAATAGAACTGTTTGGCCATAATGACCATCATTATGTTTGGTGGAAAAAGGGGGACACTTGCAAGCCGAAGAACACCATCCCAACCATGAAGCACGGGGGTGGCAGCATCATGTTGTGGGGGTGCTTTGCTGCAGGAGGGACTGGTGCACTTCACAAAATAGATGGCATCATGAGGTAGGAAAATTATGTGGCTATATTGAAGCAACATCTCAAGACATCTGCCAGGAAGTTAAAGCTTGGTTGCAAAATTGTCTTCCAAATGGACAATGACCCCAAGCATACTTCCAAAGTTGTGCAAAATGGCTTAAGGACAACAAAGTCAAGGTATTGGAGTGGCCATCACAAAGCCCTGACCTTGTCCTATAGAAGGTTTGTGGGCAGAGCTGAAAAAGCGGGTGCGAGCAAGGAGGCCTACAAACCTGACTCAGTTACACCTGCGGAAATAAATAATTATCTGTACTATTATTCTGACATTTCACATGCTTAAAATAAAGTGGTGATCCTAACTGACCTAAAACAGGGAACTTTTACTGGAATTAAATGTCAGGAATTGTGAAAAACGGAGTTTAAATGTATTTGGCTAAGGTGTATGTAAACTTCCAACCTCAAATGTAGATGAGATCATTTTAAAATTATGTTTAACACCGAAATCATGTTAAACACTATTATTGCACACAGAGTGAGTCAATGAAACATATTATGTGACTTGTTAAGCAAATGTTTACTACTGAATTTATTTAGGCTTGCCATAACAAAAGGGTTGTATACTTATTGATTCAAGACATTTCAGCTTTTCATTTTTGATTTATTTTGAAAAACATAATTTCACTTTGACATCATGGGTATTGTGTGCAGGCCAGTGATCTAAATTGAATCCATAAAAAAAAATCAGTCTGTAACACAACAAAATGTGGAAAGGATGTGAATACTTTCTGAAGGCACTGTATATAGTCAGACTTATATAGTCAGACTTATCAGGCCCTCTATGGGAGTGGCTGAAAGTCTCCGAGTCAGTTTCCTAAAAGATCATATCCTGACTGACCTAATATTATACCACACGGTATGGGACATTGAGGGCTACGCAATCAAAATACATACACGCCAACACACAGGGACACACACAACTAGTCCTGTGGTCCTGAGGGAGCAGTCAACGTGTGTTACTAAGTCCTCTTCTCCTCCTTTGAGTGTGTTCTGCCTCCCACAGTGCTATAAACTGTGGTGTTCTCTTTCCCCATAAAGGACCAACAATACGCAGCCTGACCACCTCCCTTTTCCCAAGCTCTGCTTCTATTCCATTCCAATCCACACAGGGGGAAAAAAGTAATTAGAACAGTATGTTCCGGAGCGTATTATCCTCTTCCTTCTCCTTAACCTGGAGGAGTCTTTCAAGCTCATTTGAAATCAAATGAACATACGTTTGTTTCTCTTCCTCCCTTTCCTTTCACTATCAAGCCTTTTTGAGTGTTTGTGACATGTTTGGTTAGAGTGTGTGTGTGTGTGTGTATGTGTGTGTTTGTGTAGCCTTCAGTGTGTGTTTTTTTTGTTGTGTGTGTTTGTGTAGCCTTCAGTATCCCATACCGTGTTGTTTCTAATTCTTCCTCTGTGGGAAGTTTCTGGTGTGTCAAGATGTGCTTTGCATTTGTTCTTGCTTCATCTCTCTGCCCTGAAGCAATGCAGGAGAAGACAGGAGTCAAGAGGAGGAAAACAGACAGTCTGGACATTGTACATTCAGAGGAGACTGGATATACTTCAGCTAGCTACTGAGGGAGAAAGACACACAGGCTAGCTTGGACAGCCCTAAGACCACTCAGTTCCGTTAAGATACTGCTGCCTTTGTTATATTAATGTCAATAACCAATGCTCCCTTAACATCCCTCCCTTCCCCTCAGAGTGGAACATACCAGGGCTTCTGTGGTAGAGTTTGGTTCGAAGGTTCTCGAAGGCTGGAGTTGCTATTCTGAACTTTTATGTTCACTATCACTGTGTGTGTGTGTGTGTGTGTGTGTGTGTGTGTGTGTGTGTGTGTGTGTGTGTGTGTGTGTGTGTGTGTGTGTGTGTGTGTGTGTGTGTGTGTGTGTGTGTGTGTGTGTGTGTGTGTGTGTGTGTGTGTGTGTGTTCCCAAGCATATACAATTAGTGAATTGCATTAGACAAACACAAACAACGAGATTCTTCTGGCCTGTTGGTTTACCGAGGCATTTGTTCGCTCTTCAAGCCAGGCACTGCCTCATGGTCAGAAAGTATGGATGAGTTTGTTACTGGGACCACAGAGAAATAAACACTGGACTGCAAATACCGCAGCAATATAGAAAACACTCCAAATTAATTCTGCAGTTTATGAAAGTAATGTATCTCTTTTGCTAGCATGACACTGCTAGCATGACACTGTATAAAAATTAATAGTCCAAATCTGAAATTATAGTGTTTTGCTTAGTTGCCCAACACAATTCACCCTGAATTCTATTTGGAGAGAGTTCTACTTAAGTGATAATGCCTGAGAAGCTGGCAAAACTTAGTCTCGGGCCGGCAAACCGGGCCAATATATTCACCAAACACCGGCTTCGAGGGCATTATCACATTTATACAACGGGTTACCAACATTTTGATTAATTTATCCATACTATTTAATATTTCCAAAATATATATTTCCGACACAAATCTAGGGTTGCTACCCAAGCCAGCTGGTCATTCGTTCTATCGGTTCGGTTGCCAGAGATGCGACCCAGTTGTTCAGTCTTTTTGTTCTTTACCTATGGATGCAACCCAGACGTTCATTCTAAATGTTCCATTGCTGTACTGGCTGACAACGTTCTTATCCCTTGCTTGCTAGATAGCCAACTATGGCTAACTTACAGTCACGTCAAACAGTGCAGCCAGAATAATAGTTTAAGCTGTTTTCTAGTGACGTTTATTTGGATACATCCATAACAATGAGCTAATGAAGCACGATTTCGCCTGGCATAGAACATGTGCTCTCTCGTCAGGACACTGTTGTTCAGAGGAGCTAGCCAACAACACAGCTAACACAATAACCTCAAACTGAAGCTGGAAAGACTGCAAACTAGCTGCTCTTCGTTTCACCTTTTTTCAAATTGACATTTCTTTGTAAATATCCAGAAAAATGATGCCAGCTGATTCATGACTTCAACTGGCTGAGAAACTCTGCCTGCCTGTCTCTCTCTCGTCCCGAACCCGACACGTTCATTACTATGGGACAGCTGGAGATCAAATTTAAATATTGAAACAATGTTTTATTAAGTGTCAGAGAGACAGAAAGCAAGGTTTGTACAAATCTCTGCTGTTGAAAACTAAATGTTAGTCTAAAACAAATGTGAGATAATGTCTAGATGTTTTTTATAGTGGAGATCAAGTTTATAAGGTGCCTGGCTGGGCTGATGAGACAGTGGATTGCAGTCAGATGGAACAGAGTAAATAGGCATTTAACGTTGTAGATTTAGCCGGTGGTAACTTGTGGAATAGACACCAGCTGGAATGCAGTTTTAACCAATCAGCATTCAGCATTAGACACACCCATTGTATAATGTCAAACATCTGACAGTGCTATAAAACACACAGACAGTTCTAGAATGAGTACATACTGCATGTGTGTGCGTGTATGTGTGCGTATGTGTGTGTGCGTGAACAGAAATCAGACGCATCAGGACAAAGGTCAAATTAAACACACAGAGACTGATCTCCTGTTGGTTCTCTGTCCTTGCGGTCCTTTTATCAGAACTGAGGAACACGCTGTATGTATATGAGTACACTGTGTCAGGACAAGATAGCACATGCAAACAAACACAGAAGAAAATTCCTATTTTTATTGTCTGCAGAAGAGGAGAGGGAAGAGGAAAGGGAAGTTCTAAGTGGAGCAGTACACCCATGCTGTGGTGAATGAAGCCTGTGCTGGTGGGAAATGTTACTGCCTGGTTACTTCTATCAGCTATGTGGAAAGAGATTTTCCAGTGACATCCTATCCCATCTTCCTCTGTTGCAGTGGTCACTGGTGGGTCAGACGGAATAGGGAGGGCATATGCCTTTGAAGTAAGTTCCCATTGTTGTTTCTGATGATGCCTGTGACATCCCACCTGTCCATCACTATCTCCTACGGTTTGAAGCTACCTGTCTGTCCATCACTAACTCCTGTGGTTCAATCCCACCTGTCCATCACTAACTCCTGTGGTTCAACTCTACCTGTCTGTCCATCACTAACTCCTGCGGTTCAACCCTACCTGTCTGTCCATCACTAACTTTGGTGGTCAATCCTACCTGTCTGTCCATCACTAACTCCGGTGGTTCAACCCTGCCTGTCTGTCCATCACTAACTCCTGTGGTTCAACCCTACCTGTCTGTCCATCACTAACTCCGGTGGTTCAACCCTGCCTGTCTGTCCATCACTAACTCCTGTGGTTCAACTCTACCTGTCGTTACATCACTAACTCCTGTAATTCAACTCTACCTGTCGTTCCATCACTAACTCCTGCGGTTAAACCCTACCTGTCGTTCCATCACTAACTCCTGTGGTTCAACCCTACCTGTTGTTTCATCACTAACTCCTGTGGTTCAACCCTACCTGTTGTTTCATCACTAACTCCTGTGGTTCAACCCTACCTGTCTGTCCATCACTAACTCCTGCGGTTCAAACCTACCTGTCTGTCCATCACTAACTCCTGCGGTTCAACCCTACCTGTTGTTTCATCACAAACTCCTGCGGTTCAACCCTACCTGTCTGTCCATCACTAACTCCTGTGGTTCAACCCTACCTGTCTGTCCATCACTAACTCCTGCGGTTCAACCCTACCTGTCTGTCCATCACTAACTCCTGTGGTTCAATCCTACCTGTTGTTCCATCACTAACTCCTGTGGTTCAACCCTACCTGTCTGTCCATCACTAACTCCTGTGGTTCAACCCTACCTGTCTGTCCATCACTAACTCCTGCGGTTCAACCCTACCTGTTGTTTCATCACAAACTCCTGCGGTTCAACCCTACCTGTCTGTCCATCACTAACTCCTGTGGTTCAACCCTACCTGTCTGTCCATCACTAACTCCTGTGGTTCAACCCTACCTGTCTGTCCATCACTAACTCCTGCGGTTCAAACCTACCTGTCTGTCCATCACTAACTCCTGCGGTTCAACCCTACCTGTTGTTTCATCACAAACTCCTGCGGTTCAACCCTACCTGTCTGTCCATCACTAACTCCTGTGGTTCAACCCTACCTGTCTGTCCATCACTAACTCCTGTGGTTCAACCCTACCTGTCTGTCCATCACTAACTCCTGCGGTTCAACTCTACCTGTCTGTCCATCACTAACTCCTGCGGTTCAACCCTACCTGTTGTTTCATCACAAACTCCTGCGGTTCAACCCTACCTGTCTGTCCATCACTAACTCCTGTGGTTCAAAACTACCTGTCTGTCCATCACTAACTCCTGAGGTTCAACCCTACCTGTCTGTCCATCACTAACTCCTGGGGTTCAACCCTACCTGTTGTTCCATCACTAACTCCTGTGGTTCAACCCTACCTGTCTGTCCATCACTAACTCCTGTGGTTCAACCCTACCTGTCTGTCCATCACTAACTCCTGTGGTTCAACCCTACCTGTTGTTCCATCACTAACTCCTGTGGTTCAACCCTACCTGTCTGTCCATCACTAACTCCTGTGGTTCAAACTACCTGTTGTTCCATCACTAACTCCTGTGGTTCAACCCTACCTGTCTGTCCATCACTAACTCCTGTGGTTCAACCCTACCTGTCGTTTCATCTCTAACTCCTGTGGTTCAACTCTACCTGTCTATCTATCACTAACTCCTGTGGTTCAATCCCACTTGTGCAGCTGGCAGGACGTGGGCTGAACGTGGTGATCCTGAGCAGAACCAAGGACAAACTGGATCGGGTGGCACTGGAGATAGGTGGGTGGAACTAACATCCTTCTTCTTCTTGTTCTGGGATGAGCAACATTGTCATTGGGGACTGTTTAGATGTTAGGTCAATGGGATCAATGACGTATCTATTGATCTTCATTCTGTGACATTGCTCTTTCACAGAAGAAACCACGGGTCAGAAAGTGAAAGTGATCGTAGCCGACTTCACTGAGGATGACATGTACGAGTGCATTGAGGCGAAGCTGAAAGGCTTAAATATTGGTGTATTAGGTACGTGGTTTTCAGATTTTTATAAGTGCAGTATGTCGTGTAATTCAGTTGTATTTATTGTAAATGTTAAAAATGAGATTATAAACGGGGTGGTTTGAGCTCTAAATGCTGATTGGCTGAAAGTCATGGTATATCAGACTAAATTCCACGGCTATGACAAAAAATATATATATTTTTACGGTTCTAATTACGTTGGTAACCGGTTTTAATAGCAATAAGGCACAATAAGGGTTTGTGGTATATGGCCAATATACCACAGCTAACGGCTGTATCAAGGTACTCCGTGTTGCATTGTGCATTCAGAACAGCCCTAAGCCAAGGTTCACTGGCCATATACCACACCTCCTTGGGACTTATTGCTTAAGTATAGTATTATAAATAAAACAAGGAGAAATAATGATCTCCAAAAATGGTCTATCTAATGCCAATGAAAGTTAACATCCAATCCACACAGTGAATAACGTGGGGATTCTACCCAGTCATATTCCCTGCAAGTTCCTGCAGACTAAAGACCTGGAACAGGTGAGAGGAGACAGACACTATTGGTTATCTATTAGCCTGTCCTCGTACCTCACATGTCTTCTCACCTACATTGATGTTACCTGGTGGGAGACGGAAGACAAGGAAAGGGAAACATACTTCACTATTGTATTTTTTTTCCTTCCAGAAAATTACTGAAGTGATCAACTGCAATGTGAAAGCCTTGGTCAAGGTGGGTAGACCTACTGATATTGAATTCCATCAGGTGTTTATGCTTAAAAGGTATAACTCAGGATGTTGGCAATGACGCCCTTTATCTACTTCCCCAGAGTCAGATGAACTCTTGGATACCATTTTTATGTCTCTGTGTGCAGTATGAGGGAAGTTATAGGTTGTTTCACGGGCCAATGCTAAGTAGCGTTAGCGCAATGAGTGGAAGTCTATGGGTATCACTTTAGGTGTCTTCTTGTTTTTAACGGACTTGTCTTATACTTTATCCCACAGATGTGCCAAATAGTCCTGCCAGGGATGGAGATAAGGTGTTTTGGAGAGAGGTTTTCCTCAATATAATATTGAGACTTCACACTGTCAATTAATCAAAAGTCTAGTTTACTGAAATGGTCTGTTAATTGCTTGATGAACATATGTTGATGAATGTTAGGAGTAGAGCTTGAGTAGTCCTGACCAGAGCCATGTATTTGGATGTATATTCTCTTATGTCCTTACAGAGGGAAGGGAATGATCGTGAACATCTCCTCTGGTGTGGCCAGTGTTCCTTCCCCCATATACACCATGTACTGTGCATCAAAGGCTAGTACAGATCTGCTCTGTCTTTCATTTTGAAATTGCTTCACTTAGCTTAATTTAAGTACAGGATGATCAGTAAGTTGTTGAAAAATGATTCTGGAATTAGTAGTTTGTGTAACAAATAATCAAAGTGATTTCAACGTTTCTATGTGTCGGTCTTTGTCCAGGTGTTTGTGGAGAGGTTCTCTCAAGGTCTGCAGGCTGAATATAAAGCTAAAGGAGTCATGATACAGGTGCAGTGATACATCTAAGCATCAGTGTGCATGGATCTATTTTACATTCATATGAAAAGGGGGAAGGGTGCTCAAATGATCCGTATGTGCACTGACTGAGCTGGGGTCAATTCTATAGAAATTCAGTCAGTTTAGCAGGTGAATTGAAATTCTAGCTAAATCAATCATTTAAAAAAGTACTCAAGGGAAATAAATGGCACTTTTCAATTGGAAGTTGAATTCACTTGACTGAATTGAAATGGAACTGACCTCTGACTTTGTCTGCTCTATTTGTCTGATTTACTCTATTTATCTTTCCTGTATCTCTGTCTCACAGGCAGTGGCTCCATTTGGCGTGTCCACCCCCATGACGGGCTACCAGAAGCCCAACATGGTGACCCTGACAGCGGAGGACTTTGTCAGGTCGTCCCTGGAGTACCTCCTAGCCGGGGACAAGACCTACGGCAGCATCTGTCACACAGTACTGGTAAAATACATGAGAACATTTACAGATATGGAAAGGAGAAGTGTTTACAGTGTATAGTCAGTGCCATCACTGAAACCATGCCACTTGCCTCTCTCTCTCCTGCAGGGTTGGATGGTAAAGACTGTTCCCAAGCAGATCCTCCATAGTGAGAGCATGCAGGACAGTCTACTGGAGTATGTGAAGAAAAGACTGGGGAAATAGGTGATAGATCACTTGCAACACATACACTATTTTATCATCATATACTGTGCTTTCAGAAAGTATAGCACCCCTTGACTTTTTCCACATTTTGTTGTGTTACGGCCTGAAATTGATTAAATTGAGATTGTGTAAATGGCCCATAATGTTTTTAGACATTTTTACAAATGAATAAAAATTAAAAGCTGAAATTTCTTGAGTCAATAGGTATTCAACCCCTTTGTTATGGCAAGCCTAAATAAGTTCATGAGTAAAAATGTCCTTAACAAGTCAATAAGTTGCATGGACTCACTCTGTGCTCAATAATAATGTTTAACATGATTGTTGAATAACTACCTCATCTCTGTACCCCACACATACAATTGTCTGTAAGTTTCAGTCGAGCAGTGAATTTCAAAACACAGATTCAACCAGAAAGACCAGGGAGGCTTTCCAATGCCTCGCAAAGAAGGGCACCTATTGTCAATGGGTAAAAATAAAAAAGCAGATATTGAATATCCCTTTGAGCATGCCAAAGTTATTAATTACACTTTGTCACTTCAAATTAAAACTTCTTAGGGTTAGGCCCCTTTTTTCTCAATTTCCGCCTGAATGACGTGCCCAAAGTAAACTGCCTGTAGCTCAGGCCCTGAAGCCAGGATATGCATATACTTGGTACCATTGGAAAGACAACACTTTGAAGTTTGTAGAAATGTAAAAATTATGTAGGAGAATATAACACAATAGATATGGTAGGAGAAAATCCAAAGAAAAACCAATCAGACATTTCTTTGTTTTGAGAGACCATCCTCAGAATGGCAAGCACGAGGTTTTTTTGAAAATTAGCTCCCTGGATGCAATTCCTATGGCTTCCACATGATGTCAGGAGTCTATGTTCAAGGTGTCAGGCTTGTAACTTCAAAAATGAAGAAGAAATATCAGTTTTAGTACAGGGACACAGTCTTGGAAATTCGTGTTTGCGCGTGCCATGAAGACAGGACGCACCTGATAAAATCGGTTTCCTATTGAACATACTTCTTTCCGTAAGAAATATTATAGTTTGAATACATTTTAGGGTATCTGAGGGGTAAATAGAAACTTATTTTGACTTATTGAAACAACATTTAGGGGTAGATTTTTGGATTCCTTTCTCTGCATGTTGAACGAGTGGATTACTTAAATTGACAGCGCCTTTGGATGACAAATCAGAGGAAGATTTTCAGAAAGTAAGTGAATATTTAATCGCTATTTGTGAATTTATGAAACCTGTGCCGGTGAAAAAATATTTTGATGTGGGGCGCCGTCCTCAAACAATCGCATGGCATGCTTTCGCTGTAATAGCTACTGTAAATCGGACAGTGCAGTTAGATTAACAAGAATTGAAGCTTTCAACCGATAGAAGACATATGTACCTAAATGTTTAATATCCATGATTATTTATTTGAATTGCGCGCCCTCCAGTTTCACCAGAAGTTGTCCCGCTAGCGGGATGCCTAGCCCCTTACACCCAGTCATTGCAAAGATACAGGTGTCCTTTGTAACTCAGTTGCCGGAGAAGAAGGAAACCACTCAGGGATTTCACCATGAGGCCATTGGTGACTTTAAAACAGTTAGAGTTTAATGGCTGTGATTGGAGAAAACTGAGGATTGATCAACAACATTGCAGTTACTCCTCAATGCTGACAGAGTGAAAATAAGGAAGCCTGTACAGAATAAAACATATTCCAAAACATGCATCCTGTTTGCAACAAGGCACTAAATACTGCAAAAAATGTGGCAGTTAACTTTTTTTCCTGAATACAAAGTGTTATGTTTGTGGCAAATCCAATACAACACATTTCTAAGTACCACTCCATATTTTCAAATGTAGTGGTGGTTGCATCGTGTTATGGGTATGCTTGTAATTGTTAAGGTATAACGGCTCTCGTTGTTAGAAGTAGAAGTGGACCAAAGCGCAGCGTGATAAGTGTTCATGATTCTTTATTTTCACAACACACTCAAACCAAAATAACAAAAGGCGAAAAAACGAAAGCGCACAGTTCTGTCAGGCAACCGAATGCTAAACAGAAAATAACCTCCCACAAACACAGGAAGAAAACAGGCTGCCTAAGTATGATTCCCAATCAGAGACAACGATAGACAGCTGCCTCTGATTGGGAACCACACTCGGCCCAAAAACAAAGAAACAGAAAACATAGATTTTCCCACCTGAGTCATGCCCTGACCTAATCAAACATAGAGAATAATAAGGATCTCTATGGTCAGGGCGTGACAGTACTCCCCCCCCAAAGGTGCGGACTCCGGCCGCAAACCTGAACCTATAGGGGAGGGTCCGGGTGGGCATCTCCTCTTGGTGGAGGCTCCGGTGCGGGACACAGATCCCCCTCCGCTTGGGGTTCCCCCCACTTTCATGGAACCGGACCGTGGATCGTCGCCGGAGGCTCTGGACTGGGATCCCCCACTGGAGGCTCCGGACTGCCGACCGTCACTGGAGGCTCCGGACTGGGGACCGTCGCTGGAGGCTCCGGACTGGGGACCGTTGCTGCTGGCTCCGTGCCATGGATCATCACTGGAGGCTCCGGGCCATGGATTATCACTGGAGGCTTCGTGCCATGGATCATCCCTACAGGCTCCGGGCCATGGATCATCACTGGAGGCTTCGTGCCAAGGATTATCACTGGAGGCTTCGTGCCATGGATTATCACTGGAGGCTACGGGCCATGGATTATCACTGGAGGCTTCGTGCTATGGATCATCACTGGAGGCTCCAGGCCATGGATCATCACTGGAGGCTTCATGCCATGGATCATCACTGGAGGCTTCGGACCATGGATCATCACTGGAGGCTTCGGACCATGGAGCCAGAACAGGTCTCACCAGACTGGGGAGACGCACTGGAGACCGGGTGCACGGAGCTGGCACAGGATATACTGGGCCATGGAGGCGCACTGGAGGTCTGGAGCGTAGGGCTGGCACAACCCGTCCTGGCTGGATGCTCACTTTAGCCAGGCAAGTGTGGGGCGCTGGCACAGGCCGAACTGGGCTGTGAAGGCGCACTGGCGACACAGTGCGTAGAGCTGGCGCAGGATATCCTGGACCGAGGAGACGCACCAGAGACCAGGAGCGCTGAGCTGGCACAATCCATCCTGGCTGAATGCTCACTTTAGCCTGGCAAATGCGGGGAGCCGGCTACGAGTGCCTCGGGCTGTGAATGTGCACTGGGGATACCGTACGCATCACTGCATAACACGGTGCCTGACTGGTCACACACTCCCCACAGTAAGCATGGGGAGTTGGCTCAGGTCTCAATCCTGACTCCGCCAATCTCCCCGTGTGCCCCCCCCCCCCCCAATTTTTAGTGGGAGCTGCCTCTCGGGCTTCTGTCGTTGCCGAGACTCCCGATCTCATCACCTTTCCTCCCTTGCTGCTTCCACCTGTTCCCATGGGAGGCGATCCCATCTGGCCTGGATCTCCTCCCACGTCCAGGATCCTTTGCCGTCCAGGATGTCCTCCCATGTCCAACTATCCTGGCCACGCTGCTTGGTCCGTTTTTGGTGGGAGGTTCTGTAACGGCTTTTGTTGTTAGAAGTTGAAGTGGACCAAAGCGCAGCGTGGTAAGTGTTCATGATTCTTTATTTTCACAACACACTCAAACCAAAATAACAAAAGGCGAAAAAACGAAAGCGCAGAGTTCTGTCAGGCAACAGAATGCTAAACAGAAAATAACGTCCCACAAATACAGGAAGAAAACGGGCTGCCTAAGTATGATTCCCAATCAGAGACAACGATAGACAGCTGCCTCTGATTGGGAACCACACTCGGCCCAAAAATAAAGAAACAGAAAACATAGATTTTCCCACCCGAGTCACGCCCTGACCTAAGCAAACATAGAGAATAATAAGGATCTCTATGGTCAGGGCGTGACATAAGGACTGGGAGTGCTATAAAGTACGAAAGTTATGGCCGGAGTCAGAAAGTTGGCTGTCAGAAGTTTTACAATAAAAGTTTACCTTTAATCCATCTACAGTATGTGCATATTTCAAGATATGGCATATGAGGGTGTGATGAGATACCCAATGGGTTCGACCGTATTTCTCTCAAAAATTGTTTGGAAAAAACTTTTGCTTCAAAACTGGAAATCAAATGACCATCCATCATTAAGACAGTGGATGAATCAAATGCATTAATATCTAAATACAACATTACAAAAACATTACAAGTACCAGAGATATTCAAATGATGAGGAATGAGAGAAATTATGGAGTGTGTGTGGGGGGCTGTGAGTGTGCACAGAGACAGTGCAAAAATAAAAAGTCAATAAAGATACAAGATGAACTCAGATAGTCCGCCTAGCCATTTCGATAGCAGATTTTACAGGTCTTCCTACTACACTGCCTGATATAGATGTCCTGGATAGCAGGGACCTCGGCCCCAGTGCACCTCGGCCCCAGTGCACGACCCTCTGTAGCGCCATGCGATCGAGGGCAGTGCTATTGCCAAACCAGGCAGTGATGCAGCCAGTCAATATGCTCTCTATGGTACAGCTGTAGAACTTTAAGGGTTTGAGGGCCAAACTTTCCTCCTGAGCCAAACTTTCCTCCTTCTTCACGACTGTGTGCGTGTGTTTGGACCATTTAAAGTGATTTGGACACAGAGGAACTTGAAGCTCTCGACCTGCTCTACTGCAGCCCCGTCGATGTGGATGGGGTTGTGCTCGTCCCCCCCCCGTTTCCTGTAGTCCACGTTCAGCTCCTTGGTCTTACTGACTTTAAGGGAGAGATTGTTGTTCTGGCACCACACTGCCAGGTCACTGTAGGCTGACTCATCGTCGCCTTTGATCAGGCCTACCACCGTTGTGTCATCAGCAAACCTGATGGTGTTGGAGTAGTGCGTGGCAACACAGTCGTGGGTGAACAGGGAGTACAGGGGACTAAGCACACAACACTGTGGGGCCCCTGTGTTGAGGGTCAGCGTGGCAGAGGTGATGTTGCCTACCCTCACCACATGGGGTCAGCCCGTTAGGAAGTACAGGATCCAGTTGCAAGGGAGGTGTTCAGACCCAGAATCCTAAGCTTGGTGACAAACTTAGAGGGGACAATGGTGTTGACCTCTGAGCTGTAGTCAATGAACAGAGCTCTCACATAGGTATTCCCCTATTCTTGGTGGGTGAGGAAAGTGTGGAGAGCAATTGAGATTGTTTAAGAAAAAAGTGAAGTAAAAAAATAAGTAAAACATTTAAAAAATAATTAAAAGAGCAGCATTAAAATAACTGTAGCGAGGCTACATACAGGGAGTACCGGTACAGAGTCAATGTGCGGGGGCACAGGTTAGCATTTCACTGTAAGGTCTACATCTGTTGTATTTGGCGCATGTGACAAATACAATTTGATTTGAAAACTGAAACCTACTTGAAGGTAACAGCGCTCACTTTTGCCCCTAATGGCAGGTTTCCACATCATCGCCCAACATCCTCAGAGAAAGTCTAATACTGACTTGTATCACGTGTGACCTGGTTGTAAAGAACACTCCTCATAAATTTCATTGAAGAACAGAGTGAAGACGTGAGACTGGAGCCATATCCACACACACACACACACACACACACACACACACACACACACACACACAGTGTGTCTGTAACTCATATCAGTGTAGTCTCATCCAGGGTGCGAGACAGACAGGATGGTGATTGAATGACCAGACAGCCAGTCTGTCTGTCTACGCTCTTCAGTAAATCACTAAAACTATTCGTATATAAGCTTTAAAAAATATAAGCCTCAACTGTGGGATAATGTGAACAACAGCTAATCAACAAGGCAACTTATTAGAATAAGAGGCAAATATAACTTTCCATCCCACTTACCGGTAGCTGATGTTGTTCCAGCTTGTCAGAGCAGGCTGACTGGCTAAGCACAGTGTGACTGGAGTGATTGGACATGATGAATTATCTTCATATGGTAAGGGAGAAAGATGGGAATAGAGTCAGAGAATATACAGTAGATAGAACAAGAAAGGGAGAGATGAGAAGGAGAGATGTTGAGAGGGAGGAGGTTAGATTGACCAAGACCAAAATCTTCCCTCGTTCTGCATATTACTGTCGGAGTCCCTTCAAGACCGAGACAGAGAGAGAAAGAGATTGAGCGAGAGGAGGGTAAACAAACAAACAAACAAACAAACAAACAGTCTGTCACTCTCATTATCAACACACAGCAAGACACAGGGGAGACAGACAGACATACACACACATATGCACGCACTCGCAAAAGAAGGCAGGCAAGGACACACACACACACACACACACCCCAACATTGTTCAGCATGTCGTGTGCGTCTCACTGATAAACCACAGTAATGGGAGCATATTAGGATGGCTGACATTATTTCAAAGAATGTAACATGTATTGTTTTTAGTCTGTCACTATCTAGTGGCAGTTTATCGTCAACACAAGCAGAAACACAGGAAGTTATGAGTTTTACATTTTATCAGGGAAAAAAAATACATATTTTTTTATTCAACCTTTATTAAACCAGGCAAGTCAGTTAAGAACAAATTCTTATTTACAATAACGGCCTACGCTGGACGACACTGCGCCAATTGTGCGCCACCCTATGGGACTACCAATCACGGCCAGATGTGATACAGCTTGGAATCAAACCAGGGTTTGTAGTGATGCCTCTTGCACGGAAATGCTGTGCCTTAGACCCCTGCCCAAATTGATCCAGAGATGCCCAAAGCCTAGTTCCTGCACCTTGGCTCCAAAGAGGAGTAGATTAAGGTTGGGCAGGGGTTGCCAACCTTACTTTTCTACCTGACAACTTTATGGTTTTTACTTTTTAATTACCGTTTATATTTTTAGTTTTTGACTCACTCAACTTTTTTTCATTCAACTTTTTCACTCCGGACGTTTTATCTGGACATGGTTCGTCAGGACTTCCAACAGCCGAAGCTAAGTAACATTAACATGATAATTGCAGTCGCTGTACTCATAATATACAGGAGAACGATCGCCTTACGGCGAGGATAGCTGTGCTGCAAGCCCAGCTTCAGACGCAATCGTTAGGCAAGGGTAATTTCAGTGTAGGAAAGGATGAAACAGCGTCTGTGCCACCAGTAAGTACAGATAGTAACGTTAGTATAAATCCCCTCGCACGGTCCCCGCAGCCGGACAACTTTCTCATGGCTTCTGGAGGGAAATGCTGTAGGAATGCTCAACCAGTGTCGCTCATTCAGCCGACAGAAACTTTCAACCGGTTCTCCCCATTAAGCAGCGAGTCGGAGTCAGAGGCCGAGCCTTCTCTGGTCTCTACTCCTCCCGTTCCGGGGTCTGAGACGCAGAAGCTTCCCACCGTTAGCTCTGACAAATTGAAAACCCTAGTCATTGGCGACTCCATTACCCGCAGTATTAGACTTAAAACGAATCATCCAGAGATCATACACTGTTTACCAGGGGGCAGGGCTACCGACATTAAGGCTATTCTAAAGAGCGAGTGTAGAGCGTATAGGGATATTGTTATCCACGTTGGCACCAACGATGTTGGGATGAAACAGTCAGAGGTCACCAAGCGCAACATAGCTTCAGCGTGTAAATCAGCTAGAAAGATGTGTCGGCATCGAGTAATTGTCTCTGGCCCCCTCCCAGTTAGGGGGAGTGATGAGCTCTACAGCAGATGTGGGACAACTCAATCGTTGGTTGAAAACTGTTTTCTGCCCCTCCCAAAAGATAGAATTTGTAAATAATTGGCCCTCTTTCTGGAACTCACCCACAAACAGGACCAAGCCTGGCCTGCTGAGGAGTGACGGACTCCATCCTAGCTGGAGGGGTGCTCTCATTTTATCTACGAACATAGACAGGGCTCTAACTCCCCTAGCTCCACAATGAAATAGGGTGCAGGCCAGGCAGCAGACTGTTAGCCAGCTTGCCAGCTTGCCAGCTTAGTGGAGTCTGCCACTAGCACAGTCAGTGTAGTCAGCTCAGCTATCCCCATTCAGACCGTGACTGTGCCTCGACCTAGGTTGGGCAAAACTAAACATGGCGGTGTTCGCCTTAGCAATCTCACTAGAATAAAGACCTCCTCCATTCCTGCCATTATTGAAAGAGATCTTGATACCTCACATCTCAAAATAGGGCTACTTAATGTTAGATCCCTCACTTCAAAGGCAGTCATAGTCAATGAACTAATCACTGATCATAATCTTGATGTGAGGTGCCTGACTGAAACATGGCTTAAGCCTGATGAATTTACTGTGTTAAATGAGGCCTCACCTCCTGGTTAAACTAGTGACCATATCCCCCGTGCATCCCGCAAAGGCAGAGGTGTTGCTAACATTTACGATAGCAAATTTAAATTTACCAAAAAAAATAATGTTTTCGTCTTTTGAGCTTCTAGTCATGAAATCTATGCAGCCTCATCAATCACTTTTTATAGCTACTGTTTACAGGCCTCCTGGGCCATATACAGCGTTCCTCACTGAGTTCCCTGAATTCCTATTGGACATTGCAGTCATGGGAGATAATATTCTAATTTTTGGTGACTTTAATATTCACATGGAAAAGTCCACAGACCCACTCCAAAAGGCTTTCGGAGCCATCATCGACTCAGTTGGTTTTGTCCAACATGTCTCTGGACCTACTCACTGCCACAGCCATACTCTGGACCTAGTTTTGTCCCGTGGAATAAATGTTGTGGATCTTAATGTTTTTCCTCATAATCCTGGACTATCGGACCACCTTTTTATTACGTTTGCAATCGCAACAAATAATCTGCTCAGACCCCAACCAAGGAGCATCAAAAGTCGTGCTATAAATTCTCAGACAACCCAAAGATTCCTTGATGCCCTTCCAGACTCCCTCTGCCTACCCAAGGACATCAGAGGACAAAAATCAGTTAACCACCTAACTGAGGAACTCAATTTAACTTTGCGCAATACCCTAGATGCAGTTGCACCCCTAAAAACTAAAAACATTTGTCATAAGAAACTAGCTCCCTGGTATACAGAAAATACACGAGCTCTGAAGCAAGCTTCCAGAAAATTGGAACGGAAATGGCGCCACACCAAACTGGAAGTCTTCCGACTAGCTTGGAAAGACAGTACCGTGCAGTATCAAAGAGCCCTCACTGCTGCTCGATCATCTTATTTTTCCAACTTAATTGAGGAAAATAAGAACAATCCGAAATTTATTTTTGATACTGTCGCAAAGCTAACTAAAAAGCAGCATTCCCCAAGAGAGGATGGCTTTCACTTCAGCAGTAATAAATTCATGAACTTCTTTGAGGAAAAGATCATGATCATTAGAAGGCAAATTACGGACTCCTCTTAAAATCTGCGTATTCCTCCAAAGCTCCGTTGTCCTGAGTCTGCACAACTCTGCCAGGACCTAGGATCAAGGGAGACACTAAAGTGTTTTAGTACTATATCTCTTGACACAATGATGAAAATAATCATGGCCTCTAAACCTTCAAGCTGCATATTGGACCCTTTTCCAATTAAACTACTGAAAGAGCTGATTTCTGTGCTTGGCCCTCCTATGTTGAACATAATGAACGACTATCCACCGGATGTGTACCAAACACACTAAAAGTGGCAGTAATAAAGCCTCTCTTGAAAAAGCCAAACCTTGACCCAGAAAATATAAAAACTATCGGCCTATATCGAATCTTCCATTCCTCTCAAAACTTTTAGAAAAAGCTGTTGCGCAGCAACTCACTGCCTTCCTGAAGACAAACAATGTATGCCAAACGCTTCAGTCTGGTTTTAGACCCCATCATAGCACCGAGACTGCACTTGTGAAGGTGGTAAATTATCTTTTAATGATGTCAGACCGAGGCTCTGCATCTGTCCTCGTGCTCCTAGATCTTAGTGCTGCTTTTGAACTTCTAATGCAAGTGGGATGCTGTGGCTTCGCAGCAATGATCAAGAGCAGCTGCTCACCGATTTGACAGCTCCAACACAGTTACACCTCCGAAACCGCCAAACAGACCGCTTGGTCTGTTTGAATCTAGGCTCTATAATCTAGCTAGTTTACACTGACCTGAAACATTCTCTATCTGTAAGTAGCACTGTTTATTTATTTTGTCCTCCCCATCGCTCAGAATTGCTGGAAACACATTTGTTTCGGGAAACCCTCAACCGGATGGAAATTATAGACCTCAAGCAGTTGTAATGATATCCACACAGCTCACGCCTGTATACTGAACTGTGCTATTGACTCCAGTTTGAGCACAGGCCTATTCCTACAGTAAACTAAATCATGACACACTATATTTATTTGAGTTAAGACTTCTTGGTCTGTTGCATTTGATGTGAGCCAGTTTCTTCTCACCGTACCTTAACATGGAAGAAAAACAGAGTTTTATTTAAAAGGTCCCTTTCTATCTCTATTGTATTCATGAAAGACACCGGCTTCTAAATTGCAGAAAACAAACGTACAATTCACTATATCGCTAAATTGGAGGTGGTGGAAGGCCGCCTTTCCATTGATGCCCCTCAAGTTCATGGTCTTTGCCAGATCATGGAAGATGGTGTGTGCCATGATCCTCCACATACTCTCTAACATCACAGCCACCTTTCAGACCTAAATAGTCAATCTGGGAACACATAGAACACAGAAAAGGGACTTCTGTTAGTTGCAATCAATCAAACAATGAAATATGTGTGTTAATAAGTCATTGACTTACATTTTTATAATAGCCTAGTAACCTCTGAAAAACAAATACGAACTGTTTGCAAGACTTCCACTATCAGAAACACAACTACTCACTCAGTTTTGGACTAAAGCAAAAAAGTCTGCGCCTCCATACAGATCTGCATATTGGTCTCAGCTAATTATACCCTAGAACAATACTTTTGAAACATTATTCTAATGGCTCACTAGGTCAGGAGATGGAATTGCAAATGTAGATTGAGCCATTAACCCTGAAACTCATCTCACCATCTTTTGCGCGCAAAGAGCCATCCTTCTTTGGGACAATGACAATAGGGCTGCTCCATTCACTTGAAGATGGCTCGACAACATCCATTTCTATCATTGTGTGGACCTCTTCCTTGAGGGCTACCACCAGCCTCTCAGGCACATGATAAGGATGCTGGGGGACAGGGTTCTGGCCAGGCTTCAAACGGATGACGTGTTCCAGGACTTTGGTTCTTCCTGGCCTCTGACTGAAGAGGGCTGGATACTTGCCAAACAGCTGCTTCAGCTCATCTTGCTTGTTTTCTTCTAGGTGAGCCAGTATGACCTCTGCTCATCCTTTCCATGCCTCGGTGACCCCATCCGACTCGTCCTCTTCTTCAACTCTGCGGACCACAAAGGACTTTCCCTTGGAGAGTTCCACTTTCTCCTCCCAGGCCTTGAGGAGGTTCACATGGTAGATTTGCTTCTCCTTACCCTTGTCCGGGTGCAGCACCTCGTAGGACACCGGGACCATCTTCCTCACGATTAGGTATGGCCCTTGCCACTGCGCAAGGAGCTTGCTGGTAGACGAGGGAAGGAGGAGCAGGACTTTCTGTCCTGGCTCAAACTCTGTGGCGAGCGTGCTGGTCATACCCTTTCTTCTGGGCCTTCTGGGCTTGCTGAAGGTTTGCCCTAGCTTCCTCTTGGTACCGCTCCAGCCTGTCTCGCATCTGGAGGACGTACTGGACCATCCCCTGTCCTGAGGTACAATGAGGGGGAAAAAGTATTTGATCCCCCTGCTGATTTTGTATGTTTGCCCACTGACAAAGAAATGATCAGTCTATAATTGTATTATAGTTTATTTGAACAGTGAGACAAACAACAAAAAAATCCAGAAAAACCCATGTCAAAAATGTTATAAATTGATTTGCATTTTAATGAGGGAAATAAGTATTTGACCCCCCCAATCAGAAAGATTTCTGGCTCCCAGGTGTCTTTTATACAGGTAACGAGCTGAGATTAGGAGCACACTCTTAAAGGGAGTGCTCCTAATCTCAGCTTGTAACCTGTATAAAAGACACCTGTCCACAGAAGCAATCAATCAATCAGATTCCAAACTCTCCACCATGGCCAAGACCAAAGAGCTCTCCAAGGATGTCAGGGACAAGATTGTAGACCTACACAAGGCTGGAATGGGCTACAAGACCATCGCCAAGCAGCTTGGTGAGAAGGTGACAACAGTTGGTGCGATTATTCGCAAATGGAAGAAACACAAAAGAACTGTCAATCTCCCTCGGCCTGGGGCTCCATGCAAGACCTCACCTCGTGGAGTTGCAATGATCATGAGAACGGTGAGGAATCAGCCCAGAACGACACGGGAGGATCTTGTCAATGATCTCAAGGCAGCTGGGACCATAGTCACCAAGAAAACAATTGGTAACACACTATGCCGTGAAGGACTGAAATCCTGCAGCGCCGGCAAGGTCCCCCTGCTCAAGAAAGCACATAGACATTCCCGTCTGAAGTTTGCCAATGAACACCTGAATGATTCAGAGGACAACTGGGTGAAAGTGTCGTGGTCAAATGAGACCAAAATGGAGCTCTTTGGCATCAACTCAACTCGCCGTGTTTGGAGGAGGAGGAATGCTGCCTATGACCCCAAGAACCCCATCCCCACCATCAAACATGGAGGTGGAAACATTATGCTTTGGGGGTGTTTTTCTGCTAAGGGGACAGGACAACTTCACCGCATCAAAGGGACGATGGACGAGGCCATGTACTGTCAAATCTTGGGTGAGAACCTCCTTCCCTCAGCCAGGGCATTGGAAATGGGTCGTGAATGGGTATTCCAGCATGACAATGACCCAAAACACACGCCCAAGGCAACAAAGGAGTGGCTCAAGAAGAAGCACATTAAGGTCCTGGAGTGGCCTAGTCAGTCTCCAGACCTTAATCCCATTGAAAATCTGTGGAGGAAGCTGAAGGTTCGAGTTGCCAAACGTCAGCCTCGAAAACTTAATGACTTGGAGAAGATCTGCAAAGAGGAGTGCGACAAAATCCCTCCTGAGATGTGTGCAAACCTGGTGGCCAAATACAAGAAACGTCTGACCTCTGATTGCCAACAAGGGTTTTGCCACCAACTACTAAGGCATGTTTTGCAGAGGGGTCAAATACTTATTTCCCTCATTAAAATGCAAATCAATTTATAACATTTTTGACATGTGTTTTTCTGGATTTTTTTGTTGTTATTCTGTCTCTCACTATTCAAATAAACCTACCATTAAAATTATAGACTGATCATTTCTTTGTCAGTGGGCAAACGTACAAAATCAGCAGGGGATCAAATACTTTTTTCCCTCACTGTATCTACTGGGGAACCCAGCACTTCTTCAGCAAGTCCAGTGGTTCCTGCACTGGCCATCCATAGAGGAGTTAGAATGGCGGGAAACCTGTCGATGCCTGAGGCACCTCCCTGTAAGCAAAAAGCAGAAGGGGTAACCACTTATCCCAGTGTCGGCCACAAACTTCCTCAGCATGTTCTTTAGCGTTTGATTGAATCTCTCTACCAGCCCATCCATTTGGGGATAGTAGGGAGTGGTCCTCAAGCCTTTAATGCCCAGCTGTCGGTGGAGTTGAACCATCAGTTGCGAAGTGAAGTTTGTCTCTTGGCCCGTCAGGATTTCATCTGGGATTCCTACATGAGAGAAGAGCTGAACAAGAGCAATGATTATTTTTGGAGTGGTTATGGAACGGAGTGGGAAGGCTTCTGGGAACCGGGTGGCATAGTCACAGATCACCAATATATACTTGTAACCTGCGCTACTCTTCTCCAAGGGTCCAACAATGTCCATTGCAATTCTCTTGAATGGGGTAGAGATAACTGGCAGTGAACATAGAGGAGCCCGGTCAGACCTACGGACAGCACTGGTTTTCTGGCACGTGGGGCATGTTTTGCAGTATGTTTGTACATCAGTATACATGAGGGCCAAAAGAAACGGGAGCCTAAGATAGGTCTTATGTTGCCCTAGATGACCTGCCCATGGAACTATATGTGCAAGGTTGAGAACAAGTGGTCTACAGGTAGATGGCACCACCAACTTCCTGCTATCTGCCTCTGACCCAAGGTAGAGTATGTGGTTGTCTACCGTGTAAATCCCCCCACATGAAGATTGACTGTCCCCAGCTAAGGCCTTGTCAAATAAACCTTTCAAGGTTGCGTCAGGCTTCTGCAGTGTAGCAAAATGTTGTGGAACATCCCATTGCACATCTAACCCAGACACGTCAGCAACAGGTACAGGGGTTCCCACATACTTCTCAAGACGCTGCTGGCGGCGTGATTTTCTGGGCCCTTTGGTTCCCCCCTCACACAAGACAGACAGAGGTTGGACACCAACTTTCGCCTGGGCATGAGTGACAACTGAGCATGACACATTAACATCAGACTGGCAAACTGACTGCTCATTTAGCTGACCCCCCACACTTCCCAACAGATCAGAGTGTATAGGCACATCCCTCCCCCAAATCATCTCAAAAGTTAGCTTCTCCATTACCCCAACTTTGAGGAGGTATTTCTGACCCTGAATCTCAACTGTGAGTTCAGCTGTGGGCTGCTGTGACTGGTCACCATGGACACATTGGATCAGTGTCTGGTGACTGTAATCAATGTCATTAACCGGTACATGACCTTTTCTGATCAACGACAGGGAACTGCCGGTGTCAATCATTGCAGTAAGAATTGTAACATTCACTTTTACAGGTACCAAGCCTGACCCTTCCCCACACTGTCTATTCTGAACACCATCCCCCTCTCTGGGCACATAACAGTAACCTGAGAGCTTGGATTTACGTAGTGGACACATTGAAGCTTTGCGCCTGTAACGGCTGTCTGTGGAAGTAGACCAAGGTGCAGCGGAGTTAGTGTTCATCTTTGAATTTTAATAAATGTAAGAGAACACTATACAAAAATAAACAAAAACGACAGCCAAACAGTCCTGTCAGGAAAAACTCTAAACAGAAACAATCCCCCACAAAACCCAAAGGAAAAACAGGCTCCTCATGTGTGACTCCCAATCAGCAACAGCGAACTACAGCTGTGCCTGATTGGGAGCCACACACAGCCCAAAACAAAGAAATACAAAAACATAGAAAAATGAACATAGAACGCCCACCCAATGTAACACCCTGGCCTAACCAAAATAAAGAACAAAAAACCCTCTCTATGGCCAGGGCGTTACAGCGCCCTTGCTGCCGGCAGTAAAAACAGGTCAGACCCCTCCCATCAGAGTGAACTGCAAGATCCCTGACCTCCAAGACACATAACCCCCAGAGTTACCTCCACCATCTCTGGCATCTCTGATGTCCCTTGTGTCTCTGAGACTCCTTGGAGCAGGTGCTGCAGGTCGTGGTGGGCCCCCTTTACGTGCATTAAGGTACTGCAGTGCAAGCTTGGCCGCCATAAGCCCGTCCTTGGGCTCGTGCTCTCTCCCCCAGGTTCGAATGTTGTGTGGTAGAACTTGTAGAAGTTGCTCGAGGATGATGACCTTACCGATTTCGTCCTGTGTCTTCTCCTCCGATCGAACCCATCGTCGGTAGAGACCCTTGAGGTGGTGGTACGTCTCTGTCCACGACTCACCCGATGGAGTCAATGCAGCTCTAAAGCGTTGACAGTAGGTCTCCGGGGAGATGTCAAACTTCACCAGCAGCGCTTCCTTCAAGCCCTTGTAGACATTAGACAGCCCCTCATCCATTTCTGTGTAAGCCTCTAAGGCCTTGCCCGTGAGCAATGGGACAAGCCTGCAGGCCCACTCTACCTCCGGCCACTGCCACATCTTGGCCATGCGCTCAAACCTCAGCAGGTAGTTTTCAATGTCCTCCCCCTGCTGGTATAATGGCATCTTTGGCTCCTTCCCCAGGAATGCTGGAAGATGGACATTTACACTGCTGGACTGGTCTCCTGGGGCTGGCCCCATCACTGCTTGGGATCCTGATGTGGAGTTGAAGTCCCTGCTGCGTCGAGCCTTTGTCGTCTTGGTGTTGGCAGACCCAATCTTGGGCTGTCACTGACGAGTTCTGATTGGTGAGGAGCTGTGAGGATAGATTGGCGTAGACCCCGGAACTCCTGCTTGAGGTCTTCGTCCTTCCTCTCAAGGCAGGTGAAAAGTTGCTGGAAAAGGGCTACCATGGTTGGGTGTGGTTCTGGTCCCCCAACTGCTCCTTCAGCCAGCTGGTCTTTTATGGCTGTATCTGCTGGTTCAACCGGTAGCTCAAACGGTTCTGGTTGTGTTTGGCCCCTTGGTCGGGCTCCTAGTTTCTCATACTTGACCTCTTCTTCACCAGACGATTCCATGGTATTCCACCCCGTTTCAACTTCAGGTACCTTTTCTGACAATTGATGCTGCTGAGAACACAATCCAGTACGTATTCCTTTACCTGTCTTGTTGGTATTCACTGATTTGTGGTGCGCCATCCCACCACTGCCACCATATGTCACGTAGAGTAGGCCAGAAGGCTAAACTGGAAAACCTAACCTCTATCAAAATAAAAAGATGGTGGAGCCGCAAAAGTTATTCTGTGCAAGGGTGTTTATTTACATAGGGATTCCAGAACGAAAAGAACAGTACTGCCATCAAACGTATACCTTATGGGACAGCTAAAAACAATGCTGCCTCCTCCACAGCTCAATCCAAAATGCCTCTCCATGAACTGAAAGAGAGGCTCCTTTTGCAGGGGTAGCCCCTCCCCTTAGAACAATTAACACTAATTAATTAAGAAATTCAAACCTACATTTTCCATTCAACCAAACATACTAAAGTATATACATTGCAACACGTTTTTTATGAAACAATATAACATTTACAAAATTACATCACTATTGACAGTGTCTTTCAATATGCCCATTTACATTAATGAGCCATTCGGGACAGGCACTACAAAGTCAGCCCATTCGCTTAGCTCGGGTCCTTATCCAGCATACCCGGAAGCTACAGAGATGGAGAGAGAGAGGAACAGAACAAACAAACAACGCACTCATCCATAACATCGATAAGTATAATAAATATTGCTTATATTAAAATGAACACTTGTCTGTTTATTTCTTTATACCATAACTGGTTACTGATGTAAGGGTGAAATGTACGTACTAAGATAAAGAAGTTAACGTGTGTGTCGACCCACATTGTTAACTTATCTGATAACGGAGCAGGGAGGAGTGATGAATGTGTGCGTGCGTTAAAGTACCAAATGCTGCCCGCGGCCAGTGACGAACTTCTACGTCACAAGCTCACTTGCGCACCAAAGTCACACATAGACCAACAAAATACCAGTAGGAGATTCAACCCTGTTAAATTATCTAGCTAACTACCGTGACAGCTAAATAATTTAAGTTGACAGTCTGCAACCAAATAGCTGTGTCCTCTCAAAACAACAGGGATCTTGAACCGGGGTAAAATTAGTTTTATATTGAATATTCGGTTTTAGAGCCAAATATACTGATAAAAGTCACCTTGTCCGAGAGTGATTTACAGCTGTGGCAAAAGTTGAGAATGACACAAATATTAATTTTCACAAAGTCTGCTGCCTCAGTTTGTATGATGGCAATTTGCATATACTCCAGAAGTTTATGAAGAGTGATCAGATGATTTGCAATGTTGCTCTTTGCCATGCAAATGAACTGAATCCCCAAAAAACATTTCCACTGCATTTCAGCCCTGCCACAAAAGGACCAGCTGACATCATGTCAGTGATTCTCTCGTTAACACAGGTGTGAGTGTTGACGAAGACAAGGCTGGAGATCACTCTGTCATGCTGATTGATTTCGAATAACAGACTTCAAAAGGAGGGTGGTGCTTGGAATCATTGTTTTTCCTGTTTTCTCTGATGAATCCTCTTTCCGATTGTTTGGGGCATCCGGAAAAAAGCTTGTCCGGAGAAGACAAGGTGAGCGCTACCATCAGTCCTGTGTCATGCCAACAGTAAAGTATCCTGAGACCATTCATGTGTGGGGTTGCTTCTCAGCCAAGGTAGTGGTTCTCACTCACAATTTTGCCTAAGAACACAGCCATGAATAAAGAATGGTACCAACACATCCTCCGAGAGCAACTTCTCCCAACCATCCAGGAGCAGTTTGGTGATGAACAATGCCTTTTCCAGCATGATGGAGCACCTTGCCATAAGGCAAAAGTGATAACTAAGTGGCTCGGGGAACAATATTTTGGGTCCATGGCCAGGAAACTCCCCAGACCTTAATCCCATTGAGAACTTGTGGTCAATCCTCAAGAGGCGGGTGGACAAACAAAACCCCACAAATACTGACAAACTCAAAGCATTGATTATGCAAGAATGGGCTGCCATCAGTCAGGATGTGACCCAGAAGTTAATTGACAGCATGCCAGGGTGGATTGCAGAGGTCTTGAAAAAGAAGGGTCAACACTTTGCATCAACTTCATGTAATTGTCAATAAAAGCCTTTGACACTTATGAAATGCTTGTAATTATACTTCAGTATTCCATAGTAACATCTGACAAAAATATCTAAACACACTGAAGCAGCAAACTTTGTGGAAATTAATATTTGTGTCATTCTCAAAACATTTGGCCACGACTGTACATGGTTTTCAAAACGTCATGCCAGGGTAAGCCTACCGAAACACAGCCCCTATTTTAAATGTTTCCAAAATACCCTATGGGAAAAAAGGTTGTACAATTATTGGAACCATTTCCCTGTTTGACTGCTAAGTTTAATGGGTTTATGGCACCTCCACTGTGGGGTTCTATTGCTAATAACCCATCCACATCCGCCCAACTTTGTGATGAAGTGAAAACTGAGGCATGCACCCTAGCCTAACCGGCTAATATAGAAAATAAGCTTTACCGACATTTTGGTAGGCTGTTAGACAACATGTCTATAATTAGACAGGCCTACATTCAGCTTCTCTTCTGCCCTAATATGTTTCCCTAAAATACTAAATAAACCCTTGCTCACCAGAATAATGACATAAATCGATAGAATGAATGCCTCAATCTATTTGACATCGGTAAAGTTCTCTGTCATCTCTGCTTTCGCGGAGCAAAGACGTTTAGGGGCCAGGGAGAAAATGCCATAACAAAAAAAAAAGGACATTTTGCACAGAAAACCTTTCTAAATGACATCAGTTTGACCGGTTCTAAGGAAATAGAAAGCTGTGAAATGACCAACATGTTTCTGATGAGATTTCAGTTTGGCTTGGATACATATTTTATGTGGTTGAAATACTATCAGCTTCTATGATGCTGATTAAAATTATGAAAGCACCCCTACAGAAGGCATCTAACTGGGCATTCATTCTCATTTTATCAAGATGCTGATAGAAAGAAATTGTTTTTCTCCAACATTTTACATACATTTGGTGTGTAATTTTACTGAGGGAAATGCCTAATTCTTCAGGAGTTAATATGAAGGCTATGTGAGAGGTTAGACCAGGCAAAAACTAAACTTAAGAATGGTAATTATAGAAATAGTGCATATAGAACAGATCTACCGCTTCTTTGACTTGCTTTCAATGAGAATGAAAGATCTATAAATTCACTTCTATGTGAATTTGGTTGGGTTGCCCAAAAAGTTACATATTGTAGCTTTAACCCATCTGAACAGTAGACTACAATTCCTTTGAGGTGCCATAGGCCTATTTAAAATCCCCATTTTGTGACTGTGTAATTTGTATAGCACCTCACAATCGTCACACATAACATAGATGGTACTGCTATCATCCTCTTTCACCACTTCAGCAAATCTCTCTCAAACATTTATTTTCTGGCCCTCCCTTTTCCCTTATTGAATGAAACTCTGGCAGTTAATTTTGATACACAGAGGGAAAGAACTAGGCTATTTGGCTTGGTGTAGGGTATTTGACCCGCCTACAGTTACATGCTGACTAGACCGGGCGCGTGCAAGTTGATTTTGTCCATCCACACAAGACACGATCAGGACACGCAGGTTGAAATATCAAAACAAACTCTGAACCAACTATATTAATTTGGGGACAAATCAAAAAGCATGAAACATTCAATGCAATTTAGCTAGCTTGTTGTTGCTTCCTAATTTGTCCTGGGATATAAACATTGGATTGTTATTTTACCTGAAATGCAAAAAGTCCTCTACTCCGACAATTAATCCACAGATAAAAGCGTAAACTGAGTTAGTTTCTAGTACTCTCTTCCTTCAGTCGTCTTCTTCTTCTTTGGACTTTATATGGCGGTTGGCAAACAACTTTACGGTGCATTACCACCACCAACTGGACTGGAGTGTGGACCTCAGTTAATCTTTCAATCACCCACGTGGTAATATGCTCCTAAAAGGAGATGGGAGATGCGGGACCTGCAATGATTGAATAACATGTATATGTACATTTATATTTTGCAACGGGAGTGGGGGGAATCAGCATGTTACATGAGTGTTTCATGCGTTTCAACCTGTCTCCAAATCAGTATAGTTGGTTCTGAGTTTGTTTCAATATTTCAACCTGCGTGTCCTGATTGCCTCTGGTGTGGATGGACAAAATCAACATGCGTAAGATGGCGAACGCAGACGCACGCGCCTGCCTGGTCTAGTCAGCATGTTAGGCCATAAAGCACAGTGTCAAACTAGTGGCTGCGGGTTTTCGGTCCTTCCTTGTACTTGATTAATGAATTAAGGTCCCTAAGGAACTCCCCTCACTTGGTTGTCTTGGTCTTAATTGAAAGGAAAAAAACTAAAACCTGCAGACACTGGGCCCTTCATGGAATGAGTTTGACACCCCTCTCCTAAACCTTAGGCTTATACACTCATGCCAGGTAGCCTAAAATAATGAAAGATAAACCTCAACCTATAGATATAAATTGCACAAGAATGACAGTTTACATGTATGTATTTTTTAAGGTGTTGTTTTCTGTTTATTCAGCCCACCCAGATAAAACTATGACCGCGGGGACTGCAGGTTATGAGTCAACCTGTACATCACTAGTGCACACCATAGCATAAACATAGTAAAACATTCCACAATTGAAAAAGAAAACAAGCGTTTCTTCTTGGATAAGTTAATGTAGTCAGTCCTTCCCCGTTTGAGTTCCATTTCATTCCAAATGAATATGACCCAGGTTGGATGACAGGGGCAACTAGAGCCACTAGAGGGCACTCATATACACCTTTCACAGCAGTTCCAATGGCAAAATTAGTCCAGATTCATCTCTGGTTATAAAGAATTAGGCACCACACACACAGTAGAGAACACCACAAGTGTCTGCCTGGTGAAACACAGGGAATTCCCAGCGACAGATCTGTTTGACGTAGACTAGTAGTTACTCAGGCTACTGTAGGTTCTCCTTCCAACCCACAGTTTGAAGGATGAATGTCACTTTCTCTTGAAATCAAAAGTGTTCCGTTTATTGTGTTCATTGATTGGATTTTCCACACCTGAGGTACTGGGTCATTATATGGTGGGACCTTGAACACGTTAAATACCACCTTTCAGTGTTCTATTTCAAAGCCTTTTCATGGATTAAGTGATGAGTCAATTGAACCCTTGTCACGTTGGCACAAGTTCAGCATTTAAAACTCTATGTTTGATGGGGAGAGAGCAAGAACAGATGAGTGAGAGAATAAGAGAGAGACAGGGCGAGAGAAGGAGAGAAATAGATAGAGAGAGAGGAGGATGAAGTAATCTGCCTATTCCCAGATTATGCGCTGTGCATTGGGCCCGACAGGCTCTAGGGGCCCGGTTTCTAGGAACGCAGTAGGGAACTCAGATTAATGTTGAGAGTTAGAATAATATAATTCATACGGTGCAATTTCAAAATTGTTATTGCATCAGCAGTTTCTATCTTGTTATGTCAGTCACTGACAGTCACTCAATTAGCCCATGTCAGCTAACATTTTTTAGATTGCTAGGTAAGGTAGTCTAGCCAGCTATCTAAACCTTGGGCATGTGCCCAGGGGCCCTGACCTCCAGGGGGTCCCTATTGATTTTGTTAGACACTCTCTGTCAGATATCATTATGATAATGGTATTAGTCATGGCAAAATGTGCAGAATTACAGTAAATGTGCATCAAACATGCAAAAGTTTCTCTCCGCCCACTGGCAAAAGGAGTACAATTGCATGAAATGAGTTTTAAAATTGAAATATATTTGTTTTGCCCGAAAGGTGGGAGGGTTCCCCAACCAAATCTCAAAAAGCTATGGGCGGCTCTGAGCAGAACGCTGACTTGCAGGTTCCCTCTCAATAATGCCACAAAAAAATTGAAGCTCAGTGGAATAAAAATAAAATACAAATGCATGAAGGCATTCAACAAATGTTTAGTACAATATTTCCTTGTGTTTTGGGGAGGATAATACGGAGAGCAAAGTGTTTAAATTGTGCTGTATTTTTAGCAATAATAAATAGAAGTCTAGCAGCAACTGTCGTGATGCACGTGTAGTGTGAATGTGTGTGTGTGTGTGTGTGTGTGTGTGTGTGTGTATTTGTGTGTTTGTGTGTGATAATGAGTGATTGCATGTGTGCTAAGGTACGGAGGCTCAATCCCAGTTAAAGTGTTCAGCAGTCTGATGGCTTGTGGGTAAAAACTGTCTCTGCGCATGGTGGTCCGAGACCCAATGCTCCGATACCATCTGCCCAGCAGTAAGAGAGTGAACAGTCTTTGGCTGGGGTGTGTGGGGTCCTAGATGATTTTACGCTGAGGAACTTAAAACGTCTGACTCTCTCCACTGCAGTCCCGTTGATGTGGATTGGGGCATGTCCTCCTCTCTGTTAGCCTCACAAAGCCACCTGATCCCCCAGGCTTACATTACTGATATCCGTGCAGCGTTTCATGTAAGCTTGCGGGATCAGATGGCTTGCGAGGCTACCTCTCTGATTCCTGAAGTCGATAATCAATGCCTTTGTTTTGCTGATGTTGAGGGAGAGGTTACTGTCCTGGCATCACGATGCCAGTTCTCTGACCTCCGTGTAGGTTGACTCATTGTTATTAGTGATCAGGCCTACAACTGTGGTATCATCAGAAAAACTTCATGATGGAGTTGGTGTCGTGTTTGACCACGCAGTCGTGGGTGAACAGGGAGGACAGAAGGAGGCTAAGCACGCATCCCTGCGGGGCACACGTGTTGAGTCACCTATCCAGTATTGTCCATTCAGTGATGAACAGAAGGAGGGGAGGGTATGAAAAAATTAAATATAGTGGTCCTGTGTGGGTGGGCGAGAGGACAGAACAAAAGCCTAGCTGTCTTTGAAGACTGAGTGTTTGTTTTTTAAGTAAACAGAGAGGAAAAGGTCCAATGAGCGTCCAAAACAAGCACACAGACACCACGGCCCACCCAACATGCATGGTTATGGACCAGACCGAACCACCTCAACACGAATGATTATGGACCAGGCCGGACCACCTCAACACGCATGATTATGGACCAGGCCGGACCACCTCAACACGAATGATTATGGACCAGGTTGGTCTATCCTCAACACGAATGTTTATGGACCAGGCCGGACCACTTCAACACGGATGATTATGGACCAGGCCGGACCACCTCAACACGCATGATTATGGACCAGGCCGGACCACCTCAACACGAATGGTTATGGACCAGGCCGGACCACCTCAACACGAATGTTTATGGACCAGGCCGGACCACTTCAACACGGATGATTATGGACCAGGCCGGACCACCTCAACACGAATGGTTATGGACCAGGCCAGACCACCTCAACACGAACGGTTATGGACCAGGCCGGACCACCTCAACACGAACGGTTATGGACCAGGCCGGACCACCTCAACACGAATGGTTATGGACCAGGCCGGACCACCTCAACACGAACGGTTATGGACCAGGCCGGACCACCTCAACACGAATGGTTATGGACCAGGCCGGACCACCTCAACACGCCGGAACATCTCAACATACATGGTTATGGACCAGGCCAGATCACCCCAACACAAAGGCTGGAGCAGGCCCATAATAGTCATCAGAGCTGAACTAGGACATCCTGGACAGGAACCATGACAAGATTTTTGGCGTTTTTCACTATAGCTTTCATCTGTCTGATTTTTCCATCAGAGGAATGTGCTGAGCTTGTAAGTATGACACACCACAATAAATATTGGAACATTTACATTCTCTGACATATTTCTGTGACATATTTACCACCATATCCCTCAACTTTTGTTTTTGTGAACATCAAAAAGGATTTTCACCGCGTTTCAAGGCGTAATTATTTCCCTCCAAAGTAATACCACCCATCCTCCCTGTCCTTCGATGCAGGTCTTTGAAACTTAAGAGTATAAATTCCTACCTTTCATCTCCTCCTAGAGAGTGTGCTGTTAAGGACAAGGTGAACTTTTGGCAAGCAGGAGGGGAGCAGGAAAGACAGAGAGACAGAGAGGCAGAGAGATGGAGAGAGAGGGAGAAGTGGAGTGAGAGAGAGGCAGAGAGATGGAGAGAGAGGGAGATCGGCAGAGAGATGGAGAGGGAGAGAGGCAGAGAGAGAGTCAGAGAGATGGAGAGAGAGGGAGAAATTGAGTGAGAGAGAGGCAGAGAGATGGAGAAAGAGGGAGAGAGGCAGAGAGAGGGAGAAATGGAGAGGGAGAAAGAGGGGGAGAGAGAGAAAGAGGGGGAATTAGTGGGGCAGACAGAGGACCTCACATTACAGAGATAGATGGGAAGAAAGAAAGAGAGAGAAAGTGATTGTGCACGCAAGAGAGGTTGGAGCGCACTCCTCTCCACTCACATATGGTGGGGCTTTGCTTGTGTAGTCCCACTTCAAGGCAAGGGCCTTGCAAACATAAACAGAGAAGAGGCTACAGCTGGGGATAGAGGAGGGAGAGGGGCCGGGCCGGCGAGCCACTTGCTTACTGATCCCCCTGTTCACTAAACAATGGATCAGATGACGCAGGCCCCTTTGGCACCGCTACACAGACATGGCCCAGAAATGCTTTTCTTCTCAACATTCATGTCTCTCTACTCTCAATATTTACTCTACTGAAACGCACAATTTTCCATTGCTTTTGTCCCGTTTGAAAGGAGAGACCTCGCTCGCTCTCTGTCTCACCTTCTACAGTTTGACATAAGGGCGTTCAGAGAGGACATGCATCTCATTATGGAATATCCAGAGGAATTTGAAGACATTGTCTTTCTATTAAAAATCATACTCTACTATAGAACCACATGTATTATTTCAGTCATTCTGTCTAGGTGTGGAGAATGAGCAGGTCTGAGCCCATTTAGGTCGTCTCACCAGTGGATCATTAACATTCAGACAGTGGGCTTGCAGTTTGTTTCCAGGCGTGTATAGGAACCAGAGACTAAACTGGAGGATGATTCCTTCCTGTGTGTGTGTGCGTTTACAGTGCAGGGTGGAAAAATATGTGAACCCTCTTTTATCATGTAGAACAACAAGAGAGGAAGGGCCCAGGAGCTAGTGAATTAGACTCAATTACAGCAAACGGATTGCCTAGGAAACCAAGACAGGAATGGTTGACCAATGGTGTGTAATTTCCTAATGAAATGAAAGGGGGGAATGTTTTTCATTCAGAGACCTCCTTGGAGAGTTATCGTAACAACTGTGGGATATTTCCCCAATCGATGGAATTCTTTGCTTGCTGAGTCACCTAAATATGCCCCATGGGCCTTAATGAAACTTAGACACGCACACTATATGGACTTTCATGTACTGTATGCCCATGAATATCTGTGTACTGCACAAAGCATTGAACATAGTGTTACTGTGTATGTACTATGTTAAGTACTAAGGTATAGTATACTCAGTTATTTAAAAATGTTTTATGTTTATAATAATACAGTTTTAGCAATTTAGGAGGAAAGAGAGCATATGGAGGAGAGAGAGAGCATATGGAGGAGAGAGAGAGCACATGAGGAAAGAGAGAGCACATGAGGAGAGAGAGCAAAATTAGGAGAGAGAGAGCACATTAGGAGGAGAGAGCACAGGAGGAGAGAGAGCAAAATTAGGAGAGAGAGAGCACATTAGGAGGAGAGAGCACAGGAGGAGAGAGAGCATATGGAGGAGACAAAGAAGGGAAAAGGTAAGATGGTAAATATTATGGCAACGATAGATATGGAGAGGAGAGAGCAAGGGAGGCATCATAACAAATAGGGAAAGGTGAGAGAGGGTGCGAGGGGATAATAATCGTTGAAAGGAGACAACATACAGTGGCAAGAAAAAATATGTGAACCCTTTGGAAATACCTGGATTTCTGCATAAATTGGTAATACAATTTGATCTGATCTCCATCTAGGTCACAACAATAGACAATCACAGTCTGCTGAAACTAATAAGACACAAACAATTATACGTTTGTCTTTATTGAACGCACCGTGTAAGCATTCACAGTGCAGGGTGGAAAAAGTATGTGAACCCTTGGATATAATAACTGGTTGACCTCCCATTTGGCAGCAATAACCTCAACCAAACATTTTCTGTAGTTGTGGATCAGACCTGCACAACAGTCAGGAGGAATTCTGGACCATTCCTCTTTACAAAACTGTTTCAGTTCAGTAATATTCTTGGGATGTCTGGTGTGAACTGCTCTCTTGAGGTCATGCCACAGCATCTCAATCGGGTTGAGGTCAAGACTGACTGGGCCACTCCAGAAGGCGTATTTTCTTCTGTTGTTGATTTACTTCTGTGTTTTGGGTCGTTGTCCTGTTGCATCACCCAACTTCTGTTGAGCTTCACATGGCGGACAGATAGCCTAACATTCTCCTGCAAAATGTATTGATAAACTTGGGAATACATTTTGCTGTCGATGATAGCAAGCTGTCCAGGCCCTGAGGCAGCAAAGCAGCCCCAAACCATGATGCTCCCTCTATCATACTTTACAGTTGGGATAAGGTTTTGATAGTGTGCTGTACCTTTTTTCTCCACACACGGTGTTGTGTGTTCCTTCCAATTTACTCAACTGTAGTTTCATCTGTCCACAGAATATTTTGCCAGTAGCGCTCTGGAACATCCAGGTGCACTTTTGCGAACTTCAGATGTGCATCAATGTTTTTTTTGGACAGCAGTGGCTTCTTCTGTGGTGTCCTCCCATGAACACCATTTTTGTTTAGTGTTTTACATATCGTAGACTCGTCAACAGAGATGTTAGCATGTTTCAGAGATTTCAATAAGTCTTTAGCTGACACTCTAGGATTCAACTTAACCTCATTGAGCATTCTGCGCTGTGCTCTTGCAGTCATCTTTGCAGGATGGCCACTCCTAGGGAGAGTAGCAACAGTGTTGAACTTTCTCCATTTATAGACAATTTGTCTTACTGTGGACTGATGAACATCAAGGCTTTTAGAGATACTTTTGTAACCCTTTCCAGCTTTATGCAAGTCAACAATTCTTAATCTTAGATCTTCTGAGATCTCTTTTGTTCGAGGCATGGCCCACATCAGGCAATGCTTCTTGTGAATAGCAAACTCAAATTTTGTGAGTGTTTTTTATAGAGCAATGCAGCTCTAACCAACATCTCCAATCGCGTCTCATTGATTGGACTCCAGGTTAGCTGACTCCTGACTCCAATTAGCTTTTGGAGTAGTCATTAGCCTGGGGATCACATACTTTTTCCAACCTACACTATGAATGTTTAAATTATGTATTCAGTATAAACAAGAAAAATACAATAATCTGTGTGCTATTGGTTTAAGCACACTGTGTTTGTCTATTGTTGTGACTGAGATTCAGATCAGATCAAATTTGATGACCAATTTATGCAGAAATCCAGGTAATTCCAAAGGGTTCACATAATTTCTTGCCACTGTATATGAGAATGGACGGATGGACAGAGAGACGAGGAATGGATAGAGATATAGACAGAGGTTCTGGAGATGAACAGTGCACTACTTCTCGACACTTTTAGGAAGATCGTGAATCAAACTACTATTTTTTGAGTGTGTAGAAACCTTAGAGCTACAGGTTCCAACGTCTCCAGAGGCCTTTCTTTCAGTAATCAAATCAAACGCTCTGTCGGTCTGTCTGTCACTCCCTGACTTCTGCAAATAAACCCAGCCACGGAGAACAAGCAGGCCTGTCTGTCTGTCCGTGCATCAGACAGACAGATGGATGGACAGACAGACATTTTGGTTATTGTGACAGAGAATCTAAAAAGTCCTGACACACAGAGAAAAATGGGAGAGTTAGAAAAGCGAGCAGTCCATTTTTGGCCAAAAGTTGGCCAACATTATTGCCCAAAATATGGGACAAAACGAGGTAAACGAGAGTGAAATGATGGTATACACAAGTTGACTGTCAAGTCCTGGCCAGTAAAAGGGTTAATTAGTATTGTAGTTTGGTCAGGACGTGGCAGAGGGTATTTGTTTTATGTGGTTCAGGGTGGTGTGTTTGTTTAAAGGGTGTTTGATTTAGTATTTCCGGGGTTTTGGTTTATGGTCTAGGTTTATGTATGTCTATGTGGAGTCTAGTGAGTGTATGTCTATGGGTGATTAATTGGGGTTGGGACTCTCAATTGAAGGCAGGTGTTTTCTCTTTGCCTTTGATTGAGAGTCCCATATATTGGGGTGTGTTTGTGATTCGTGGGTGATTGTTCTGTGTTTAGCCTTGTGCCTTACCAGACTGGTTTTGTTGATCGTTCATTCTTTGTTATTTTGGTGTTCATTTTGTATTTATTAAAAGCAAGATGAGCATACACATACCTGCTGCGTTTTGGTCCTCCCTCACCGACGACAACCGTGACAGAATCACCCACCAACTATGGACCAAGCAGCAGAGGAAGGAGCAGAGGGACTTCGAGTTGGACTGGCGGGAGAAGTGGACCTGGGAGGAAGTTCTGGACGGGGGCCGGACCTTGGCACCAGGCTGGGGATTATCGCCGCCCGCAGTGGGAAATTGAGGCAGCCAAGGCAGAGAGGTGGAGGTAGGAGGCCATGGACGCGCTGAGGGAGAAGCACGAGAGGCACCCCCAATAATTTTTTGGGGGGGGGCACACGGGTAGTTTGGCTAGGCGTAGGAAGAGCCGGAAGCCAGCTACCCGTGGTTATATGGAGGAGCGTATGGGGTGGAGAGCGCTATGTTTCGTTGAGGAGCGCACTATCTCACCCATACGCACGCACAGTCCGGTGCGAGTTATTCCAGCCCCTCGCAGTTGCCGTGCTAGAGCGGGCATCCAGCCTGGTAGGAGGATGCCTGCGCAGCGCATCTGGTCGCCGGTACGCCTCCGAGGACCAGGCTACCCAACTCCCGCTCAACGCACGGCTACCATCAGGCCCCTGCACAGCCCAGTCTGCCCTGTACGAGCACCCTGCTCGTACAGGGCTACTAGTTCCATCCAGCCAAGGCGGGTTGTGCAGGAGGTAAGATCTAGACCGACTGTGCGCCTCCATAGCCCTGGGTTTCCAGCTCCTGTCTCTCGTGCGGACCCGGAAGTGCGTCAACCCAGTCCGACTCGTCCTGGTCCCGCTCCCCGCACTAGCCTTCAAGTGCGTAAACCCAGCCTCGCCAGTCAACAGTCGTCGGAGCTGCCCGCCAGTCAACAGTCGTCGGAGCTGCCCGCCAGTCAACAGTCGCCGGAGTGGCCAGACTGCGCTGAACTGCCGGAGTGGCCAGACTGCGCTGAACTGCCGGAGTGGCCAGACTGCCCCGAACTGCCGGAGTGGCCAGACTGCCCCGAACTGCCGGAGTGGCCAGACTGCCCCGAACTGCCGGAGTGGCCAGACTGCCCCGAACTGCCGGAGTGGCCAGACTGCCCCGAACTGCCGGAGTGGCCAGACTGCCCCGAACTGCCGGAGTGGCCAGACTGCCCCGAACTGCCGGAGTGGCCAGACTGCCCCGAACTGCCGGAGTGGCCAGACTGCCCCGAACTGCCAGACTGCCCAGACTGTCCCGAGCGGCCAGACTGGCCAGACTGCCCCGAACTGCCAGAGTGGCCCGACTGCCCGGAACAGCCAGAACCGGAGCCACCTCCTGATATAGGTGGGTTGGGGAGGGGGGGTGTAGCACAGTGCCGTCGTTGACGGCAGCCACCCTCCCTTCCCTCCCTTTAGTAGAGGGGAATTTTTGTTTTGTTGTTTGGGGTTGTTGTTTTTGTTTTGTTTTTTGTTTTAAAGGTGCTTCCGGGGTTAGCACCTTTAAGGGGGGGGTATTGTCACGTCCTGGCCAGTATAAGGGTTAATTAGTATTGTAGTTTGGTCAGGACGTGGCAGAGGGTATTTGTTTTATGTGGTTCAGGGTGGTGTGTTTAAAGGGTGTTTGATTTAGTATTTCCGGGGTTTTGGTTTATGGTCTAGGTTTATGTATGTCTATGTGGAGTCTAGTGAGTGTATGTCTATGGGTGATTAATTGGGGTTGGGACTCTCAATTGAAGGCAGGTGTTTTCTCTTTGCCTTTGATTGAGAGTCCCATATATTGGGGTGTGTTTGTGATTCGTGGGTGATTGTTCTGTGTTTAGCCTTGTGCCTTACCAGACTGTTTATGTTGATCGTTCATTCTTTGTTATTTTGGTGTTCACTTTGTATTTATTAAAAGCAAGATGAGCATACACATACCTGCTGCGTTTTGGTCCTCCCTCACCGACGACAACCGTGACATTGACCCATAATCCAGTGAACACAAACAAATATTTGACTCTTGACCTTGTGTCTTTCAGTCCTCAGTGCCTTTTGCTGTTTTTATTTATTTATTGACAACTATTCACAGAGGACAGAACATCACTCACTCTGTATATATGTCTCACATCGCTGATGATCTGGAATTCATTTAGATAGCTTTTAGACACGACACCATTGGGGATTACTGGGGCATGATGAAATATATAGGTGTCTAATTATTGAGTAATTTGTACATTTCTAAAACCTTAAGCCTGAATGTCGTTGCACCTGAACCAGACTAGCAAAGAGGTGAGGGAGGTGGATAGCAATCTGTTCATTGTGACGTGGGTGTGAGGGTGAGAGAGAGAGAGAGCTTTTTATTCTCCTCAACAGGTGCGGTAGATGTGTGGTGTGTCTGTTTGTGTGAGACACACATTGGGCACCTCCTACCATCCAGAAGGTCTTAACACACACACGCACACACACACATACAGTAGCTTTGGCAAGGGAGTCGAGTGTTCTGTTGAGGCATGTATTTGTCTCATTATTAATTCATAGCTATCAGCTCTCTCATTTCAGATAAACAAAACACAAACCCACACAAAGCTGCTCTTTTAGGGGCCATGCTTACCTCAGTGCAACAGCTGAAAGAGGTCAAACACAGCTGTGTGGCTCTCTCAATTTCAATTCAATTCAAGGGGCTATATTGGCATGAGAAACATGTGTTTACATTGCCAAAGCAAGTGAAATAGATAAACAAAAGTGAAATAAACAAAAAAAGTGAACAGTCAATATTACACTCACACAAGTTCCAAAATGTCATATTTTGTCTATATACAGTGCAGTAACGATGTGCAAATAGTTCAAGTACAAAAGGGAAAATAAATAAATATCGTTTGTATTTACAATGGTGTTTGTTCTTCACTGGTTGCCCTTTCCTTGTGGCAACAGGTCACAAATACTGCTGCTGTGATTGCACACTGTGGTATTTCACCCAATATATATTGGAGTTTATGAAAATTCAATTTGTTTTCTAATTCTTTGCGGGTCTGTGTAATCTGAGGGAAGTATGTGTCCCTAATATGGTCACCCATTTGGCAGGAGGTTAGGAAGTGCTGCTCAGTTTGCACCTAATTTTGTGGGCAGTGTGCAAATAGCCTGTCTTCTCTTGATCTGCCTATGGCGGCCTTTCTCAATAGCAAGGCTATGCTCACTGAGTCTGTACATAGTCAAAGCTTTCCTTGAATTTGTTTCAGTCACAGTGGTCAGGTATTCTGCTGTTGTGTAATCTCTGTTTAGGGCCAAATAGCGTTCTAGTTTGCTCAGTTTTTTTGTTAATTCTTTCCAATGTGTCAAGTAATTCTCTATTTGTTTTCTCATGTTGTGTTGCTGTCCTGGGGCTCTGTGGTTTCTGTTTGTGTTTGTGAACAGAGCCCCAGGACCAGCTTGCTTAGGGGACTCTTCTCCAGGTTCATCTCTCTGCAGGTGATGGCTTTGTTATGGAAGGTTTGGGAATCACTTCCTTTCAGGTGGTTGTAGAATTTAACGGCTCTTATCTGGATTTTGATGATTAGTGGGTATCGGCCTAATTTTGAGGCTACGTTTATTGTAGCTGGGGATTTTAACAAAGCAAATTTGAGGAAAAGGCTACCTAAAATCTATCAGCATATCAATTGTAGTTCTCACGCTGGAAAAACACTTGACCATTGTTATTCTAAGTTTCAGGATGCATACAAGGCCCTCCCTCCTTTTGGCAAATCTGACCACGACTCAATTTTGCACTTTCCTTCCTATAGGGAGAAACTCAAACAGGAAGTACCCGTGCTAAGGACTATTCAACGCTGGTCTGACCAATCAGAATCCACGCTTCAAGATTGTTTTGATCACACGGACTGGGATATGTTCTGGGTAGCTTCCATGAATAACATTGACGTGTACACTGAGACGGTTACTGATTTCATCAAGTAGTGTATAAGAGATATTGTAACCACTGACTATTAAAACCTACCCTACCAGAAATTAAAACCTAACCTACCAGAAACCATGGATAGACGGCAGCATTCGTGTAAAATCGAAAGCTCGAACCACCACATTTAACCATGGCAAGGTGACTGGGAATATGGCAGAAAACAAACAAAGTAGTCATTCCCTCAGCAAGGCAATCAAACAGGCAAAACGTCAGTATAGAAAAAAGTGGAGTCGCAATTGAATGGCTCAGACATGAGATGTATGTGTCAGGGTCTACAGACAATCACGGACTACAAAAGGAAAACCAGCCACGTCGCGGACACCATCGTCTTACTTCCGGACAAGCTAAACACGTTCTTTGCCTGCTTTGAGGATAACACAGTGCCACTGACGAGGCCAGCTACCAAAGACTGAGTAAGACATTTAAACACGTCAACCCTCGCAAGTCTGCCGACCCAGACGGCATCCCTAGGCGCGTCCTGAAGGCATGCGCAGACCAGCTGGCTAGTGTGTTTACAGACATTTTCAATCTTTCCCTATCCCAGTCTGCTGTCCCCACATGCTTCAAGATTGCCATCATTGTTCCGGTACCCAAGAATGTAAAGGTAACAGAATTAAATGACTATCGCCCAGTAGCACTCACTTCCGTCATCATGAAGTGCTTTGAGAGACTAGTCAAGGATCATATCACCTCCACCTTACCTGTCACCCTAGACCCATCCCATCTGGACAATAGGAATACCTATGTAAGAATGCTGTTCATTGACTATAGCTCAGCATTCAACACCATAGTACCCTCCAAGCTCATCATTAAGCTCGAGGCCCTGGGTCTGAACCCCGCCCTGTGCAATTGGGTCCTAGACTTCCTGACGGGCTGCTCCCAGGTGGTGAAGTAGGAAGCAACATCTCCACTTCGCTGACCGTCAACACTGGGGCCCCACAAGGGTGCATGCTCAGCCCCCTCCTGTACTCCCTGTTCACCCATGACTGCGTGGCCATGCACGCCTCCAACTCAATCATCAAGTTTGCAGATGACACAACAGTAGTAGGCCTGATTACCAACAACAACGAGACAACCTACAGGGAGGAGGTGAGGGCCCTCAGAGTGTGGTGTCAGGAAAATAACCTCTCACTCAATGTCAACAAAACAAAGGAGATGATCGTGGACTTCAGGAAACAGTAGAGGGAGCACCCCCCTGTCCACATTGACGGGACAGCAGTAGAGAAGGTGGATAGTTTTAAGTTCCTCAGCACACATATCACTGACAAACTGAAATGGTCCACCCACACAGACAGTGTGGTGAAGAAGATGCAACAGCGCCTCTTCATCCTCAGCAGGCTGAAGAAATGCAGCTTGTCAGCAAAAACCCTCACACACTTTTACATATGCACAATTGAGAGCATCCTGTCGGGCTGTATCACCTGCCCAGTACATCACTACGGCTGAGCTCCCTGCCATTCAGGACCTCTATACCAGACAGTGTCAGAGGAAGGCCCTAAAAATGGTCTCCTGCCACCCAAGTCATAGACTGCTCTCTCCGCTACTGCATGGCACTAATTCTGGACAACAGGAACCTGAACAGCTTCTACCCTCAAGCAAGCCATAAGACTGCTAAATAGTTGGTTAACCTCTAAAAGCCTATAGCCCATAGAAACACATTGAATAACACATTCATAAATGGAAAAAGGAATAAGGTTTTGAAGTGTCTGTACAATACAGTATCTAGGAGATATGAGAAAGCTAAGGAAATATGTTTTTTGGAGACATAGTTAACCCCTTTGTTTGTTTGCACCTCCATACTTCCACTCATTTTTTAAACCTGTACCGGGTTACCTTCAGATGAGTCCCATGACAGTTGTGGGGGTCGTAGAGCAAAACGGACAACACCATAAACCCATTGCTTTTTGAAAAATATAACTTACAATTGCCTCATGAGATTAGTTAAACTGTTGTACCCCATCAGAACCCAAAATACCACCTTGTTTTACTCCAATGTTTGTGAACAATATAAATGTAAACAAACACTGTTAAGCGTCAAAACATGGTTAAAACTATAGTATTGGTATCATGGATGGTCAGCCCTTGAATCCATAGATCTGTCTTTTTGACCAAAACACAGGCGTGGTGACCGCTTTGCTATTGTTTCAACTAAGGAGCAGTATATATTTTTATTTTTATTATTTAGTTAATATTGCCTGCTAACATGAGTTTCTTTTAACTAGGGAAATTGTGTCACTTCTCTTGCGTTCATCGCACGCAGACAGGGTATATATGCAACAGTTTGGGCCGCCTGGCTCGTTGCGAACTAATTTGCCAGAATTTTACATAATTATGACATAACATTGAAGGTTGCGCAATGTAACTGGAATATTTCGACTTATGGATGCCACCGTTAGATAAAATACGGAACGGTTCCGTATTTCACGGAAAGAATAAACGTTTTGTTTTTTTCGAAATTCTAGTTTCCGGATTTGACCATATTAATGACCTAAGGCTCGTATTTCTGTGTGTTATTATGTTATAATAGTTATCAGAATTGTACGGAAAGGTCTGCTCAATCCAAGAGTACAACCAATTGATTACAACATTACCCCATAAATGGAGGTGGCAGGTGGCAGCGGGAGGAGGTAGGGAACTGGCCTGTCTGCCCAATATAAAGGATCAAAACTGGCGGAGGAATACAAATAGCATAAATAGGAAAGTATACCAGTTTCATTTGAGGACCAGGATGTTGACAACTGTGCCATACAGATTGCAAAATAGTTGTGAAGAGATTTTTGATGTACGATTCCATGGTATAGGGTGTATGAGTTGACATATAAAACAACACAAGATTCAAGACTTTGTGCTTTTCAGCTAAAATTATTATATAAAATTCTTGCCACCAACAAAATGTTGAATATTTGGGGCATAAAATCATCAAAGTTCTGCAGATTTTGTTGTGAGGATACAGAATCAATAGACTGTCACGTCCTGACCAGCAGAGGGCGTAATGGTGTTAGTTTTGGTCAGGATGTGGCAGGGGTTTTGTGTGTGTGAATGGTTGTGTTGGTGATTGGGACTCCCAATTGAAGGCAGGTGTGTTGAGTTGCCTTTGATTGGGAGTCCTATATAGGAGTGTGTGTTTTTCTTTGGGGTTGTGGGTAGTTGTTTGTGAGCACTGCGTTTGTGCCCTTAGTCGGAGAAGATGTGTGTGTGTGTGTGTGTGTGTGTGTGTGTGTGTGTGTGTGTGTGTGTGTGTGTGTGTGTGTGTGTGTGTGTGTGTGTGTGTGTGTGTGTGTGTGTGTGTGTGTGTGTGTGTGTGTGTCCTGCCTTCTCTACCAAGAGGTGCTGTGAACCATATTTTCCCTTGAATATAACCTCTGTGCTTTTTCTCCCAGTAGTCATTCCTGTTCTAGTTTCTGGGGGGGATCTGGCGTGTTCTTGTTACATTATTGCTCATGATGCAAAAATACCAAAACAGCAAAAACAACATAATTATCCAACCGATTCTTGATGAGAAATTCTTTTTAAAATAAAAACGTATTCTCTCATTATATTCAGTATCTATTGCCATGCCGATCTCCCCGTTGCTCCTGGTGTAATATTTTCCCATAGGAGGTGCCACAAAAGGGAAGTAAAAAGAAAGTTGAATAGATCTTCAATGCTTTAATACATTATGAAAGTTCATATGTCAAACTGCCGAATGTAAACATAACTGGAGACACTCGGAACTTTTTGGAACAGACATCACCGTTATCACCGCTAATGAACGGTAAATATGTTCTGATATTGCCCAAGGTTTACTAAGCTTTCAGGTAAGCTTGCAAGTAATTTGAGTAATTTACTGGATGGTGGAGCCAAATTCTTTATTTGTGCTATTTGTTTTTGCTACATTTAGAATAATACTACGAATTATGGAGTATGGTTGAACTCATATCTTTTGGTTATCATTGGTATTTAAAAGCAATATGGAGCCTTTCCTGGGCACACCCCTTCTTACCCATGTTCCCCTTCCCTTTAGGGTTTTGGCAGTATGGGTCTACTAGGCCTCAGGTATGGCAGAACCTTAAAGTTTTTTGACCTCCACTCCATGCCATGCTAAGACGTAGAACTAAGAAAGCTGCTACTAGTCTATACCCTTTATTTACAGTGTAAATCTGATCGCTTTGACTAATCATTGATGGAATATAGCCTATGAAATTACTTTTTGTTTGGAAAATAAGTTTGGTTTTTACACTATCTGAGTTTTGGATTACCTGTTCTGTGGTTTCTTTAGAAGCCCATCCGACCATGGCATCAAATACCTGTGACCTCAAGGCAAGTTTGGAATTGGATTACAAATTGCATTTATACTGGAATTGACAGTTAATTAGCCACCGCTCTGACTCTTTAATTAGCAATCATAACACAGACAACTGTTTCCAATGATGATGAGTGGCACCAGTCTTCTTTACATCCTACAGTTTGTGACATATGTACTTTCATAGACTATTAACATAAGCCTCATCAGTACCCACTACTTACTGTATATGGCCTCGCTTCTGTTATTTTTAACTGTCTTTTTACTGTTTTATTTCTTTACTTTCCTATTGCTCACCTAATACCTTTTTTGCACTGTTGGTTAGAGCCTGTAAGTAAGCATTTCACTAAGGTCTACACCTGCTGTATTTGGCGCACGTGACAAATAAACTTTGATTTGATTTACTTTGTACACGCACTGTGACAGAATAAACATTGTTCTTTGTGACCCCATTTGAACCCGCAACTTTTTAGTTTGTAGTACATTGTTCTCTCCACAATGCCACCAGTTCACTGCAACATCACAAGAGGAATAAGGGGGTTCAGATTGTGCATCAGAGAAATGTGAAACTTCGGGAAATACTTTACTTGAGGTTGTAAAGACATTCCAAACACAGAGAATAGTTGAACATGTTGAACATTTGTAAGCAGAAAATGTTTTTGTTGTAATAGCCTTTTCAGCATGGTCTGAAAGTTATCCTCTTTTACTACTTCTACGATCTGTTTTGAAATAAATATTTTGCTTTGTTACATAATGCCATTACTGTTATTTTATTTTTTTAAAGATCTTAACATTTCTGTTTTATCTACGTTGCTGGACTCAGAAATTGACTTACTGCAAACCTCCAACACTTGTTGCTGGTGCTGGATATCAGAGGCGGACTGGCCATCTGGAATTTTTGGCAAATGGGCTGGTCCATTTTTAGCCCAGTGGGCCTGTAACTTGGATTTTTTTTGTGCAAAATGATCATTATCTGGTTAATAATGGAGGCCGCAAGTAAAAAAAAAAAAAAAATGGGCTGTTATGTTAGAAATGCCAGTGCTGATTTCTGGTCCCATTCCGCCCCTGAGGTGTCTCTTAGTAGCTCTGTAAGGAGGACCCCCTCCCTGGGGGCTGGCTGTGAGTTTAGCCTGGGAGTGATGGTGATGGATGAGAGCTGAAGAGGAGGAAGAACCAGGTCTATGTCTGGTCCAGCTGAGCTCCAGAGAATCCAGGTCCCAGAGGACTACTGGTACTGTTGTTACAGTTTGCCAGGTCAGAGCTGAAGCACTGAGCAGCTCTGCACATTCCACTATCACTCTTCTTTTTCTTTTCTTCTTCAGTGTTCCGGAACCCCTGCTCCTCTGTCTCATGAGAGGGAACATCCCTCTGGGGTTCTGGAATGGACCTAAGTGGGGTTTTAGGCTAGGTCTGGGGTTCTAAAATGGCACTCTTGTGAGTTCCTTTGAGCTGGGTGTGTTTGGCAATAAAGGAGGAGGAAAGTTTTGAGGTTGTCCTGTCAGGTTTGGGCTGGGCTGTGTGTGGTTCTGGGCTGTGTGTGGTTCTGGGCTGTGTGATGGCAGCTCACAGCCCTGGTCTGTGTAGTACTGCAATAGCTGAGCCAGTCTCTGGTCTGTGTAGTACTGTCATAGCTGAACCAGTCTCTGGTCTGTGTAGTACTGTCATAGCTGAGCCAGTCTCTGGTCTGTGTAGTACTGTCATAGCTGAGCCAGTCTCTGGTCTGTGTAGTACTGTCATAGCTGAACCAGTCTCTGGTCTGTGTAGTACTGTCATAGCTGAACCAGTCTCTGGTCTGTGTAGTACTGTCATAGCTGAGCCAGTCTCTGGTCTGTGTAGTACTGTCATAGCTGAACCAGTCTCTGGCCAGTGGTACTCCTCAGAACCTCTTCAGGAAATGGTTTCACTGAACCAATACCAAACACACACGCCATCTCCTCCAGCTGCTACCTTCGTGCGCGCACACACACACACACACACACACACACACACACACGATTTGGCCCAGAGAGTGCAGGAAAGTTGCAAAATAACATATTAGAAACTACTAGAAATAGTAAAATGTTACCTTAAGTATGTGTGCTTGATACTTCATGAGGTGCATCTTGCTGGGACAGAAATACTTCTCAGCCACTGGTGGTATGACTTACAGATGGTGTTGCTACCATCTGTAACATTCATAGGAAAAACAACGAATAAAGCAACATTGGTTAAAATGCTGTGCACGCGGTTTTAAATCATTTAACAGCGGAGTTAATTAGTGTGTGTGGGATGGTAGTGTAGCGTGTGTGTGTGTGTGTGTGGAGAGGGGAAGGGGGTTGGAACGAGGTTGTTTATGTGTGTGTGCGTGCATTTGGATGTCCTCAGGCAATCATTTTGGGGGGTGTCAGGAGAGCTGTGGAGGTAGTACCGTAGGGCCTGAACACAACTTGCTGAAGTTATGCAAATGGGTGGGAGGGTTAGCTCTAAGGTGGTCTCACACACATATCATACACACTGAGAACCCTTTAGTATCAGTTGAGGGCACTCAACTGTGGTTAGATGGTGGTTAGACTTGGCTCTCTGCCCTGCCCTAGCAGGGATATCTGCCCTCCCCTCACCTGCAGATGGTTCCGGGGGTCTCTCCGATGCTAACGGTGGTGTGTTGGGTGGGATGGTGGATGCTCTTGGAGGTGTGTGATCTGGTGGTAAACGCCACCGCTGCATGTCTGTCTGTCTGTGGTGCTGGGCCATAATTATGGTCCTGTGGGGCTGCAATAGAACTCTTTTGACTGGAGGAGGTGAAAGTCGTTATGTTCTCTGTTTGTCTGGATCTTCTGCTCTGATCGACTGGTCGGTTACTGGCCTGTCTCTTACTACTAATTCTCCCGGTCTCCCTCCTTTAAATATTTTCTTAACTCTATTTTCTTAAAAATGCATTGTTGATTAAGGGCTTGTAAGTAAGCATTTCACGGCGCATTTGGCGCATGTGACAAATACAATTTGATTGGATTTGATTTGATGTCAATATCATCAGACTCATCCGAATCAAACACCACCTGGTGCCTTCTGGGAACTGCAGTTTTAGTGTTAGAGTGTCTGCCTCCGTCAGAGAGGGGGTGAATCTTCGTCACTGTCTTCCTACACCCTTCTCTTCGTCCTTAATCCTTATTTTAGATTTGGTCTTTCTCTCTCTATGTCATCACTTTCTTCTGACAGTGCAACAGGACTATGGTCTCACCCCCCTCCCTCCATCACCAAGCTACAGAACAGTGTTGGTAATTCATAAAGAATTTAGCTGTGCTTGGTAATGCAAAGATGCTTACAACAACAAATCATCCATACATATATGTTGTGAGTCATGATGTCATGAATATAAAACAAAGGATACATTGTAGCTTTTAGAGCATGGAAGTTATGTGAGGGCCTTAATGAGTGCGACCACCTACAGCGATGATAATCTTATGATTTTTGCCAACCAGATGACTTTTCCATAGTATGTGTAAGTGTGTGTGTGTGTGTTACTGCACCCTGGTGTATTGTGTATGGCTGATAAAATCTGAATGGCCCCAGTACATACCCAGCCTTATAAAAAGACAGTTGTGTTGGGTCTTAGCTGGGAAATGTCACAGTAGATAGAGGCCAAACTACTAGGTAAATAAATACTACAGAACAGATAGCCTTCGGTGTGGTCTGGTCCTGCCATTATAGAGGGATAATTATGTCCATCTGTTGGACACTGTATCAGAGAGAGAGATAAAAAGAGAGGGGGCTGGTGAAGGGGAGACAGGAAGACCCACGTCTGAGGTATCCTCTCTTTCACGTGGGAATGGAGGGATGAGAAGGCCGCCTGGGAAAGGAGAGGGAAGTGAGGGATGAGAAGGCCGCCTGGGAAAGGAGAGGGAGTGACGGATAAGAAAGACAAGTGCCCCTGTCACGGGTCCCTGAGAAAGGCATTTACTCACGCTCTCTCTCTTCCTCTCCTCCTCTTCCTCTGTGTGTATGCAGGCCATCATTACTCCCACCTCCACTCGGCCCTTCTGCTGAGAGGACTACACACACGCACACACTGTCACGTCCCTGTACTGGCCTATACAATACACCCTGAAGAGAGATCACACCATGGAAATAGACTGAACAGAAGGGGTGTCCCCGTTCAGGTCAATTATGCCATAATGGGTAAACGGTTTCCATTTTGAATGCCCCCATAGCACTATTTTCTATGGGTCACACACCAGTACAGAGTTCACTGTTGTTAACACTTACATTGAGTATACAGAGAGAGAATGACAGCAATATAACCTTATTCTATGTGAGTACATAGCATATTAGTATGGATATTGCAGCATACAGTATCTGTCAATAGCCTGCAGGTCATTGGCAGGGTTTCAAGTTGGGTCAAACAGCATCATAACATTGGCCCCCACAATGTTTGGGCCCAGATCCCCTGCCCTGGGGGAGAAACAGACAGGGGAACCTACAGTCAGTGGTCCATTCATTTCAAACACATAAAGGTCTACGTCCCAAATGGCACCCTATTCCCTATATAGTGCAATACTTTTGACCAGGGAATAGGGTGCTATTTAGGGAATAGGGTGCTGTTTGGGATGTAGCCATCTACACAATCATATTGCGTTGCTCAGTTAAGCAGAGCTATGAGGTGCGGTGGGAGGGGGACTGACATGGTGGAGACCAGGCAGAGATTAATGTCAGGGCAGCTATTGAACTCTTTAACAATCTTCAGCCTCTCTCTGGACTTGGTACTGCCGTCCAGTCTTCTGTGCTCCAGCCCCTCGGCCATACAGGACTCCAGCCCCTACACCATACAGGACTCCAGCCCCTCGGCCATACAGGACTCCAGCCCCTACACCATACAGGACTCCAGCCCCTCGGCCATACAGGACTCCAGCCCCTCGGCCATGCAGGACTCCAGCCCCTCGGCCATGCAGGACTCCAGCCCCTCGGCCATACAGGACTCCAGCCCCTACACCATACAGGACTCCAGCCCCTACACCATACAGGACTCCAGCCCCTACACCATACAGGACTCCAGCTCCTACACCATACAGGACTCCAGCCCCTACACCATACAGGACTCCAGCCCTTACACCATACAGGACTCCAGCCCCTCGGCCATGCAGGACTCCAGCCCCTACACCATACAGGACTCCAGCCCTTACACCATACAGGACTCCAGCCCCTCGGCCATGCAGGACTCCAGCCCCTCGGCCATACAGGACTCCAGCCCCTCGGCCATACAGGACTCCAACCCCTACACCATACAGGACTCCAGCCCCTCGGCCATACAGGACTCCAGCCCCTCGGCCACACAGGACTCCAGCCCCTCGGCCACACAGGACTCCAGCCCCTCGGCCACACAGGACTCCAGCCCCTCAGCCACACAGGACTCCAGCCCCTCGGCCACACAGGACTCCAGCCCCTCGGCCACACAGGACTCCAGCCCCTCGGCCACACAGCACTCCAGCCCCTCGGCCACACAGCACTCCAGGCCCTCGGCCACACAGGCTTCCAGGCCCTCGGCCACACAGCACTCCAGGCCCTCGGCCACACAGGACTCCAGGCCCTCGGCCACACAGCACTCCAGGCCCTTGGCCACACAGGACTCCAGCCCCTCGGCCACACAGGACTCCAGCCCCTCGGCCACACAGGACTTCAGCCCCTCGGCCACACAGGACTCCAGCCCCTCGGCCACACAGGACTCCAGCCCCTCGGCCACACAGGACTCCAGCCCCTCGGCCATACAGGACTCCAGCACGTCCAGCAGGTAGAGGGTTAACACAACACATTGAGAATACCTCCTTTTGGTGATGTGTTATCACAAGTATATGCTTAAAGGGTCCGTTGTAGCTCAGTTGGTTGAGAATGATGCTTGTAAACCAGGATAGTGGGTTTGATTTCTGGGACCACCCATACGTAAAATGTATGCACACATGACTAAGTGGCATTGGATATATTATATTATATTATAAAGGAATAGTTTCCTTAGCGTGTAAGCAGTCTATGGACAAAGTCAGTAAGACAGCAATCTGCTTTGGTTTTCTTTGAACCAGACCTCTCCAACTGTGACACCATCTAAAGCCTAGTGTATGACCTCACCACTAACTACCACAGCCATTTTCCTACTGACACACTAACACCCACATATCTTGTAACTCTTACACATCTACAGTACACACACACATACACAAACGTTGGCCACAAAGGTGTTTACATCCCTGTTAGGGAGCATTTCTCCTTTCCAAGATAATATATCCACCTGACAGGTGTGGCATATCAAGAAGCTCATTCAACAGCATGATTATTACACAGGTGCACCTTGTGCTGGGGATAATAAAAGGCCACTCTAAAATGATGTTGCTAGAGAATTGAATGTTCAACGTCGGGTTGTCATTTTAGATAATTTGGTAGTACGTCCAGCCGGCATCACAACCGCAGACCACGTACAACCACACCAGCCCAGGAACTCCACATCCGGTGTTCTTCACCTGGGGATCGTCTGAGACCAGCCACCCTGACAGCTGATGAAACTGAGGAGTATTTCTGTTTGTAATAAAGCCCTTTTGTGGGGGAAAACATCATTCTGATTGGCCCAGTGGGTGGGCCTATGCCCTCCCAGGCCCTCCCATGGCTGCTCCCCTGCCCAATTCATTAGGTCCTAATGAATTTATATAAATTGGCTGATTTCCTTATATGAACTGTAACTCAGTAAAAAAAATACATACATGTTTCATGTTGCGTTTATATTTTTGTTCAGTATACATAAAAAAAGGAAACAAAAGTTAGAACCAAAAATACAGCCCATTTTTCTCCCAGCGGTCACTCAATAACACCCCCACAGTGATATGTGTCCAGGCCAGCCGTCATGTATTATCGTAAAAGAGGCCAGGGAACTGCCTTGCGCGGTTCAGCAAGAGAACAAGTGTGTGTGAGATCTAGCGCAGTATGTAAACCGTTTGACATCAGTGTTTGGACTTTCTTTATGGGAACATCTGCGGCGGCTGCCCTATTAATTCCCAGTGTTGAGAAAACAGGAACAAAAAGTTACATTTTTGTATGGCAGTGTACCATGGCGGACAGGCCTGGCCTAATTTGGGGTGCTGCACTGCGCTGCTTCTTTTAGAGAAAATGAAGTAGCATATAGAGGATACTAGACACTGTTACACAGTGTTTACAAGGCTGATCTGCATAGCAACAGATTAGACTACACTACAATATGTTGAATTTAACTAAATTCAGTGGAATGGAATGGATAGCAATACATTTTCAAGGTACAATGCAGCCGTTTTTATCTCAACATCAAATAATTGTCATTGTTTTCAATTAAAATGGACAAAAATAAGCAAAAATAGCTTTTTAGCTAAATGCAATTTCTCCAGCAAGAATTTTGCTAGGAATGTCTGCTCTGAGAGATGGGCCTAATTGGAGGAGCCTAATGGGAAACTAGCTGTTATTGGCAGAGAGGAGGGAATACATATATTTTTTTTGTTATTGGTCTATTAACTTGTCACCAGCTGGTCCAAAAATCCCACTCAGCCAAACAAGCTGAAATTGCAGGTGATCTTTCCAAACAGCTCTAACACTAATAGTGCATTATCATAATGTTCACAATTTCATAGTATTATTCCAATCTCAGTGTGGAAATATATCAAACTGAGCATACAAAACATCAGGAACAATATTGAGTTGCAGCTCCTTTTGTGGGGCGGCAGGTAGCCTAGTGGCGCGGCAGTTAACCAAAAGGTTAACCTAGTGGTTAGAGCGTTGGGCCAGTAACCAAAAGGTTGCTGGATTGAATCCCCAACCTGACAAGGTAAAAGTCTGTAGTTCCGCCCCTGAACAAGGCAGTTAACCCACCGTTCCATGGTAAGCAGTCATTGTAAATAAGAATTTGTTCTTAACTGACTTGCCAAGTTAAATAAAGGTAAAACAAATTTTTGCCATCAGAACAGCTTCAACTCTATAAGGTTTCGAAAGCATTCCACAGTGATACTGGCCCATGTTAACCCCAATGCTTTCCACACAGGAAACTGTTGTGTGTGAAAAACCCAGCAGCATTGCAGTTCTTGACCCACTCAAACCGGTGCGCCTGGCACCTACTACCATACCCTGTTCCAAAGGCACTTGTATTTTACAATGAGAATGTCACGTGTGCGCCCTCTCCGGCGTCTAGGTCACCAGGCTGCTCGTTATGGCACACACCTGTCCCCAGCGTTACGCGCACCTGCACGTCATCAGACTCACCTGGACTCCATCACTTTCCTGATTACTTTCCCAATATATGTCGCTCCCTTTGGGTCCTTCCCCAAGCGTTATTATTTCTGTTCCAGTGTCATGTCTGTGCGTTGTTCTTGTTTCTTATTTTATATTGTGTTGTGTTTATTTATTGAAACACTCACTCCCTGAACTTCCCGACTCTCAGCGCACATCATTACAGAATAATGCCTCAACTGAGGGAAGCATCAGGGAGTGGTTTTTTTTTTTTTCAGTGGGAATGACGTCGGGTCCGGGAGCCGCTACAGGCTCTCATGCCTCAGCCAGATCGCCAGGCTCCCCTGCCTCCGCCGGCTTGTCAGGCTCTCATGCCTCACCCGAATCACTAGGTTCTCCTGCCTCAGCCTGCTCGTAGGGCTTTCATGCAATTTCCGGACCGCCAGGCTCCACTGCTTCCACCGTGTCGTCAGGCTCTCATTCAATAAAGTTCATATTTATATCCAAAAACAGCATTTTACATTGGCGCGTGATTTTAAGAAAATGTATTCCCACCAAAATATCTGGTGAATGTGCACATCAATTTACAAAAATACTCATCATAAACGTTGACAAAATATATAACAATTATTTTAAGAATTATAGATAGACTACTCCTGGATGCAACCGCTGTGTCAGATTTTAAAATAGCTTTACGGAGAAAGCACATTTTTCAATATTCTGAGTACATAGCTCAGCCATCACGGTGAGCTATTCAGACACCTGCCAAGTTCGGGGCAACCTAAACTCAGAATTAGTATTAGAAATATTCTCTTACCTTTGCTGATCTTCGTCAGAATGCACTCCCAGGACTGCTACTTCCACAAGAAATGTTGTTTTTGTTCCAAATAATCCATATTTATGTACAAATACCTCCGTTTTGTTCGTGCATACAGATCACTTATCCAAAGGCATAACTCGCGAGCGCGGAACGAGAGATGAAAAGTCAAAATGTTCCATTACCGTACTTAGAAGCATGTCAAATGCTGTTTAAAATCAATCTTTATGGTATTTTTAACGTAAAATTGCGATGATATTCCAACTGGTCAATAGCATATTCATTCAAGAAGAAAAAGAAGGAGTGGCGTGCTCGAGGGACCGAGCATATCCAATCCCTTTGTTGCCAGGCAGACCACTCAGTAACTGAGCTCCTATACTCTGCCCAGTGACAGGAAAATGCTCAAACCACTTTCTGAAGGCTTTAGACAGACAATGGAAGCCTTAGGAAGTGCAACGCCACCCCACAGACTCTGGAGCTTTGATAGAGAATCAAAAGAAGAACTACAATTCTCAGACTTTTCACTTCCTGCTTGGATTTTTCTCAGGTTTTTGCCTGCCATATGAGTTCTGTTATACTCACAGACACCATTCAAACAGTTTTAGTTTTCTATCCAAATCTACTAATAATATGCATATTCTAGTTTCTGGGCCAGAGTAGTAACCTGTTTAAATTGGGTACGTTTTTCATCCGGCCGTGAAAATACTGCCCCCTAGCCCAGACAGGTTAAGACATTAACAGCTTACAGACGGCAGGCAATTAAGGTCACAGTTAATGAAAACTTAGGACACTAAAGAGGCCTTTCTGCTGACTCTGGAAACCACCAAAAGAAAGATGCCCAGGGTCCCTGCTCATCTGCGTGAACGTGCATTACTCATGTTGCAAGGAGGCATGAAGACTGCAGATGTGGCCAGGGCAATAAATTGCAATGTCCATACTGTGAGATGCCTAAGACAGCGCTACAGGGAGACAAGACGGACAGCTGATCATCCTCACAGTGGCAGAATACATGTAACAACACCTGCACAGGATCGGTACATCCGAACATCACACCTGCGGGACAGGTACAGGACGGCACCATCAGCTGCCCGAGTTACACCAGGAATGCACAATCCCTCCATCAGTGCTCAGACTGCCCACAATAGTCTGAGGCTGGACTGAGGGCTTGTAGGCCTGTTGTAAAGCAGGTCCTCACCAGACATCATCGGCAACAACGTCGCCTATGGTCACAAACCCACCGTCGCTCGAACAGACAGGACTGGCAAAAAGTGCTCTTCACTGACTAGTCGCGGTTTTGTCTCACCAGGGGGATGGTCGGATTTGCGTTTATCGTCGAAGGAATGAGCGTTACGCCGAGGCCTGTACTCTGGAGCGGGATCAATTTGGAGGTGGAGGGTCCATCATGGTCTGGAGAGTTTTTGAAATCTGTGAAGAGTTTTTCATACTCAACAGTTTCCCGTGTGAATCAAGAATGGTCCACCACCCAAAGGACATCCAGCCAACTTGACACAACTGTGGGAAGCATCGGAGTCAACATGGGCCATCATCCCTTTGGAACGCTTTCGGCATCTTGTAGAGTCATGCCCTGATAAATTGAGTCTGTTTTGAAGAAAATGGGACAATTCAATATTAGGAAGATGTTTTTAATGTTTCGTATACTCAGTGTATAAAGGACTGCTGTACCTTAGAACTACAATCCAACCGACAGTTTCCACAGTGTTAGCTTATATCTACAACGTGAACAAGAATGCTCTGCCTAGCAACAGATAGACACCAGTTATTTAACTCTGGGTAATCAGACCATAACCCACCCAAGGAGAAACATTTCTTTTTCATTTTTCCCAAACTGTTTTTCTAACTGTATTTTCTCTCACCCACCCACTCTCTGGCTTCTGGTATGTTTATAAAGTAACACTTCTGACTCTCCGTCTACGTACGGACATTTTCAGACTAGAATGTACTGCCAGTCTGAAAAGGGAGATTCTTTATATATGTACAGTACCAGTCAAAAGTTTGGACGCACCTACTCATTCCAGGGTTTTTCTTTATTTTTACTATTTTCTACATTGTAAAATAATAGTGAAGACATCAAAACTATGAAACAACACATATGGAAGCATGTAGTAACCAAAAAAGTTTTAAACAAATATTTTCTATTTGAGATTCTTCAAAGTAGCCACCCTTTGCCTTGATGACAGCTTTGCACACTCTTGGCATTCTTTCAACCAGCTTCATGAGGTAGTCACCTGGAATGCATTTCAATTAACAGGTGTGTCTTGTTAAAAGTTAATTTGTGGAATTTGTTTCCTTCTTAATGTGTTTGAGCCAATCAGTTGTGTTGTGACAAGGTAGGGGGGGAATATAGAAGATAGCCCTGTTTGGTTAAAGATCAAGTCCATATTATGGCAAGAACAGCTCAAATAAGAAAAGAGAAATGACAGTCATCCTTACTTTAAGACATGAAGGTCAGTCAACCTGGAAAATTTCAAGAACTTTTCTTCAAGTGAAGTCACAAAAACCATCAAGCGCTATGATGAAACTGGCTCTCATGAGGACCGCCACAGGAAAAGAAGACCCAGAGTTACCTCTGCTGGAGAGGATAAATTCATTAGAGTTAACTGCACCTCAGGTTGCAGCCCAAATAAATGCTTCACAGAGTTCAAGTAACAGACACCTCTTAATATCAACTGTTAAGAGGAGACTGCGTGAATCAGGCCTTCATGGTTGAATTTCTGCAAAGAAACCACTACTAAAGGACACCAATAATAAGAAGAGACTTGCTTGGGCCAAGAAACACGAGCAATGGACATTAGACTGGTGGAAATCTGTCCTTTGGTCTGATGAGTTTGAGATTTTTGGTTCCAACTGCCGTGTGTCTTTGTGAGATGCAGAGTAGGTGAACGGATGATATCCGGATGTGTGGTTCCCACCGTGAAGCATGGAGGAGGAGGTGTGATGGTGTGGGGGTGCTTTTTGGTGACACTGTCTGTGATTTATTTAGAATTCAAGGCAAACTTAACCAGCATGGCTACCACAGCATTCTGCAGCGATAAGCCATCCCATCTGGTTTGCGCTAAGTGGGACTATCATTTGTGTTTCAACAGGACAATGACCCAAAATACACCTCCAAGCTGTGTAAGAGCTATTTGACCAAGAAGGAGAGTGATGGAGTGCTGCATCAGATTACCTGGCCTCCACAACCACCTGACCTCAACCCAATTGTGTGTAAAATTATTTATTAAAATATTCATATCATACAGTGGATGCCTAACCCTATAGTCCTGCTCATGCAATACCCTGATACATTTACTCAAATCTCTGACAGCTGAACTGTAAGGTGGGAATTATAATTTTAGGAAAGTAGCCTAAAAACCATTAAAAAATTAAATAAAGCTTTGCATATGCTACACAAGGAATAGTGTTTTTGTAATTTGTTACATTTGTTTTTAAGGACACATAATTGTGGGTCATTTGGCCAACATCCCTCGTTTATTGATTTCGCTGGCTGTGGCAGGTTGGATCTGAATGCATATGGATTTCCGTGATAAAATCTTTAAATCTTAAAAAATTGTCCGGTACCAATTTCTCCTAAAAGAAACTCTGAAATGGCATATTATTTTATGAAGATTTAAGATTATTCGCATCAAAGTCTGTTGCCAATTGGATGAAAGGCTAGCTATAGACACTCGAAAGAAGTGCACTAGTCCAGTGTCACTTTGATTGTGCACGCACTTTATGCTTTACCAGCAGCCCCAAACATCTAAATGAATAAGCTACCAGCTAAACAAGCTCGTAAGAAATGTACTAATCCTCGTACTTATCTGGAGGTTGAGTATTTTTTTGTCTCTACCTTTGTAATGTGTCTGTATCTATGTAATTGGAAATGTATTTACGTAAAAAATAGGGATCACAATGAAAATAAGTCCCTGATTTTATTGTGAAATCCCGGTCACTTTTAAAAGTCTGACAAATAAAATCAATCAATCAATCAGTAAATCAATCAAATCCAAACTCTGCAGCGGTGAATTTAATTAATGGAAAGAGATATCTGTTACAAAACACAAAAAAGTTGACATTCTGAGATTTTCAAGCAAAGCCTTCGATACTGGGTAAGCCTACAAGCCTGTCCTTGTGATTGTCTCCACCCCCTCCAGGTGTCGCTTATTTTCCCCAGTGTATTTATCCCTGTGTTTCCTGTCTCTGTGCCAGTTTGTCTTGCATGTTTCCAAGTCAACCAGCGGTTTTCTCGTTCTCCTGCTTTTTGCATGCCCTTTTTTCTAGTCCTCCCGGTTTTGACCCTTGCCTGTTTGTGGACTTGGTACCCGCCTGCCTGACTATTCTGCTTGCCTTGACCACGAGCCTGTCTACCACTCTGTACCCCCTGGACTCTGATTTGGTTTTGACCTTTTTTCCTGTCCACGACCATTCTGTTGCCTACTCCTTTGGATGAATAAACATTGTAAGACTCCAACCATCTGCCTCCTGTGTCTGCATTTGGGCCTCGCCTTTTGCCTTGATAGGGAGGGATGTATTTGTAGAGATTGACATAGTCTATTTACTGTGGGTTTGAAAATGCAAACCATGACATTGAAGTGCCTGAAGTTGGTATGCTTTGTTTATTGGTTGTGTGGTGCATTGGTACAGAAACCTGAAAATGTGTTACATATATTGTAAATAATGATAAATATGGCATCAAAATGTTGAGAATATGATTTCCCATTAGCTGGTCATTGTCTGCTGCCGGCTCTGATCGTGAAGTAATGAAACAGGCAGGGAGAGTGAGCTCCTCTGTGGTGGTTGGCGAACCCTTAACCTTCTGGACCCTAGCCCTGCGTGGCATCAACTGTGTCACAAAAGCATGCTGAAGTGGCAAAGTCGATATCCATGTTTATAAATACAGGGTCGCTACAGTTATTGTCATTTTTGTCGTAAACATTATTTTGAGTTAATTATATGAGGGGGGAGGGTATTCAATTTATTTTACAGAACAAGGGGTGGGGCATGTGAAAATATTTGTATTGTGGGGGGAGGGATGCATTTCTTTTTATGACACCTTAAGTTGGACCACACCTCAGTAAATGTTGATCTGTCCCTAAGTCTAAGAGTTTAATTACATCAACAACAGGACTGTATTCAACATCATGTTGGGAGCGGACATTATCCGGACGTCTGTTGTAGGTTATAATCAGATGCAGGAGAGTCTAAGACCTGAATGGGAGATTTGTACTTCTCGGGGGTTTAGGAAACGCTCCATCTGTGTTCCTCCCATGAGTCACTGGGCCCAACATGGGCCAAAACCAATTACAGCCATGCCAAAAATGGCAGTTTCAGATTCATAACCATTGATTGCAGAAATGGAAAATGAGGATGATATTTCGTGTTTTTTCTTTCCCCTCTGCTGTTCCTTCTTCATTAGATTTGTAAGTAATTCATGGTGTGAGAATGTGTCTACTTGTTGAATGTTGGTTTATACACAGTTGGATTCACATGACCTCATGGATAGTGTGTATCTAGCCATTCCTCCTGTTGCTCTTCCATCTTTCCACTGTGCAATCATGTCTAATATAAACAAGTTACATTTGAATCAAGACGCTTGAATCATAACAGTCCTCACTGCTATATCTCTCTGTCTCTTTCTCTCTCTCTCTTTGTCTCTCTCTCTCTGTCTCTCGCCATCTCTCTGTATCTCTCTCCACATCTCCTCTTCTTTCATCACCTTGCATAGCTGCAGTAGCCCTAACATCATATTGTAATTGTATGAAAGCAGCCGTAGATGGTTAACAACTGAACCATAATAACGTGTGTTAAAGATTTCATGGATCTGGGTTGGTATATCCTGTAGATGGTTAACAACTGAACCATAATAACGTGTGTGAAAGATTTCATGGATCTGGGTTGGTATATCCTGTAGATGGTTGGCTAGTGTAGGTTTCTGGGATACAACATGTGTGAGACAACTTTCTCTTCTGATATTGTATTTGCTGATTAACTGATATCACAGAAATTGACCTGTGAATGGATGACTTTGCAAGCTATTTCACATCTTAATTATTAACCTGGGCAAGTACAGACCCAGAGAAACCCACAAGCTGCAACAGGGCTTGAGGGGTTGAGATTGGGACTAATTCATACCAACAATTCACAGTCATTCCTCTTCTTAATATCCTAAATAATCCAGGGTTCGTTTCAACTACACTCTATTCACCTTAATTGGGAGATTGATAGTCACTCAATGGTAACTATAATCTTGTCTTGAATATCTTTATATTCAGTATAAACAAATCCAATGATTGCTACAGTAAATAGCTTCTATTCGGTGAAGCTGGAGACAAATACGGTGCTGCCATGATTCTTAATTAAGTTGGACAATACTTGAATTGATTCCAAGTTGCTTGAATCCAAACCAGTTTCTCTCTCTCGCCCTCTCTCTCTCTTTCTCTCACTATCTTTCGGAGGCAGTAAATTAGACATCCAACCACGCACACATGAAAGGAATATTCAGAACATATTCCAGTAAACATTCTCTAAAAGTAACAGAGCTTCAGTGTTTTATAGGTTGCAGACCTTATCCTCATCATCACTACAATCATCCTCCTCCTCGTCGTAACTATCAGCAATAACCGTGTCTGAGAATCAGATTGGGGGCTAGAGAGCCATAGCCGTGTCAATGAATCAACGTATCTACTACCAACCCTCATTACACTGCCAACGTATCTTCTACCAACCCTCCACTCATTACACTGCCAACGTATCTTCTACCAACCCTCATTACACTGCCAACGTATCTTCTACCAACCCTCCACTCATTACACTGCCAACATATCTTCTACCAACCCTCATTACACTGCCAACGTATCTTCTACCAACCCTCCACTCATTACACTGCCAACGTATCTTCTACCAACCCTCCACTCATTACACTGCCAACGTATCTTCTACCAACCCTCATTACACTGCCAAAGTATCTTCTACCAACCCTCCACTCATTACACTGCCAACGTATCTTCTACCAACCCTCATTACACTGCCAACGTATCTTCTACCAATCCTCCACTCATTACATTGCCAACGTATCTTCTACCAACCCTCCACTCATTACACTGCCAACGTATCTTCTACCAATCCTCCACTCATTACACTGCCAACGTATCTTCTACCAACCCTCCACTCATTACACTGCCAACGTATCTACTACCAACCCTCCACTCATTACACTGCCAACGTATCTTCTACCAACCTTCAACTCATTACACTGCCAACGTATCTTCTACCAATCCTCATTACACTGCCAACGTATCTTCTACCAACCCTCCACTCATTACACTGCCAACGTATCTTCTACCAATCCTCATTACACTGCCAACGTATCTTCTACCAACCCTCCACTCATTACACTGCCAACGTATCTTCTACCAATCCTCATTACACTGCCAACGTATGTTCTACCAATCCTCATTACACTGCCAACGTATCTTCTACCAATCCTCATTACACTGCCAACGTATCTTCTACCAATCCTCATTACACTGCCAACGTATCTTCTACCAACCCTCCACTCATTACACTGCCAACGTATCTTCTACCAATCCTCATTACACTGCCAACGTATCTACTACCAACCCTCCACTCATTACACTGCCAACGTATCTTCTACCAACCCTCCACTCATTACACTGTCAACGTATCTTCTACCAATCCTCATTACACTGCCAACGTATCTTCTACCAACCCTCATTACACTGCCAACGTATCTTCTACCAACCCTCCACTCATTACACTGCCAACGTATCTTCTACCAATCCTCATTACACTGCCAACGTATCTACTACCAACCCTCCACTCATTACACTGCCAACGTACCTTCTACCAACCCTCATTACACTGCCAACGTACCTTCTACCAACCCTCCACTCATTACACTGCCAACCTATCTTCTACCAACCCTACACTCATTACACTGCCAACGTATCTTCAACCAATCCTCATTACACTGCCAACATATCTTCTACTAACCCTCCACTCATTACACTGCCAACATATCTTCTACCAACACTCCACTCATTACACTGCCAACATATCTTCTACCAATCCTCCACTCATTACACTGCCAACGTATCTTCTACCAATCCTCCACTCATTACACTGCCAACGTATCTACTACCAATCCTCCACTCATTACACTGCCAACGTATCTTCTACCAACCCTCCACTCATTACACTGCCAACGTATCTTCTACCAATCCTCATTACACTGCCAACGTATCTTCTACCAACCCTCCACTCATTACACTGCCAACGTACCTTCTACCAACCCTCCACTCATTACACTGCCAACGTATCTACTACCAACCCTCCACTCATTACACTGCAAACGTATCTTCTACCAACCCTCCACTCATTACACTGCCAACGTATCTTCTACCAACCCTCCACTCAATACACTGCCAACGTATCTACTACCAATCCTCCACTCATTACACTGCCAACGTATCTACTACCAACCCTCCACTCATTACACTGCCAATGTATCTACTATCAACCCTCCACTCATTACACTGCCAATGTATCTACTATCAATCCTCCACTCATTACACTGCCAACGTATCTACTACCAATCCTCATTACACTGCCAATGTATCTTCTACCAACCCGCCACTCATTACACTGACAACGTATCTTCTACCAATCCTCATTACACTGCCAACGTATCTCCTACCAACCCTCCACTCATTACACTGCCAACGTATCTACTACCAATCCTCCACTCATTACACTGCCAACGTATCTTCTACCAACCCTCCACTCATTACACTGACAATGTATCTTCTACCAATCCTCCACTCATTACACTGCCAACGTATCTACTACCAATCCTCATTACACTGCCAACGTATCTTCTACCAACCCGCCACTCATTACACTGCCAACGTATCTCCTACCAACCCTCCACTCATTACACTGTCAACGTATCTACTACCAATCCTCCACTCATTACACTGCCAACGTATCTACTACCAACCCTCCACTCATTACACTGCCAATGTATCTACTATCAACCCTCCACTCATTACACTGCCAACGTATCTACTACCAATCCTCATTACACTGCCAACGTATCTACTACCAATCCTCATTACACTGCCAACGTATCTTCTATCAATCCTCCACTCATTACACTGCCAACGTATCTTCTACCAACCCTCCACTCATTACACTGTCAACGTATCTACTACCAACCCTCCACTCATTACACTGCCAACGTATCTTCTACCAACCCGCCACTCATTACACTGCCAACGTATCTCCTACCAACCCTCCACTCATTACACTGCCAACGTATCTACTACCAACCCTCCACTCATTACACTGCCAACGTATCTCCTACCAACCCTCCACTCATTACACTGCCAACGTATCTACTACAAATCCTCCACTCATTACACTGCCAACGCATCTACTACCAATCCTCCACTCATTACACTGCCAACGTATCTTCTACCAACCCTCCACTCATTACACTGCCAACGTATCTACTACCAATCCTCCACTCATTACACTGCCAACGTATCTACTACCAATCCTCATTACACTGCCAACGTATCTACTACCAATCCTCATTACACTGCCAACGTATCTTCTACCAATCCTCCACTCATTACACTGCCAACGTATCTTCTACCAATCCTCATTACACTGCCAACGTATCTACTACCAATCCTCCACTCATTACACTGCCAACGTATCTTCTACCAACCCTCCACTCATTACACTGCCAACGTATCTACTACCAACCCTCCACTCATTACACTGCCAACGTATCTACTACCAATCCTCCACTCATTACACTGCCAACGTATCTACTACCAATCCTCATTACACTGCCAACGTATCTACTACCAATCCTCCACTCATTACACTGCCAACGTATCTACTACCAACCCTCCACTCATTACACTGCCAACGTATCTTCTACCAATCCTCCACTCATTACACTGCCAACGTATCTTCTACCAACCCACCACTCATTACACTGCCAACGTATCTTCTACCAATCCTCCACTCATTACACTGCCAACGTATCTACTACCAACCTTCCACTCATTACACTGCTTCCGCATAGAGGAGTCTTTTGTGTCTCCACCCGAGCCGCAATCAGCAGGTCAACCAGAAAGTGGAACGGACTCTGTGTGTGTGTGTGTGTGTGTGTGTGTGTGTGTGTGTGTGTGTGTGTGTGTGTGTGAGTGAGAGAGAGAGAGAGAGATTTACCCCCTAATCAAGTCTCTCTCTATCAAAGCCTTCATGGGCCTCATGAAACAGTTGATTCACTGGCCAACAACAAAAGCATAAGACTGCAGCAAACAAAAGCAAACAAAAATCTCCCTCTCTCTTTTCTCCTGGGCAGTGCCCCCACATCCCCATCCTCCCAATCCATCAGGCATGTATAGGCACAGTGCTTTGTGTTGGAATTAAATATAGTGGAAGTCAGAAATGTACATACACCTTAGCCAAATACATTTAAACTCAGTTTGTCACAATTCCTCACATTTAATCCTAGTAAAAAATCCCTGTCTTAGGTCAGTTAGGAACACCACTTTATTTTAAGAATGTGAAATGTCAGAATAATAGTAGAGAGTATTATTTATTACAGCTTTTATTTCTTTCATCACATTCCCAGTGGGTCAGAAGTTTACATACACTCAATTAGTATTTGGTAGCATTGCCTTTAAATTGTATAACTTGGGTCAAACGTTTCGGGTAGCCTTCCACAAGCTTCCCACAATAAGTTGGGTGAATTTTGGCCCATTCCTCCTGACAGAGCTCGTGTAACTGAATCAGGTTTGTAGGACTCCTTGCTTGCACCCGCTTTTTCAGTTCTGCCCACAAATGTTCTATAGGGTTGAGGTCAGGGATTTGTGATGGCCACTCCAATACCTTGACTTTGTAAGCCATTTTCCCACAACTTTGGAAGTATGCTGGGGTCATTGTCCATTTGGAAGAGCCATTTGCGACCAAGCTTTAACTTCCTGACTGATGTCTTGAGATGTTGCTTGAATATATCCACATCATTTTGCTTCCTCATGATGTCATCTATTTTGTGAAGTGCACCAGTCCCTCCTGCAGCAAAGCACCCCCCACAATGTGATGCTGCCACCCCTGTGCTTCACGGTTGGGATGGTGTTATTCGGCTTGCAAGACTCCCCCTTTCTCCTTCAAACATAACGATGGTCATTATGGCCAAACAGTTCTATTTTTGTTTCATCAGACATTTCTCCAAAAAGTATGATCTTTGTCCCCATGTGCAGTTGCAAAACGTAGTCTGGCTTTTTCATGGCGGTTTTGGAGCAGTGACTTCTTCCTTGCTGAGCGGCCTTTCAGGTTATGTCGATATAGGACTCGTTGTGGATATAGATAATTTTGTACCTGTTTCCTCCAGCATATTCACAAGGTCCTTTGCTGTTGTTCTGGGATTGATTTGCACTTTCGCACCAAAGTACATTCATCTCTAGGAGACAGAACGTGTCTCCTTCCTAAGCGGTATGACGGCTGCGTGGTCCCATGGTGTTTATACTTGCGTACTATTGTTTGTACAGATGAAGGTGGTACCTTCAGGCGTTTGGATGGACCAGACTTGTGGAGGACTACAATTTTTCTTCTGAGGTCTTTGCTGAATTCTTTTGACTTTTTCATGATGTCAAGCAAAGAGGCACTGAGGTTGAAATAGGCCTTGAAATACATCAACAGGTACACCTCCAATTGACTCAAATTATGTCAATTAGCTTGTCTGAAGCTTCTAAAGTCATGACATCCTTTTCTGGAATTTTCCAAGCTGTTTAAAGGCACAGTCAATTTGATGTATGTAATCTTCTGACCCACTGGAATTGTGATACAGTGAATTATAAGTGAACTAATCTGTCTGTAAACAATTGTTGGAAAAATTACTTTTGTCATGCACAAAGTAGATGTCCTAACCGACTTGCCAAAACTGTAGTTTGTTAACAAGAAATTTGTGGAGTGGTTGAATAAGAAGTTTTAATGACTCCAACCTAAGTGTATGTAAACTTCCAACTTCAACTGTATCTGGCTGCTGGTCCGGACCCCCCGATGCCCCCAATCCCTCCCAAAGCCCAGCATGAGTTTTAACAAGGGAACAAAGAGCTGCATGACTGCACGTCCCAACAATGAGACCACACAAAAGTACCTGCTCAGCAGAACTGGACGCCCGTTTCTCAGGCGTTTAAGCATGCAATTATGTCCCCCTCTGCCCTTCTGCTGCACACTGAGGGGAAAAGGGAAAACAACAAGGCGACTGCCTGGGATTCTATCATTTGTTATCATAGAGGAAATATTGGAGAATGATATTGTCCATTTACCTTTCTTACGTAACCAAGTAAATTACGTTTGTCTGGGGGTGTGGGTGCATTAATGTGTGTGAGTGTGTACGTGCCGTGTATGTAAGTTTATGTGAGTGAGTGTGTTTCCTTACATGTGGGTATTCTGTGAGATGTTCTCCGGTGGGGAGTAGTCATACTATGGGCTAGGCCATGCGTCCATGCGTGCAGCATACACATATTCTCCATCTGGGGTCCAGAGGGGCTAGCTGGTCCAATCCAAGCCCAGCCGTATGGACCATTTAGCACACATTGCTTCATCCTTCATGGGTATAGCCTACTGTACCCCCACTGCTGGAAACTTTTACCGTGAATCACAGAAGTGGGTCTGTGTTTGGGGGATGATCTCTCCTAAGAGAAATGTAGCGATACAGTGCATGTTTGAATGCTGCTTACGAATACCGATGGGATGTTGTAAGTTTTGGTTTGCCTACCAGCAGACCCTGGTTATCCCTGCATCACTCCTAACCATAGAATAAGAATGAGAATATAGAGCAAGAGACCAAATTCCATTCATGGAACATTCAAAATGGTGCATCCAATACGACCATCATTTCACATGGAAGGTTGTTTTGTATGGGAATGTGTTATAAATGTTTTGTATAATTTCAGCCAGTCATTTTTTAAGTAGCGCTCACGAGCCAAAACGGGCCCCTGAAACGTCATCCATTTTGTATGATATGTTAAATCCTGCATAATATATATATATATATATATGCAATTCATATGCAAGTCATATGTTATGTTACAAACTTGTTAGTGCTTAAGATCCTGTTCAATCTCTTTAGGTTGTGTAATAAAGAATTGATTTTGCCTGAGACTTGGTATTGGAGAGAAAGAGAGAGAAAATGAAGAGGACAGATAGCAAGAAAGAGACGAGAAGAGAGAGAGAGAGCTAAGGAAATAAATAGAGAGGTAGAGGGACTATTTCTTGGTTAAGGATCTCTGAGCTCAAAGCAAATAAACAGTGTACAAATATGGACTGTATTGTTGGGATCCTGTGTTGACAGATATACTGGAGTCCATTTATGAAAGCCTGCGTCTATCCGAAGAAAGAGGAGTTATGGATGCAGAGATTTGTTTGCTAGTATTAGTTACACAAGCAGAAGCATAATAGCACCTGTTGAACACTGAATCAAAACTATTACATGTGCGTGACTGACTTGTAGTCTATAGACCTGTTGGAATTAACATTTAGGGTGGTAAAAGTTGGTATTTGTTTCTTGTCAATGTTAAACATGACTCAAATCCTCCATCTGCTGATTTCCCTAGCATCTCATTATATCATATTCATACAGCTCAGTCAGGGTAATAGAATTACCACTTATACATTAACTAGATATTGACATTTATTAAATGCACACTTGAACAATCCTGATCAAGTTTTTTTGCATATGGCGTACATTTAAACACCTCTCCCAGTTTCAGCACTGTAAGCAGAAATCTTAGTAATTCTTCGTAATTAAGACAAAAAAACACTCTTATTTCCTAAAATACGGACGTAGCGTCTTAATTTGAGCCAGTTTGCTACAGCAGGGAAATAATCTTGCAGCAACAGTAACATTTTTTTATTATTATGTGGATTATAATGAACAGACATTTATGCAGGATTTACGAATTATTATGTGGATAATTTTTCATTTTTGTAGGAGTTGATACATTTTTCTTTAGGGAAAATCAATTCTGAAATTTCAAAATGGAAATCACAAACTTCAGAAGCATTTTTAAACCTCTAATATACTACACGTTTGAAATTTCCTGAATTGCAGGAAAGTTCTCCTGCAACAGGGTGATCATATTAAGATCCTACATCTGTGTGACTTGGGCGACCGGGACTTCCAAATGGATGGTACCTATCAATTAAATGTTGTGCTGGTGGGATGGCTTCACTTCTGAACTCACCACTTCAAAGTCACACACACTCCATGTCCTCAAGTCACCATTGACCCTCAAGACTCCTCTTAAGTAGCATGCTTCCTTCTTTTCTCTCTCCCACTGGGGACAGACATCAATTCAACATTTACTCCAGGTTGGTTCATCAAAATTTAATTGAAACAACATTTAAAACAGCGATGATTCAAACAGTGTGTGCCCAGCTCCCAACACTCCTTATCCAACACGACACTCCTTATCCAATACGACACTCCTTATCCAACACAACACTCCTTATCCAATACGACACTCCTTATCCAACACAACACTCCTTATCCAATACGACACTCCTTATCCAACACAACACTCCTTATCCAATACGACACTCCTTATCCAATACAACACTCCTTATCCAATACGACACTCCTTATCCAACATAACACTCCATATCCAATACGACACTCCTTATCCAATACATCAAATGTCTCCTGTCATGTCAGCCCTACACAACACTCCTTATCGAACACGACACTCCTTATCCAACACGACACTCCTTATCAAACACGGCACTCCTTATCCAACACGACACTCCTTATCCAACACGACACTCCTTATCCAACACGACACTCCTTATCCAACACGACACTCCTTATCCAATACAACACTCCTTATCCAATACATCAGCTGTCTCCTGTCATGTCAGTCCAAGCAATACAAGATCAATAGTATTTTACAATCCCTCAGATCAATTTGACTATAGGTTGATAACAAAACATCCACCGTGATAATCAAATTTGTCATTGTAGAATATATCAATCTAACAATTCTTTACATTAGAATAGTTGAGAGCTACAGTTGTATGGTTTTCTGGCCCTGCTCACTCCAATAACTGAAATCTTTATACAGCGCTCTTCATTTTCTTTACTTATCCCATATAGCCACTAGAGGGAATCACCTCAACAAGCCATTGCCTTCCTCCCTCAGTCACCAAACTATATACTGTATGTAGGCCTGCAGTCAATGCCAAGCCCACAAATGCAAAGATATCTCCTTCTCTCTATGTGCTGTTCTTTGACATAAAAATGCAATGGCAGTGGGATGATATTGTGCTCTTCTCAGGGCATGAGAACACTGGAGGCGTGGATAAAAAAAGAACAACATCCTTCGTCCTGTGTGGGTGGTCACATGGGTAGAACTATTGTAGTGACGGGCCCTGAAGAGTTCATTTCAGCATGTTCAAACAAACAGAGAGAGAGAGAGAGAGAGAACACGCTGTTTGGCAAAGATAGAGAACACAGAGCAATGCCTCGCCTCCCCTCGTCTCTCCCCAGCTCTGTTCACGACCAGAGAGCTGGACTTGGCTGAGAGGAGAGGAGTAAACCATGCACAGAGAACAATTGGTGGGGGGGAGGGAGTGGGAGGGAAAGATGGAGAGAGAGAAAAAGAGAAAGAGAGAGAGAGAGAGAGAGAGAGAGAGACAACTCTACTCTGCTCTGTGTGTGGTCTGAATACCTCCAGGCTTTTTCAGGGGTGAGTACATGTGTGCGCCTTTCCTGGGTCCTGAGAGAGAGAGAGCGAGAGAGAGAGGGATAAAAAGAGAAAGCAGAGAGAGAAAGAGAGGAGTCTGATCAATAAAGGGAATTTTTGCCTTTGCTTGTGCATGAAAGCAAGCTAGTGAGTTGGTATTTTATGTGGAATAAGAAAGTAAACACTGGCATGTTTAGCCCTGCCGTGAAGAGATTAGTGTTATTTATCAAATATATCAGCTTCCCACCAAACGACAGAATGCTTTTCACTGGCCCGTCACCATGAGAGAATACTTTTCTACATCACACGCACATACACACGAGACACAGTTGTTGAGAGAATACTTTTCTACATCACACGCACATACACACGAGACACAGTTGTTGAGAGAGATAGAACGGGATGCATTTTTTTCTGGCCTGTGTGTGTAGCATCTTACTGTATATCAAATGAACTTTGAATATGTCTTTGTTTTAGTCTCTATACCAACATGAAAAAATACTACAGTTTACTATAGAATACTACAGTACTTACTATAGAATTCTGCAGTAAACTGTAGTATACTGTTGAATACTATACCACACACTGTAATATCCCTCAATCATGTGTAGTACTTAGTGTAGAATTTTGTAGTATACTGTAAAATTCTGAAGTAAATACTACAGAAATATCCACACCAAAAAAATGTAGTAAATAAGACAGTTGTCACGTCCTGACCAGTAATAGGGGTTATTTGTATTGTAGTTTGGTCAGGATGTGGCAGGGGGTATTTGTTTTATGTGGTTCATGGTGGTTGGTTGTTTAGAAGGGTGTTTGATTTATTTATTCTGGGTTTTGGGCAATGTTCTTGTTTATGTATTTCTAGGTTTAGTCTAGTCGTTTGTGTTTCTATGTTTAGTTAATTGGGTGTTGGACTCTCAATTGGAGGCAGGTGTTTCTAGTTGCCTCATATTGAGAGTCCTATATATAGGTATGTGTTTGTGTTGGTAGTTTGTGGGAGATTGTGCTAGGTATAGCCTTAATGCCTTACCGGCCTGTTATTCGTCATTGTGTTTTGTGTACGTGTTTATTTTGGTTTTTCCTTCTTTGCCACTCTAATAAAAGAGGACGAGTGCACATAACCCTGCTGCGTTTTGGTCCGACAATGATTTCTCTTTATCATCTGACGAAGAAGAATGTGACAACAGTAACGTCTGCAAAAACACTACAGTCCACAAAAACACTACACTTTTTTAACTATAGTAAAGCTACAGTATTTAACTTGCATTTAACCTGCCCATTCCCCTTCCCCATGTCTCAATTTGTGCTACCCATAAGTGAGAAACCTACATGCCAAGTATAGACCATATATTGTGTTCCCTACACGTTATAGAAAAGAGCAGAAGCGCTGAACTCCCCGTTCAGACCCCAGTCCTACCTACCTACAGGTTATGGGGAATGTTCTCTTTTAGTGTTTCTCCAGTAGGTATCCTCAAGGAGAAAGCCCCCAACTTCAATGTCAAAGATAATTCAACAAAAAGACTTTAGTAGATACTACAGTAATTTCAGCAAAAACATTACAATGAATACCACAGCATATACTACAGTTTTCTTAAACTACACTATTTATACTATAGTTAGCTGTAAATACTACAGTATACTACAGTATACTAGAGTTAATACTACAGTATTCAATGAACGTCCGCAAAAGTACTGCAGTGAATACAACAGTAAAGTCTGCAAAACACTACAGTGAACTCTATAGTATTTATACCATAGTATACTTAAGCTCTAATTACGTTGGTAACAAGTTTATAATAGCAATAAGGCACCTCGGGGGTTTGTGGTATATGGCCAATATACCACGGCTAAGGGCTGTGACCAGACACTCCGCGATGCGTCGTGCCTAAGAACAGCTCTTAGCTGTGGTATATTGGCCATATACCACAACCCCTCGTGCCTTACTGCTATTATAAACTGGTTACCAACGTAATTAGAACAGTATAAATACATGTTTTGTCATACCTGTGGTATACAGACTGATATACCACGGCTGTCAGCCAATTAGCATTCAGGGCTCGAACCACCCAGTATGTAATATAGTATTTATACCATAGGATACTATAGTATTGTTTTAAGTGGTAAGCCTGCAGTTTTGTAGACAATATCTATGATTCATGAACAATATGACAGGAATCCCTTCCATAATCAACTGGAGTACAGGAAATCCCTCTTTCCCTGCAATGAGCATTAAGTTATTATTAGTTATAAGTTATTGCTAAGTTACCATCAAGTTATTGGCTCAATCACATACCAACTTCTCATAGGACATGGCAGTGTACCAGAGACTCCATGACAGACAGTCACATCCTAGCACGGAGGCAGATTAGAATGTCATTGAATATTTTCTGGCAATGTAGCTAGCAGATCTGTGTACAGTGTACATTGCAAACATTGTATTTATATTTTTGTTCAGTGTACAAACGGTATGTAGAGACACATACACACACATTTACACATCCACACACCTTTCAGCAGACCCCTGAAAATGACTCAAGCTCATTTAAAATCAACACTCGCTGGTTCCGCAAATTTTAAAAGCATTTCCAGAGCCATTTCCTGCCCCTCGAGTGAACGCACGCACGCGTGCGTGTGCGTGTGTGTGTGTGTGTGTGTGTGTGTGTGTGTGTGTGTGTGTGTGTGTGTGTGTGTGTGTGTGTGTGTGTGTGTGTGTGTGTGTGTGTGCATGCATGCTTGTATCAGTCTGTAGATGTTGGCTGGTTTTCGCTCTCTGTGACCAAAAGGCCAAGGAACTGGGTCTGATCCATTCTGGACAGAGGGTATACCTGAATTCACAGTGGTATACCCTACGCTCAGCGACCCTGCCTTCTTGTTCAAATAGGGGTCATCAGTCATCTGTCGGAGAGCTTTTCCACTCTAGACCTAGAAGATCAGACCACACCAGGCAAGCTAAGACCAACAAACTGCTATTTGACTACTTTTAGTACGTTAGGCTACTTTCATCTTCTACCCAATATGGGACATGCCAGGGCTACACCTTGGAACAACTAACAGACTGTACCACTTCTACACCTTTAACGTAAACACGTGGCTACATTCCCAGTTCTCAAATCTAAATCTGAACCTCCAATCATTTAATTTGAAATGAGGCCAGGATGAAGGAATCTGCTGAGTGAACTTATGAAGGCACAACGTGTTTATTTAGCTAATTCATCTGAAACACAGCATGTGTTCATCCCATCACAGCCCTCAGCCCCATATGGCCCGAACTGTTAGCAGGATGTCCTGTCTGACAGATAGAAATAATCAGATTCATTACACACACACAGACACGCACACACACATGCACACCCACACACACAAACACATACGCAGAGGCACACACATTGGCCCCATTCGTCTTGCCTTATCCACTCCACTCCGCCCTTCAGACAGACAAAGGAGACTTTCTATACTGCAGCTCTGCAGGTGCTGCTTCTATTCTCTCTCCTTCCAGACTCACATCAATCATCTCCAATCCAAAGTGAAATCTAGAATTGGCTTCCTATTTCGCAACAAAGCATCCTTCACTCATGCTGCCAAACATACCCACGTAAAACTGACCATCCTACCAATCCTCGACTTCGGCGATGTCATTTACAAAATAGCCTCCAATACCCTACTCAACAAGCTGGATGCAGTCTATCACAGTGCTATCCGTTTTGTCACCAAAGCCCCATATACAACCCACCACTGCGACCTGTATGCTCTCGTTGGCTGGCCTTCACTTCATAATCGTCGCCAAACACATTGGCTCCAGGTCATCTACAAGACCCTGCTAGGTAAAGTCCCCCCTTATCTCCGCTCACTGGTCACCATAGCAGCACCCATCTGTAGCACGCGCTCCAGCAGGTATATCTCTCTGGTCACCCCTAAAGCCAACTCCTCCTTTGGTCATCTCTCCTTCCAGTTCTCTGCTGCCAATGACTGGAACGAACTACAAAAATCTCTGAAACTGGAAACACTTATCTCCCTCACTAGCTTTAAGCACCAGCTGTCAGAGCATCATTTTTTCAATCAGAATTCAGTCCTTAGTTTAATCCAGTGTTTCCTAAATGGTGGGTCAGGAGTGCAACCCGCTGGTCGGTCATGCCATGGTGGTTGGGAAGGCGGAAGTTGAAGTAGTAGGGGTACAGAGAGTGGGCATGGAGGGGGAGGGTGTGTGCAGAGGTGACATGTGACAGGAGATGAAAGGGGAGCATCCATATAGGGGCCTGTGACTCTGTGTCCAGACTGGACTGGGCTGCTGAAGGCCTCCAGGGCCCCCCACATGTCACCAGATGAAAGGTGTGGCATTATACACAGTAACGAGTCCGTGGTTGTGCTGTGTGGATAACATTGTTCTGGCACTTTATTGGAGTATGTTCTATTCAGATCCATTGAGCTGGACTTCAGTAAGGTTGCACATTTCCGGTAACTTCCCCAAAATTACCACGTTTTCCAGAAATCACAGTAGGATGATCCCCATATTTCCTGATTATTTCATCCTGATTCCAGAAACAGAAAACCAGACCATTTTGGGAAAGTTACCGGAATTTTGTAACCCTAAGTAACAGTATTTGCTATTAGTTACTGACTACTAATAACTGACTACTTATATAAAGATGTGGCCAAATATATTGGCACCCTTGCATGATTCACTATTTTTAATATAAGCTGAAATTTGAAAAAACAACGTTGTTACGTGTTACGTTTTTCTTGTTCCCCATTTTCCCCTGTTAGTGTGTTTGTGTCCTGAGCATTACAGGTGTACCGAGTTGCGGCTAACGATGGTGGGCGTGGCTGTAGCTGATTACAGAGAGGATATCTGTTTGCCATGTGAGAAGAGGAGAGAGGGGGGGGGAGAGGACACTTGTTTTTTGTTTGATTATTTGTGTTAATTTCTTTGTTTGTTTCAGCCTGTCCTCCTGAGGTGCTCCACCCTACCTAGGTCCTGGAGAAGGGAAAAGGTAGATCTGCCCATGGGTGTACATTCTCACGTAGATAACCCATTGTTTTATACACTAGGTTAGCCGGGCGGGTGTCACCCTTGTATTTTCTTGGAACCAGGTAGGACAGTGGGTTAGGGTTTAGAGTGTGTTAGGAAGGTTTAGGTGTGTAGAAGAGGGACCTTTTGTTTATTTTCATTACTTGGACCCCGATCCCAAACATTCCCTTCTCTTACCTTCCCTTGTTGTTTTTGTTTCTTACTGATTATTTATGGGTGTGTTATATTGTTTATTTAAATAATTCACTAAACATCCCCTGAGGGTTAAAATTGAGTTGTGGTCTAATTTATTTATCGCTCATTGCACCCCACATTTCATCTGTGTTACCTGGTGTGTTTAGGCCCAGGCATTTACGTCTCCTCCTCAGACGAGCTACACCCGAGGGGAGAACGTAAGATGGGGGCTCATCCGGGATATTTATTGATCCAGCTTGTGCCTGCACACTAGGGTAGTTAAGGTGGATTGGGTAGTTGTTGTGTTTGGTTTAGTGCTGTGTAGTAGTTAGGTGGTGGATTTAGAATATGGCCAACTTTAACCTGAAGTTTTCTCTGGATAACCCAATGTGGGAGGGTTTTGAGAATTGTAGGAGAGTGGATTTAGAGACTTTGGCAGACCATTTCGATATCTCCGTGCCAAGGGGATTTGTTAAGGCGGAGGTAAAGGCATTGGTATTAACGGCGCTGATGGAAAAGCAGGTGTTGGTTTTGCCTACGGTTGAAGAGGTGGTGGATGCTCTGGGTACCCCGTCTAGGCCCGACGATGAGGTCGAGTATAAGGCCCCGGCCACCTTGCCTCGATTTGACCCTCTTTCTCCTGTGCCTACGGCTGTACATTTACAGATGGAGGCAGAAGAGCGAGCACAAATCCGAAAGGATGAGAAGCGCCGACTGGAGTTGGAAGCAGAAAAGGACCTTAAGATAAGGCAGATGGACTTCGAAATGCGCAAATTGGAATTAGAGGTGGAGATGGCGAGGCTGTCCCTGTCGTTTCCAATAGTGTGTTTTCCACCCCAGGATCTGCCTCTACCTTTGACATTAGCCGACATATTGCTTTAGTTCCACAATTCCGTGAGTCTGAGGTTGACTCTTTCTTTTGTGCATTCGAACGCATAGCAGTGGCTTTGAATTGGCCTAGGGATGTGTGGCCGCTTTTACTCCAATGTAAATTGTCCGGTAAAGCGCAGGAGGTATTGGGTACTCTTTCTCTCGCTGATAGTCTTAATTACGACATAGCTAAGGCTACTGTGCTCCGTGGGTATGAGCTTGTGCCAGAGGCTTATAGACAAAAGTTTAGAAAGCACTCCAAATCCTCTATAAAAACTTTTGTTGAATTCGCTAGAGAGAAGGAGTCTCTCTTTGACAAATGGTGCTCAGCGAGTAAAATCAATGACTTAGAAGGTCTTCGTGAATTAATGTTATTGGAAGAATTTAAAAACCGCCTCCCAGAGCGGTTGGTTGTATACATTAATGAACAGAAAGTGTTAAAGTTATCTGACGCCGCGGTGCTTGCAGATGAATTTGTGTTAACACATAAAACGGTGTTTCCCACACCCCGTAGTGAGACTAGACCGGTTGTATCCTCTTCTGTCTACTATTCACCCCGTTACTCAGGGAGTACACGGCTGAATCAAAAGGAGGAACGCGCATGTTTTTACTGTCATAAAGTAGGACACGTAATTTCGGAATGTATGTCTCTAAAACGCAAGTCACCAGCTTCAACCCCTAAACTCCATAAAAGTGTGGGTTTGATTAAAGTAACCAATAAGAACTCTGTAAAGGAGAGTCCTGAAGTTGTACTAAGTCGTCCCGATCCAACCTACGACCCGTTCATATTTAAAGGCTTTGTTTCCCTGACAGGTGATTCTGGAGACCAAAAGCCAGTTTTGATATTGAGAGATACTGGTGCGGCTCAGTCTGTAATTCTCTCGAGTGTTCTGCCCTGGTCAGAAGAGTCTTATTGTGGCTCTAGTGTATTATTGAGGGGGATCGAAATGGATTGTGTGCCTGTTCCGTTACATACTGTCCATTTGACTTCTGATCTAGTGAGTGGATATTTCAGAATCGGTGTACAGTCCGAGCTTCCCGTAAATGGGGTTGACCTAATCATGGGTAACGATCTAGCAGGAGGCAAAGTTGTGCCTGTGTTAGAAGTGCTAGACAAGCCTGATGCTCAGTTAAGTGCTGATGTTTTGGGAACTACGTTTCCCGAAGCATTTCCAGTGTGTGCCATTACGCGTGCGCAGTCGCTTAGGTACCATGGTAGACTTAGCTGACTCTGTGCTTGCACCTATGTTGAATGGGGAAGATATTCAGTGTTCTACTCCTGTGTTCCCAGTGAGTTCTGATCATGATGATGGGAATAAAGACAAGACAATGGCTTCCTCGGTGGACTGTTTAAGGTTGCCAGTTACTCGGGAGGAGCTAATAGCTGCCCAGATAGAGGATGTGGGCTTGGCCAAATGTTTTTCCTCCATGTTACCTTTGAGTGAGAAAAACAGGAAAGGTGTGATGTATTTCTTTGAGAAGGGGCTTCTGATGAGAAAATGGACTCCCTGTGCTGACCTAGAAAATGATTGGAGTTCCGTTTGCCAGATTGTAGTTCCTGCCCCGTTTCAGACGAAGGTGTTGTCCCTAGCTCATGAAATTCCCTGGTCTGGTCATCTAGGGGTGACTAAAACCTACGACCGACTCCTCCGTCATTTCTTCTGGCCGGGAATGAAACGGGATGTGGCTCGCTATTGCCGTACATGTAGTACTTGCCAAGTGGTGGGGAAACCTAACCAGGTTATTTCCCCGGCTCCTCTCTGCCCTATTCCGGTTATGGGAGAGCCGTTTGAGAAAGTAATCATCGATTGTGTTGGTCCCTTACCCAGGACTAAGTCGGGTAATCAATTCTTGTTAACAATAATGTGCACTGCTACAAGGTACCCAGAGGCGATTCCTATGCGTAAAATCACAAGTAAGGCAATTGTGAAGGCGCTAATTTAGTATTTCTCTACCTTTGGATTTCCAAAAATTGTACAGACGGATCAAGGCACAAATTTTACATCAAAATTGTTTGGAAGTGTGTTGAAGTCCTTGTCAGTGTCCCATCAGATGTCTAGCGCTTATCACCCGGAGAGTCAGGGCGCGCTGGAACGTTGGCATCAGACGCTAAAAGCTATGTTGCGTAAATACGGTATGGACACAGGAAAAGATTGGGATGAGGGGGTGCCCTATGTGCTGTTTGCTATTCGGGAGACCGTATAAGAGTCTCTTGGGTTTAGCCCAGCTGAGCTAATCTTTGGTCATACCGTGAGAGGGCCTCTCAAGGTACTGAAAGAACAACTTATGGCTGATTCAGTTGGGTCCTCTACTAATGTACTAGACTGTTAGTCAAGTCCGGGAGCGGTTGCATGACGCCTGTGCTGTAGCCAGAGAGAATCTGTCTTCCACACAAAAGAAAATGAAACGTCATTTTGATGTTAAATCTGTCTCGTTCTTTTCAACCAGGTGACCAAGTCTTGGTGTTGTTGCCGGTACCCGGCTCGTGTCTCTCTTCCAGTTTCTCTGGTCCATATGTGGTGGACCGAAAACTCAGTGATACTGATTATGTTATCAAAACGCCAGACCGTAGACGACCATTCCGGGTATGTCACGTTAACATGATTAAAGCCTATCTTGTTAGAGGTGGTATCGAGTCTCCCATTACCAGTGGAAAACCTGTTGTATCCTCTGTTGCTTTTGTGAGCCTGGTTAATCACCCAGGAGTCGGCATAAATAATGAGGACGGTTTGGTGATGCGGAATACTCCTGAGCAGTGTGCTCGTTTGTGTAATTCGGAGATGGTGGCGTCTCTCCCAACCCATTTGTTGCATTTGAATGATCAGCAGAGGGCTGATATTGAATTACTAATCGCTGATTTTCCAAGTCTCTTTCAGGATGTTCCCAGTCGTACCAATGTGTTGAAACATGATATAAATGTAGGTGATGCTGCTCCAATCAAACAGCACCCTTATCGTGTGAATTCAATCAAGAGAGGAGTGATGAAGAAAGAGGTAACTTATTTACTGGAAAATGAGATGGCAATCCCCAGTGGCAGTCCTTGGAGTTCCCCTTGTCTGCTGATTCCAAAGCCTGACGGGACTCAAAGATTTTGCACTGACTACAGGAAAGTGAATAATGTTACTATACCTGACTCATTCCCTTTACCTCACATGGATGACTGTATAGAAACCATTGGATCGACTGCGTATGTTACGATGCTTGACTTGTTAAAAGGTTATTGGCAGGTGCCTTTAACCCCTCGTGCCTCTGAGGTGTCTGCTTTTGTAACTCCTGACAGTTTCTGCCAGTACACAGTGATGGCTTTTGGAATGAGGAATGCTCCGGCCACGTTTCAACGTTTGGTAACGGGTTATTATCGTACCTTTTGTAGGAATTTCTCAACAGTTGTAGCCCCAATGACTAGGTTACTCAGTCCTTCAGTGTCCTTTGAGTGGACCGCTGAGTGTCAATCTGCTTTTGACTCTGTAAAAGCACTATTGTGTACTTCTCCTGTTCTTTCTGCCCCTGATTTCCAGAAACCATTTAAGTTGGAGGTGGATGCCAGTTCAGTGGGTGCAGGTGCTGTACTATTACAGGAACACGATGGTCTAGATTACCCAGTTTGCTACTTCTCTCGTAAATTCAACAGCTGTCAGTCACGTTATTCCACTATCGAACAGGAGACCCTGGCGCTGTTTGCCCTACAATTTTTTGAGGTTTATGTTGGCTCCAGTGTGTTGCCTGTTGTGGTATACACAGACCACAACCCTTTAACTTTCTTGAGCCGCATGTATAACCACAACCAACGTCTTATGCGTTGGTTATACAAGGTTATAATTTAGAAATTCAGCACATAAAGGGTTCAGAAAACATAGTTGCGGACGCTTTGTCCCGTGCCTAGTTAAAAAAAGATAAGTAATAATAGAACCAGGCCTTGATAACTTTGATGTAAGTAGTTGGTATTATAAAAAAATATGTATGTAAGGGTTTTATCATAAACCCAGGGGTTTACTCTTTTTTGTGGGGGGCGTGTTACGTTTTTCTTGTTCCCCATTTTCCCCTGTTAGTGTGTTTGTGTCCTGAGCATTACAGGTGTACCAAGTTGCGGCTAACGATGGTGGGCGTGGCTGTAGCTGATTACAGAGAGGATATCTGTTTGCCATGTGAGAAGAGAAGGAGAGAGAGGGGGGGGGAGAGAGGACACTTGTTTTTTGTTTGATTATTTGTGTTAATTTCTTTGTTTCAGCCTGTCCTCCTGAGGTGCTCCACCCTACCTAGGTCTTGGAGAAGGGAAAAGGTAGATCTGCCCATGGGTGTACATTCTCACGTAGATAACCCATTGTTTTATACACTAGGTTAGCCGGGCGGGTGTCACCCTTGTATTTTCTTGGAACCAGGTAGGACAGTGGGTTAGGGTTTAGAGTGTGTTAGGAAGGTTTAGGTGTGTAGAAGAGGGACCTTTTGTTTATTTTCATTACTTGGACCCCGATCCCAAACATTCCCTTCTCTTACCTTCCCTTGTTTTTGTTTCTTACTGATTATTTATGGGTGTGTTATATTGTTTATTTAAATAATTCACTAAACATCCCCTGAGGGTTAAAATTGAGTTCTGGTTGTGGTCTAATTTATTTATCGCTCATTGCACCCCACATTTCTTCCCATTTCATCCGTGTTACCTGGTGTGTTTAGGCCCAGGCATTTACGTCTCCTCCTCAGACGAGCTACACCCGAGGGGAGAACGTAAGAAACGTTATTTGTTTGATTTACAACTGCACAGGAATTGAAATTTAAGATTTTTGACTTCAAAGTCAAAAAGAGCCTGCATTAAATTATTGAAAATTCGAATTAATTTGGTTGTAGGTAAGGGGTTCTGGTCCATGTGTGGTAAGTTGTGGTAAGTTTCAGGTACCTACAATGTAAATTGAACCATTCAACCAGTTTTGAAAAGAGAAAACGGAACATTCTGCTCCATTATAAAGTGCAAATATATCTGTACCTTCATGTTTCTTTAAGCAATGTCATGTATATTGCAATTCATGTAACATGTACCCAGTGCAATGTTTCACACTTACAGTGCTGGGGAAAAGTATTTATCCCCTTTCTAATTTTCTCTACTTTTGCATATTTTTGATACTGAAAGATATCAGAGGTTCAACCAAAGCCTAATATCAGATAAAGGGAACCTGAATTAACAAATAACACAACAATGACATACTTATTTAATTTATTCCATAAACAAAGTTATGCAACACCCGATGCCCCTGTGTGAAGAAGTAACTGCCCCCTTACACTATGCTAATGTCAAGCAAGGATTAGCTAGATGAGCCGTACAAACTTCTCTCTTCGATGAGAGCCCAAGCACTATCCAAATAACTGGTTGTGTCACTTTTAGCTGCTATGGAAACCAACCAAATGCTTTCTGTTGTTGTTGATCAGTCTCTCGTGTCGCTGTGGAGGAATGTTGGTACACTCTTCCATGCAGCACTGCTTTAACTCAAGGACATTTGTGGGTTTTCAAGCATGAACTGCACGTTTCAAGTCCTTCCACAACATCTCAATTGGGATTAGGTCTAAACTTCAAATGTGTTGCTTTTTAGCAATTTTTCATGTCAAATCAAATGTTATTGGTCACATACACGTGATTAGCAGATGTTATTACGGGTGTAGCGAAATGCTTGTGTTTCTAGCTCCAACAGTGCAGTAATATCTACCAAATTACACAACATATACCACATACACACAAATCTAGTAGAAAGTAAAAATGAATTAAGACTATATACATATGGACGAGCGATGTCAGAGCGGAACGGACTAAAATACAGTAGAATAGTATAGAATACAGTATATACATATGAGATGAGTAACGCAAGATATGTAAACATTATTAAAGTGAATGAGATAGTATAGAAAACAGTATATACATATGAGATGACTAATGTCAGATACAGTTGAAGTCGGAAGTTTACATACACCTTAGCCAAATACATTTAAAATCAGTTTTTCATACTTCCTGACATTTAATCCTAGTAAAAATTCCCTGTCTTAGGTTTGTTAATATCACCAATTATTTTAATGTAAAATGTCAGAATAATAGAGAATTATTTATTTCAGCTTTAATTTCTTTCATCACATTTCCAGTGGGTCAGAAGTTTACATACACTCAATTAGTATGTAGTAGCATTGCCTTTAAATTGTATAACTTGGATCAAATGTTTCAGGTAGCCTTCCACAAGCTTCCCACAATAAGTTGGGTGAATTTTGGCCCATTCGTCCTGACAGAGCTGGTGTAACTGAGTCAGGTTCGTAGGACTCCTTGCTCGCACACGGTTTTTCAGTTCTGCCCACAAATTTTCTATAGGATTGAGGTCAGGGCTTTGTGATGGCCACTCCAATACCTTGACTTTGTTGTCCTTAAGCCATTTTGCCACAACTTTGGAAGTATGCTTGGGGTCATTGTCCATTTGGAAGACCCATTTGCGACCAAGCTTTAACTTCCTGACTGTCTTGAGATGTTGCGTCAATATATCCACATAATATTGCTTGCCATCTATTTTGTGAAGTGCACCAGTCCCTCCTGCAGCAAAGCACCCCCACAACATGATGCTGCCACCCCCGTGCTTCACGGTTGGAATGGTGTTCTTCGGCTTGCAAGCATCCCCCTTTTTCCACCATGCATAACAATGGTCATTATGGCCAAACAGTTCTATTTTTGTTTCATCAGACCAGAGGACATTTCTCCAAAAAATACGGTCTTTGTCCCCATGTGCAGTTGCAAACCGTAGTCTGGCTTTTTTATGGCGGTTTTGGAGCAGTGGCTTCTTCCTTGCCCAGCGGCCTTTCAAGTTATGTCAATATAGGACTTGTTGTGGATATAGATACTTTTGTACCTGGTTTCCTCCGGCATCTTCACAAGGTCCTTTGCTGTTGTTCTGGGATTGATTGCACTTTTCGCACCAAAGTACATTAACCTCTAGGAGACAGAATGCGTCTCCTTCCTGAGCGGTATGGCGGCTGCATGGTCTCATGGTGTTCATACTTGCGTACTATTGTTTGTACAGATGAACGTGGTACCTTCAGGTGTTTGGAAATTGCTCCCAAGGATGAACCAGACTTGTGGAGGTCTACAATTTTTTTTTCTGAGGTCTTGGATGATTTCCTTTGATTTTCCCATGGTGTGTGTGTGTGTGTGTGAAGCGAGTGTGAAGGTAGGCCTTGAAATACATCCACAGGTACACCTCCAATTGACTCAAATTATGTCAATTAGCCTATCAGAAGCTTCTAAAGCCATGACATCCTTTTCTGGAATTGTCCAAGCTGTTTAAAGTTAGTGTATGTAAACTTCTGACCCACTGGAATTGTGATACAGTGAATTATAAGTGAAATTATTTGTCTGTAAACAATTGTTGGACAAATTACTTGTGTCATGCACAAAGTAGATGTCCTAACCAACTTTCCAAAACTATAGTTTGTTGACAAGAAATTTGTGGAGTGGTTGAAACACTTAGGTTGAAGTCGATAAAACTAATTTATGTAAACTTTTGACTTCAACTGTATATTTTAGCAATTACATTTACTTTTGATACTTAAGTGTATATATAAAAGCAAATACTTTTAGACTTTTACTCAAGTAGTATTTTACTGGATGACATTTTCTATTAATCTACCTTTTACTTTTACTGAAGTAGAACAGTTGGGTACTTTTTCCACCACTGGATGCCTTATTGACGTCACTTGTTAAATCCACTTCAATCGGCGTAGACAATTGACATGGATTGTGTATGTGTAACATTCGGTGGGTGAATGGATAAGACAAAAGATTCAATTGCCTTTGAACGCGATATGGGAGTAGGTTCCAGGTGCACAGGTTTGTGTCAAGAACTGCAACGCTGCTGGGTTTTTCACGCTCAACAGTTTCCCATCTATATCAAGAATGGTCTACCAAACAAACGGCATCCAGCCAACTTGACACAACTGTGGGAAGCATTGGAGTCAACATGGGCCAGCATCCCTGTAGAACACTTTTGACACCTTTTAGAGTCCATACCCCAACGAATTGAGGCTGTTCTGAGGGCAAAAGGGGTGCAACTCCATATTAGGAGGGTGTTCATAATGTTTGGTATACTCAATGTATATCTTTTATTTTATTGTCTTTTTTACATCAAATGTTCACAGGTCAGATGTGGTTTCAGACACATGTGACCTTTCACATTTTCATATGACAGACATGTGATATACATTTCACATGTGCTTTTGTAGCTGGCAGGATTAGAACCTGTGTCCTCTATGGGAGAAGTCAACGTCTTGACCATTTGACCAAGAGGGCTACCACTATATTTGAAGTCGCAGCCCTTACCAAAAAAAAACAGGCTTCTTGAGAATAGTTATGGTAAACCTTTGGCCAATTTGTTGTAAATTTGCGGCAGGCTCATATTTTCACATTCAAATTAGTTTTTGTGCAAACTGTTCCGGTAAATTTGCGGTAACTTGTGAACTTCTGGCAAACAATTCTTGGAAAGTTGTGGTAAACATTCTACTGTTTGCTGCAAATTTGCTGCAAACTCAGTATGAATTTCAAAATTAGATCAGGTTTTTGGTTACTGTGTGTTAACATTGAAATGTTGTACCTACATAAACCAAATAGCATGAACTTACTTTTCAGAGAAAAAAATAAACATATTAAATGTAGTAGATATACTAAACATGTATTTCATGTCTTAACAGATAATGCAATACAACTTAAAATCATCAACATGGTGATAAAGAAAAGAGCAAAGTCTGGATATTTCCCGAATAAATTGTTTATTTCATCTTTTTATGTAACTACAACATTTACATGAGAGAAATTTGAACACTGTGGAGATGTTGATCTTAGGATGTTTAGAGGGGCATCTACAGAATTATTTACATGAGCCAAGTGATAACTGAGCAATAGATTTCAACCAATGGAATTATAAAAGATCATTCACAAAATGTAAATAATTAAAACGATAACAGAGCGACTTACAAGAGCAAGTAGGTTTAAGTGCCTTGCTAATGTAATGTAATATATGTAATATACATTCAGCAGATTTTTCAACTAGTCGACTCTGGGATTCGAACCAGTGACCATTGCGTTACTGGCCGAACACTCTTAACCGCTGTGCTACCTACTGCCCCAAAATCAAACTCCGTTCAGAAATATTGCCATTTTGAGTGAACTTTTGCGATGGCAGCCTTGTGGAAGTCCTTCGTCTAAAGCTTGTTGAATACATGCAACACAGAATAAACAAAATTAGGATACTGAAAACAACTAAAGTTTGTTCTTTTGAAAAGTTTTGCAAGTCTATTGAAAAAGTTTGGTTACTAGCCAACTACCTTTTGAATTTGGATCCTGCGACGTGGTTGGCATCAGTTGCTGGGACTGCTACTATCTGTCCAATGATCCTGCTGACCAAGGCCGGGTCTGAGGAGCTGGCCTAGCTGCTAGCTAGCTGCCTATAAAGCTAGCGGGTTTTTCTAGAGGGCTTGAGGGCTTGAACACCAGCCTGCGACGTGGTTTGTCATTTTGGCTGGGACCACGGATGTCCCGGGCTTGTGGCTGTTTAGATGACTGCTGTTTGTTGTTTCCCATCTTCCATGACCTGCCCTCTCTGGAATGGCGAGGAGTGACAGCGTAACCTACGTTGCTACCATGACAAATACCAAAGCCGGCGGGAGTACCGTTGAGGACAGTGGTGTCTCTCCATCACAGGTAAATAATCTTTTAAATGAGCAAAAATACTTCTACAAGCATTTGTTACAACAACAAGAAAATAGCTTCAAGTGTTGTCCAAATACTGGTGGAGTCAAGGCAGAACAACATGGCTATGGATGGAATTGCAGAATCTCCATGTGAAACCTGGATGGAGTCTGAGTACAAAGTGTGTGAAAGGAACTCGGAGAAACTGAAGATGGACCACAGGAAGATTGAGATGGAGTGCGCCCACAGGACTGGAAAACCCACCACCGGCCCAGATGACAGGCCCAGGCCGATAGAGGTCAAGATCCTGAGGTTCAAGGACAAGGTAGCTGTTCTGAAAAGAGCCAAGAACTTGAGAGGAACGTTTATCTTACTCAACTAGGACTATCCTGAAGCTGTGTGCCAGAAGAGGAAAGAACTGATCCCAGCCATGAAAGCTGCCAGAGCGTGTGGGGACATTGCTTACATCTGCTATGACAGGCTAATTGTCCACCCTCCCTCCCAGAAACCTGGAAGGGATGAGAGAGCCAAGCCTATGGGTTTGTAGCTTCAACCCCGCAGCACACACACACACACACACTTACACACAACTGATTAATGGTCTGCTGAATGTATATTTGTTTCTTTGTTTGCTCTTTTTCATATTATGTCTATCTCTTATAAGCTACCCAGGAAAGGGCTTAAAATAGCCAATATTAATATATTTAGCCTTAGAAATAAGGTTTATGAAATCAATAACTAGCTAACATCAGATAACATTAATATATTAGCAATTTCCAAGACTCACTCAGATTATTCATTTGATGATACTGTAGTAGCAATACAAGGATATAACATCTATAGAAGACAGGAATGCTTATGGGGTAGGTGTTGCTGTATATATTCAGAGCCATATCCCTGTAATGCTTAGAGAAAACCTTTTGTTAAATGTTATTGAAGTGTTGTGGTTGCAGGTTCACCTGGCACATCTAAAGCCTTTTCTTTTTGGGTGTTGCTATAGGCCACCAAGTGCTTACAGTCAGCATCTAAACAATATGTGTAAAATGCTTGATAGTGTATGTGACCTAAACAGAGAGGTCTAATTTCTTGGGGACCTAAATATTGACTGGTTTTCATCAAGCTGGTCGCTCAAAAGGAAGCTTCTCACTGTAACCAGTGCCTGTAATCTGGTTCAAGTTATTAATCAACCTACCAGGGTGTTTACAAACACAACAGGAACAAGATCATCCACATGTACTGATCACATTTTTACTGTAGAACTTTCTTCTAAAGTTGTATCCGTACCCATTTAGGCCCAAAAAACTGGGCCTAAAATAGTGTATAAGAGATCATACAAAACATTTAGCTGTGACTCTTATGTGGATGATGTTAAAATATTTGTTGGTCTGATGTGATTAATAATACCATCCAGACACTGCACTTGATTCATTTATGAAATTGCTCCTTCCAATTATTGATAAACATGCACCTGTTAAGAAACTGACTGTTAGGACTGTTAAGGCTCCATGGATTGACGAGGAATTGAAAAAGTGTATGGTTGAAAGAGACGAGGCAAAAGGAGTGGCTAATAAGTCTGGCTGCACATCTGACTGGCTTACTTAATGCAAATTGAGAAATGATACGACTAAACTCAACAAAAAGAAGAATAAACTGTATTATGAAGCCAATTTCAATGATATAAAGAATGATGTAAAAAAAACTTTGGAGTGATTTAAATGAAATTATGGGCAGAAAGATTAATTCAATAATTTCCTCGAATCAGGTGGCTTATCCGTCACAAAACCATTTGATGTTATTTGCATGATTACTGCATTGGCAAAATGGGCAAAATTAGGCAGGGAACAATAAACAGTGAGCCATTGTACTCATGCATAAAAAAACGAGTAATGAAAGAAAATATACACTACTGTTCAAAGGTTTGTGGTCACTTAGAAATGTCCTGGTTTTTGAAAGAAAAGCAAATTTGTTGTCCAATGAAATAACATCAAATTGATCAGAAATACAGTGTATACATTTAATGTTGTAAATGACTATTGTAGCTGGAAATGGCAGATTCTTTATGGAATATCTACATAGGCGTACAGAGAACCATTATCAGCAACCATGAGACCTCTGTTCCAATGGCACATTGTGTTAGTTAATCCAAGTTTATCATTTTAAAAGGCTAATTGATCATTAGAAAACCCTTTTGCAATTATGTCAGCACAGCTGAAAACTGTAGTTCTGATTAAAGAAGCAATAAAACTGCCCTTATTTAGACTAGTTGAGTATCTGGAGAATCAGCATTTATGTGTTATGGCTTTTTAACCTCTGCCATATCATGCATTCAGAGCTATCTGTCTAATAGAACTCAGATGAGTTTTCTTTACTGCAAGCATCTCTAATGTCAAACATGTAAAGTGTGGGGTACCGCGGAGCAGCTCTCTATGTCCTCACTCTTCTATTTTTACCAATGACGTGTCAGGACGGTTGAGCTAACGTAGGCTAATGCGATTAGCATGAGGTTGTAAGAAACAAGAACATTTCATTGGCATTGATATTGGCAGAAAGCTTATTCTTGTTACAGTGAAATAATACCATGCTATTGTTTGAGGAAAGTGCAGTTATGATATTGAAAAGTTATTTATAAACAAATTAGTCACATTTGGGCAGTCTTGATACAACATTTTGAACAGAAATGAAATGGTTCATTGGATCAGTCTAAAACTTTGCACATACACTGCTGCCATCTAGTGGCCAAAATCTAAATTGCGCCTGGGCTGGAATAATACATGATGGCCTTTCTCTTGTATTTCAAAGATGATGGTTCTTTGTATTTTCTTTTACCAGATCTAATGTATTATATTCTTCGACATTCATTTCACATTTCCATAAACTTCAAAGTGTTTCCATTCAAATGGTATCAAGAATATGCATATCCTTGCTTCAATGCCTAAGCTACAGGCAGTTAGATTTGTGTGTCATGTTAGGGGAAAATGTAAAAAAAATGGTCGGATCCTTCTTAAACAAAGCATGTGTGTCCGTGTTTTCTGATGATTCAACCATATACGGATCAGCAACCACAGCTAATGAAGTCACTGAAACCCTGAACAAAGAGTTGCAGACTCTTTTGGAATGGGTAGCCAGTAATAAACTGGTCCTGAAATCCCGCTCTGCCCTCAGACGAACCATCAAACAAGCAAAGCGTCAATACAGGATTAAGATTGAATCCTACTACACCGGCTCTGACGCTCGTCGGATGTGGCACGGCTAGAAAACTATTAAACTACAAAGGGAAACCCAGACGCGAGCTGCCAAGTGACGCGAGCCTACCAGATGAGCTAAATGCTCACTCCAAAACCATCATTAAGTTTGCTGATGACACAACAGTGGTAGGCCTGATCACCGACAACGATGAGACAGCCTATAGGGAGGAGGTCAGAGAACTGGCAGTGTGGTGCTAGGACAACAACCTCTCTCTCAATGTGAGCAAGACAAAGGAGCTGATCGTGGACTACAGGAAAAGGCGGGCCGAACAGGCTGTCGTGGAGCGGGTCGAGAGTTTCAAGTTCCTTGGCGTCCACAATCCCCAATGAACTATCATGGTCAAAACATACCAAGACAGTCGTGAAGAGGGCATGACAAAACTTTTTCCCCATCAGGAGACTGAAAAGATTTGGCATGGGCCCCCAGATTCTCAAAAGGTTCTACAGTTGCACCATCGAGAGCACCCTGACGGTTTCATCACCGCCTGGTATGGCAACTGCTCGGCATCTGACCGTAAGGCACTACAGAGGGTAGTGCGAACGGCCCAGTACAACACTGGGGCCAAGCTTCCTGCCATCCAGGACCTATACAATAGGCGGTGTCAGAGGAAAGCCCATAAGTGTCAGAGACTCCAGTCACCCAAGTTATAGACTGTTTTCTCTGCTACCACATGGCAAGCGATACAGGAGCGCCAAGTTTAGGACCAAAAGGCTCCTCAACAGCTTCTTCCCCCAAGCCAGAAGACATTGATCCCCCCCCCCCCCCCCTATTTTGTACACTGCTGCTACTTGCTGTTTGTTTGCTATCTATGCAAAGTCACTTCGCCCCCACTTACATGTACAGATTAACTCAACTAGCCAGTACCCCCGCACACTGACTCCTTACCGGTGCCCCCTGTATATAAATCCTCGTTATTGTTATTCTTATTGTGTTACTTTTTATCAATATTTTTTATTTATTCTACTTAGTAAATATTTTCTCAACTCTTCTTGAACTGTACTGTTGGTTAAGGGCTTGTAATTAAGCATTTCACGGTAAAGTCTACACTTGTATTCGGCGCATGTGACTAGTAAAGTTAGATTTTTGGGGGATTTGACATCATTTGTGGCCGGTGTTTGCTTGTTTGCAGACTTTTTTGTACAGCTTTGACAGTGCTACTGTATCGTTTTTGACACGCAAAGACCCAAACGGCGTTCCATACTATGTATGTTGTGAAGCTAATAGCAGTGACGCTGTTACTGTGTAACTCCGGAAGGGCAACGTCTGAAAAATAGCGCACTTGGTAGTGTGTACCGGTGCTCGACCAGTCGGTGAAAGCCAACATCACCCATGACAGAGAATGATTGATTGTCAAGGGCAATGAATTTCATTATCTTGGCTTTACTGGATTTATTCTTTGAGTTGTCTCGCTGAAATGTTCTTACTCTTTCAAATGACTGCTCGACTTGTTGACTGCTCGATCCACACAGCAGACATTGCGGGCTAGGTTAGGAGTGGCGTTATTACATCATGTCCGTGTCCGACCTACGTTATATAAACTCAGCAAAAAAAGAAACGTCCTCTCACTGTCAACTGCGTTTCTTTTCAGCAAACTTAACATGTGTAAATATTTGCATGAACATAACAAGGTTCAACAACTGAGACATAAACTGAGCAAGTTCCACAGACATGTGACTAACAGAAATGGAATAATGTGTCCCTGAACAAAGGGGGGGTCAAAATCAAAAGTAACAGTCAGTATCTGGTGTGGCCACCATTAAGTACTGCAGTGCATCTCCTCCTCATGGACAGAACCAGATTTGCAAGTTCTTGCTGTGAGATGTTACCTCACTCTTCCACCAAGGCACCTGCAAGTTTCCGGACATTTCTGGGGGTAATGGCCTTAGCCCTCACCCTCTGATCCAACAGGTCCCAGACGTGCTCAATGGGATTGAGATCCGGGCTTTTTGCTGGCCATGGCAAAACACTGACATTCCTGTCTTGCAGGAAAGCATGCACAGAACGAGCAGTATGGCTGGTGGCATCGTCATGCTGGAGGGTCATGTCAGGATGAGCCTGTCAGGAAGGGTACCACATGAGGGAGGAGGATGTCTTCCCTGTAACGTTCAGCGTTGAGATTGCCTGCAATGACAAAAAGCTCAGTCCGATGATGCTGTCACACACCGCCCCAGACCAGGACGGACCCTTCACCTCCAAATCGATCCCGCTCCAGAGTACAGGCCTCGGTGTAACACTCCTTCCTTCGATGATAAACGCAAATCCAACCATCACCCCTGGTGAGACAAAACCGCGATTCGTCAAAGAGCACTTTTTGCCAGTCCTGTCTAGTCCAGCAATAGTGGGTTTGTGCCCATAGGCAATGTTGTTGCTGATGATGTCTGGTGAGGGCCTGCCTTACAACAGGCCTACAAGCCCTCAGTCCAGCCTCTCTCAGCCTATTGCGGACAGTCTGAGCACTGATGGGGGGATTGTGCGTTCCTGGTGTAACTCAGGCAGTTGTTGTTGCCATCCTGTACCTGTCCCACAGGTGTGATGTTCGGATGTATCAATCCTGTGCAGGTGTTGTTACACGTGGTCTGCCACTGTGAGGATGATCAGCTGTCCGTCTTGTCTCCCTGTAGTGCTGTCTTAGGCGTCTCACAAAATGGACATTGCAATGTATTGCCCTGGCCACATCTGCAGTCCTATATGTCTACCCATCCACCCTGACCAACCACCCTCCTTTTGTTTTTGCCACAGCCCGTTTTTGCCGTAGCCCAGTCAAATTACCTAATGGCCTCATGGGTGGAATGTTATTCATATTTTTTATAATTTCATAATTAGTTAACATTAATTTTTTTTAAACTGCTGAAAATCCGGTGTTTCTATGTCAAACAGTTTTGTTATATTTCAGTCTTCTGTGTATAAAGTGTAATATTTGGATGCAATCTCAAAATTGAATACATTTCAACTCTATATCTGACATGGTACAGGTGTTTTCTTTTTTGTAAGCCCATAACGATTTTAGTCTACTTGGTAAATATTTTCTCAACTCTTCTTGAACTGCACTGTTGGTTAAAGGCTTGTAAGTAAGCATTTCACGGTAAATTCTACACTTGTTGTATTCGGCGCATGTGACAAATAAAGTTTGATTTGATTTGAACATCTCTAAAACTAAGAGCATTGTACTTGGTACAAATCATTCCCTAAGTTCTAGACCTCAGCTGAATCTGGTAATGAATGGTGTGGCTGTTGACCAAACTTACCCCACCAGACATGCCACCAGGGGTCTTTTCACAGTCCCTAGGTCCAAAACAAATTGAATGAAACATACAGTATTACACAGAGCCATGAGTGCATGGAATTCCATCTTATATAGTGCAAGTGAACAGCAAACCTGGTTTAAAAAAAGAATAAGGCAACACCTCATGGTATAATGCTTTTCCCCTATGTGACCTACCTGTTGTGTGTTTGTACTGACATGTATGTGTAACTGATTGATGCGCACACACACACTAAATATTGTGTTTAAATGTATGTACATTGTAAAGTATTTTGTCTGTAATGTCTTTTTCATTATGTCGGACAAAAACATTTTTAAATTAAAGATTAGCTGTTGCCATTGGCGTCAGCTAATGGGGATCCTAATAAATCAAATAAATCAAATCCCTTCTCACGTGTGTTTGGATTTTATGAGACACCCTGTGAGCCTTCGTGCTCAAACACATGCAGTGTGATAAATGCAAAATATTTGGTCATATGTCAAGTGTATGTAGACGGGAGGGGTATCGTATGTCAGGTGAGCCTAAATGCTGCAATTGTGGTGGTGAACATGCACCCACATTTCTGAAGTGTCCTGTTAGGTTGAAGGAAACGACAGTGATAAGAATAAGGGCTGTCCATGTCTCCTATGCAGAGGCAGTGAGAAGAATGGAAGAAAGGAGTGAAGTTGAAGAAACAATGGTAGTTGTAGAGACCCTGGATAATAATCCATATCAACAGAGGGATCCTGACATGTTGCATGTTAGGAAGATGGACTTTGTAGCGTGTATTGCATTGGTTATCAACTGCACAACGCAACTGCCCCCCCCCCCCCCCCCATCTTCCCACAATGGAATATACTGTATATTTTTTTTTGTTTGTATATTTCAATACCCCATACAGTATGTGGTGGCAATACACCAATTGGTGTAGTTGCCAGAAGAAGAAGAAGAAGAACCATCATGACGACTCATGTCTGCTATACTTTCACATGTGCATTGTCAAATTGTATTACCAACTGGGATGACAAACAATAAAAACATTTAATTGAGTTTATCACAGGATTTGCTGTGATTAATCACGATGAATCAAAAGATCATAATTTGCTCAAATTGAGCTGTAATTTAAGATTCCTTTATACAAAATGCATTAAAAGAATATTGCCATTTTGATTTTGTCCAAAGTAACAGTTGAGGTAAGTTGATAAACACATGGTGGCATGTAGCCTAGTGGTTAGAGCATTGGGACATTATGGTTGAATGCATTCAGTTGGGAAACTGACTAGGTATTCCCTTTCCCTTTCCTTAACGTCAAAGTCAAGTTGTTTTGACATTGCAAAAGTTATCTTGAGTTAACTGACTAACTCTGACAGTGCTTATTGTAACATGTTAAAAAGGATAAATAAGGAGACACAGAGCGATAGCTTCTCTGTTCTTTTCACTGGGCTTTTTCCAACGGTCACTGACCAACATATGAAGAAGAGAGGCGTGCGCCTTCAGCAGTAACACTCCGAATGGATGGCTCAGAAATATGAATAATTGTTTTTAACACACTTAAATTCAGATAGGCTGAGTTACCTGGTTACAGAATTTGGTGTGGAAACATTGCTACTGCAACATGTTAACACCACCTTTTCATATGTGAGGAGAACATCAATATTTCACCACCACATGAAAATGCAATTCCATTTGTGAAAGTGAGATTTGTACATGTGAAAGTGAGATTTGTACATGTGAACGTTTCTTACATGTGAAACTGCTAATTTCATTTTCACATGTGATTGATTATCACGTGAAACTGCATATCCAATTTTCACAAGTGAAACCTCAACTGTCACATGTGCGACTGCAATTCACATGTGAGGTGAAAACATGTTTTTCCTCTCACATGTGAAAGGTGGTGTTAACATGTGAACATTAAATTTAACGATTTCACTTGAAAATGCAATTGTACATGTGAAACTGCAAATTTGACAAGGGTGGGATAATATGTTTTAAGATGGGCTACTAATACATTTTCAAAAACAGACATTTGTTCAAAACAATTGATAGAATTTAGTCCCACACTAAATTCCACCTGAGTGTAAAACATAAATCTTAAGTACTGTAGGCCTCTCTGTCTCTCATTAACAATGCCGCTGTGAGACTAGCTCCATGTACTGTAGGAGTTGTCTGTGGTATTTTTCAATGAATGGAATACATCACATGATCTTAATCACGATGAGGCTTCACTCAAAGGCATCCATGTTCTTTTTTCTTTCTCCTCATTTTAAGGTTGGAGAGAGAGAAAGAGAGAGAGCGGACATTCTTACTTAATTGGGATCTTGAGTGCATTTGTTTCCAATAAAGAGGTGTGCTTGGGTTTCATTCTCTTTTTTAAATTCTATTCCCTGAGAGGAGTGCCTGGCTGATCTGACTGTGCCCCTCGCCCAGCTATAGCCTCAGGATAGCTAGCAAACAAAGCTGTTGCGTCTTGCCTCATTCATAACTAGTCAACTTAAAAAGCTCACTGATTCACAACTAAGGGAGATATTCATGGTGTGTTTAGGTACAGAACATTAATATTGCTGCCGTTATGTTCCCTCAGCTATCATCTCACCCTTTAAAAAAAAGAAGTTTATAGCAATTTTAAGAAAATATAGAAGTGCCATAGTATTGTCAACAAACTATGAGTGGGAGCTAAAAGGAATGGAAACCAAAAGGTTTGAAGGATCTATACTTTACGCAAGTATCTCTTCTATAGAATGGAAGCAACACCTGCAAAACATATGCATTCATATTGTGTAGCACTTGAATTTGGAATTTGAGAATGGACCTGGCACAACAAAATTAATACATTTGGCTTGACTAGAAAACATTTATGCGCTGGCACCATGTTGCTCAGCACAGTATAGTCCACCTGCAAATCATAAATAACTGAATGCACTAATAGGGTTTTCCCATTGCCGTGAGCAGGCGTCAACCCTTAGGTGCTGAAATATGTTATTTGTTGATGAAGTCATTCTCAGAGACATTTGGCCAATTCCAAAAAAACACATATCAAATTAGTTTATTCACATGTTAAAAACTTTGACTTGAGAATTAGATATGCTGTTTCACACATTTTCCATTTCACATGTAAAACAACTCCACATGTGAAAATCTCACATGCACATGTGGAATTGGAAGTTCACATGTGACAAACATTCCCATGTGAAAATCTATTTTACTGTTTCACATGTACGAATACTCCACATGTGAAAATCTCACTTTCACAGGTCAGGTTGACGTTTGTTGTCATGAATCTTGACTTGGAGGGAGAACTGAGCAATTTCTGCTAGATGCCTGCTGCAAAGGCAACATTTTATATATCCTAAAAAAAAAAAATCGAAAACTAAAATATTATTTTTGGTCTCGATTTAAGGTTAGGCATTAGTGTTAGCAGTGTTGTTAAGGTAAAGGTTAGTCTTAGGTTTAAAATCAGAATATGACTTTGTGGCTGTGCCAGCTAGTGACCACTCTGCAGAGCTGCCTCCAGGGCAAGATTCATGATAATAGATGCCAACCTACTTTCATATGTAAAAATACAATTTGCAGTTTCATATCTGAAAAACTTTCACATCATTGTTTTTCACATGTGAACTTGCAATTCCAAATGTGAAAGTGAAAATCAAATGTGCAGTTTCACATGTAAGAAAACTCCACGTGTAAATCTCACATTTATTCCTATGTTTGTAAACAAACACTGTATAGACTAAAAACATGGTTCAAACTATAATTTTGATATCATGGAAGATCAGTCCTTGCGTCCATAGCACAGTCTATGGGTTTGAGAGTGGTTGCATTTCTCCAGCCATTCTTCAGCTTTTTACAGAAACGTTGTTAATGTTTCAATAAAGGATTACCGCTTTAAACACCTTTAATACAGTGCCTTGCAAAAGTATTCATCACCCTTGGCGTTTTTCCAATTTTGTTGCATTACAACCTGTAATTTTAATGGATTTTTGGGGGGGATTCATGTAATGGACATACACAAAAAAGTGAAATTTAAAAAAAATTCTAAAAAATGTCAAACGGAAAAGTGGTGAGTGCGTAAGTATACACCCCCTTTGCTATGAAGCCCCTAAATAAGATCTGGTGCAACCAATTACCTTCAGAAGTCATATAATTAGTTAAATAAAGTCCACCTATGTGCAATCTAAGTGTCACATGATCTGTCACATGATCTCAGTATATATACACCTGTTCTGAAAGGCCCCAGTGTCTGCAACACCACTAAGCAAGGGGCACCACCAAGCCAGCGACACCACGAAGACCAAGGAGCTCTCCAAACAGGTCAGGGACAAAGTTGTGGAGAGGTACAGATCAGGGTTGGGTTATAAAAAATATCAGAAACTTTGAACATCCCACGGAGCACCATTAAATCCATTATTAAACAAACCTGCCAAGAGAGGGCCGCCCACCAAAACTCACAGACCAGGCAAGGAGGGCATTAATCAGAGAAGCAACAAAGAGACCAAAGATAACCCTGAAAGAGCTGCAAAGCTCCACAGCGGAGATTGAAGTATCTGTCCATAGGACCACTTTAAGCTGTACACTCCACAGAGCTGAGAGCTTATTTACAGAAGAGTGGCCAGAAAAAAAGCCATTGCTTAAATAAACAAATAAGCAAACACGTTTGCTGTTCGCCAAAGGGAATGTGGGAAACTCCCCAAACATATGGAAGAAGGTACTCTGGTCAGATGAGACTAAAATTGAGCTTTTAGCCATCAAGGAAAACATTGTCTGGCACACACCCAACACTTATCACCCCGAGAACACCATCCCCACAGTGAAGCATGGTGGTGGCAGCATCATGCTGTGGGGATGTTTTTCATCAGCAGGGACTGGTAAACTGGTCAGAGTATGAATTATGGATGGTGCTAAATACAGGTAAATTCTTGAGGGAAACCTGTTTCAGTCTTCAAGAGATTTGAGACTGGGATGGAGGTTCACCTTCCAGCAGGACAATGACCCTAAGCATACTGCTAAAGCAACACTCAAGTGGTTTAAGGGGAAACATTTAAATGTCTTGGAATAGCCATGTCAAAGCCCAGACCTCAATCCAATTGAGAATCTGTGGATTGACTTAAAGATTGCTGTACACCAGCGAAACCTATTCAACTTGAAGGAGCTGGAGCAGTTTTGCCTTGAAGAATGGGCAAAAATCCCAGTGGCTAGATGTGCCAAGCTTATAGAGACATACCCTAAGAGACTTGCAGCTGTAAATACTGCAAAAGGTGGCTTTACAAAGTATTGACTTTGAGGGGGTGAGTAGTTAAGCACACTCAAGTTCTGTTTTTTTCTATTATTTCTTGTTTGTTTCACAATAAAAAATATTTTGCATCTTCAAAGTGGTAGGCATGTTGTGTAAATAAAATGATACAAACCCCCCCAAAATCTATTTTCATTCCAGGTTGTAAGGCAAACAAATAGGAAAAATGCAAAGGGGGTGAATACTTTCGCAAGCCACTCTAGAGTCATAGTGTTATTATACGGTGCTGTCCTCTAGGGAATGATTTACTTTTGTGCCATTAATATCAAGCAAAACTTCTGAAGTTGAGAACAAAATGGTGGTGGAAACGCTGTTATGCGCAAATATTGATATAATAACTATCACAATTATAAAACACAGACTAGACAGCTAGTGCCGGTACCCTATACAATTATTAGTATTGCAAATTAAAATAATGTTGAAAGAAAAACAAAAGTATTGATAACAAAATATTGCAAGGAAATAATTTATTCATGTGTGAGCAAATTATTTCATTGTTTTCAATGACAGAAAAAAGTATGATAATTCAATTAAATAAAATGTGAATGTCTGACTCGTGAAAATTTGTTCACATCTTTTTTCCACGTTTTTTTCGATTTGTTCATGTTTTGTTTTTTTTTTGGTGGGGGGGAGGAGTAGGACCTCAAAAGATACAATGATGACAGTGTAGGGACATAGGGATTTGGTATTGGGCATATTTTCTATGATAGGGGTGTAGAGGTTTGAAGCCCATTCTGATGCAGGCCATTTACGTCCGAAACATCATGATTTTAACTGGAATTAGATTAAATAAGCGTCAAGATTTTAATTGTGAGTGAGAGTCGCACATATTCTTTCCAAAAGTTATCCAAACATTCTCAAGCACCAACCAGCATGAGCTGCTTTAAGTTGCAACTGTATCAACCTTCAACTGATCTCTAACCCTAGGTTGACTAAAAGGTTTACTAGGTTGAAGGTTGACTAATAAGAGTATCCTCACTTGGTTTTCCTGAGACCAAGACCATCTGACACATATTAGAACATGTTTAAAGAAAATATCTTCATGCTTGGATGAGGGTGTTGGCATCCTATGTACACGTATTCAATTAGGTAATACAGATGCTTACACTATAATCTTCAGGCTTTTACTGCATGAAGGGATAATGCATGAAGGAATAATTTGACCAAGAACAGTGTGAACCTCAACACCACCTCTACCCGGCTGAAGTAATGGCGACAATTGCGTTCAGTATGGTCCTTCACCACTTCTACCGTGAGACCTGAGTCAGAGCCTGCAACCTGTACACAGCATCCAGTCGAAGCTATCAACTGCCTTTCCTCTCATGAGTCAGACAAGTCCAGGTGGAGTGAGCATGGAGAGAGATCCCATCCAAACTTCTCTCATCCTGCTGGTTTACTGCTAGGAAAATGGACAAGATGTAATGGACTGTAAAGGACAGGGTCGGCTCAGGTGAGAGACATTATCAAGGGCCATTCACTTTGAACCTGTGCCATTCAAAGGACCAACTGAAACCCTATCTGAAGAAACGGCAGAAGGATGAGTGCTGGGACGGAGAGTGGTGGTCAACCGTGCCCGTAAAAAGTTAGCTTATCCAAAATTGTTTATTTGGGGTATCGGGTTTATTGATGAGAAAAGTTAATGTTAGAAAAATAAAATCAATGTAAATGTACATTCTGTCAGTGTGTGCTATGTTGAGGGTCTTAAATTAAAGTGATAGGCCTTAGAACCAACGTGACGCACTGTCATTCTAAATTTGGGTTGGATAATTTATCAATAGTTATAATTATGATTTGGAAAAGTGAGGCTTCTAGAGACAGAGCTGTGCCCTAAAATGTGACCTACCGGCTCAAATCGGTATTATGTATCAAATTTTGAAATTGTGTTTTTTTACATTTGATAATCATAGAGACTCAGAGCTACAAAATGGTATATCATACACTACAGTTGAGGAACAATGGGAAATGTTGCCATGATGTTTATTGGCACCAGCCATATTCAACGGGTGTTGAGCGTTTGTAAATTCATCAGTTATTCTGTGCTCTGGCACACTCAGAGTGCTTTGAAATCGGTATAGATGGGGAGACTAAATCTCTCCTGGCGCAGGGTGGAGGAGAGATTGACTGCATCACTGCTTGTCTTTGTTAGAGGTACTGAAATTTTGCTTTGAAAGTTGATAAACTTGTAAACTCACTTTCAAGAAAATGGCCTTTGAATGTTTTGGTACTACTAGAGAGCTCTTTGTCTACACCCATTCAGCATCGTTCACACCCCAATAAGCATTAGCCCCACCCATCTCTTTAAGGGTTGGTCAGAGCATTCTGTACAAACATAACAGCAGTCAAGCTAACTTGCTAGCTACTTCCGTTCACAAAAAACATTTTAAGAATTATAGATACAGAACTCATTTATGCAATCGAGGTGTCCGATTTTAAAATAGCTTTTCGGTGAAAGCACATTTTGCAATATTCTGAGTAGATAGCCCGGCCATCAGAGGCTAACTATTTTGACACCCACCAAGTGTGGCCTCCATCCTGTCCTCCGACTTGGCATCGGAAGGTCTACCAGTCTCCTCACCTGAAGCCTCCCTCTTGTCATCTTTCAACGAGAGAATGTGTTCTCTCACTAAACCCTCCCTAGCACCAAAAGCTCAGCCTTTAGGGCTTTCTCAGGGACGAAGAGTCCATAATGGTCAGCTATAGCGAAAAGGTCTGCTTTCCGAAACCTCACCAAACAATCAATAGAGGGCGCTTCAAAAAACTTGGAGATGGCTGAAGCAGCCATCTTGTACACAGAAGTCCACTGAACACAAACTAAACAAGTCATCCAAACTCAACCTACCGTCACACCTCAATCACAAATCACAGAGAGCTCAATGCAGCAGGGGCCGGTGGGTTTAATGGAATCCTGGATAAGCCCCCATTCTGTTATGCACACTTCTCAGAAGAGGGAACACAACACCCTGCTACAACTCAACTATCCGTGGTGTGAAAGGTATGGGACTGTAGGTGTGAGTAAGGATGACAAAAGGCAGAGAATACCGTTTACAGGGAATTTATTATTCCGTACGGTAAGTTTGGGGAAAAGGGGCTGGACAGAACCAAAGCAAAGAAAGTAAATATTAAAGCCCCCTCTTACCTTACCTGCCAACCCACTATTTAACTAACTAGCAACCCCTGGTACACTGACCAAAATACAGGGGATGTCTATGCACACCAGGTCTATCCTAGTGTGCATAGACAGTAAACTACTACGGGTAATGTATGCCCGCGGCCTCTTGCCTAAGCACTCCCTAGGTGCCTTCCCCTTCCCCTTCCCCCCTGGGAACAAATGAAACAGAACACAAAAGTTCAACAATCCAAACAGTGCATCCTATTGACACACAGACAACCAATCAGCTCCCTCAGCAACAACAAACACAGTACATACCAAAATTCTTTAGACACAACCAACATGCTATAACCCTCAGCCATTAGCCTCCTCTCTCAGCAATCATCTCCTTTCTGAGGAACAGAACACTGGCTTATAAAGCTTCAGAAGGAGTTGTTAATTGGAGACAGCTGCGTCCTGACGAGGGGGCGGGGTCAGCTCTCCAATCAGCAATGGGGCCGACCAATCAGCTGCTTGGCAAATTCAGGGAGCCATTTCCTGAAATACATGCATGAAAATATACAAACCACAACACAGAAACTGGGGAACGTAACAACCGGCCATATTCAACGAGTGTTGAGCTTTCGTAAATTCATCAGTTATTCTGCCCTCTGGCACACTCAGAGGAGAGTGCTCTGAAATCGGAGTAGATGGTCAGACTGAATCTCTCCTGGCACAGGGTGGAGGAGAGATTGACTGCATCACTGCTTCTCTTTGTTAGAGGTATTGAAATGTTGATATTCCCAAATTGTCTGTTTAAGCGACTAGCACACAGCTCAGACATCCATACATAACCCACAAGACATGCCACCAGAGGTCTCTTCACAGTCCCCAAGTTCAGAACAGACTACAGGAAAAGCACAGTACTATACTGAACAAAAATATAAATGCAACATGCAACAATTTCAAAGATTTTACTGAGTTACAGTTCATATAAGGAAATCAGTCAATTGAAATAAATTCTTCAGGCCCTAATCTATGGATTTCACATGACTGGGAATACTGGGAATCTGTTGGTCACAGATACCTTAAAAAAAGTTGGGGCGTTGATCAGAAAACCAGTCAGTATCTGGTTTGGCCACGATTTGACTCATGCAATGCGACATCTCCTTCGCATAGAGGTGATCAGGCTGTTGATTGTGGCCTATGGAATATTGTCCTAGTCCTCTTCAATGGCTGTGCAAAGTTATCCTCTTATTAAGGATCTGACACTTTTTTTAAATTTTCGCCTAAAAGGACATACTCAAATCTAACTGCCTGTAGCTCAGGACCTGAAGCAAAGATATTCATATTCATGATACCATTTGAAAGGAAACACTTTGATGTTTGGGGAAATGTGAAATTAATGTAGGAGAATATAACACATTAGATCTGATAAAAGATAATACAATGAAAAAACCAGGCGTTTAAAAAAAAAAGTATCATCTTTGAAATGCAAGAGAAAGGCCACAATGTAATGTTGCAGTTTAGGCGCAATTTAGATGTTGGCCAATAGATGGCAGCAGTGTACATGCAAAGTTTTAGACTGATCCAATGAACCATTGCATTACTGTTAAAAATGTTGTATCAAGTCTACCCAAATGTGCCTAATTGGTTTATTGATACATTTTCAAGTACATAACTGTGCACTCTTCTCAAACAATAACATGGTATTCTTTTACTGAAATAGCTACTGTAAATTGGACAGCGCAGTTAGATTAACAAGAATTTAAGCTTTCTGCCCATGTCAGATATGTCTATGTCCTGGGAACTTAAAACGTCATGCTAATCACATTAGCGCTCGTTAGCTCAACCGTCCCATGGGGGGGGGGGGGGGGGGACACCGATCCCGTAGAGGATATTGGAGGGAACTGAAACACGCCATCATACACGTCAATCCAGAGCATTCCAAACATACTCAATGGGTGACATGTCTGGTGAGTATGCAGGCCATGGAAGAACTGGGACATTTTCAGCTTCCAGGAATTGAGTACAGATCCTTGCAACATGGAGACATGCATTATCATGCTAAAACATGAGGTGATGGAGGTAGATTAATGGCAGGACAATGGGCCTCAGGATCTCGTCATGGTATCTCTGTGATTTCAAATTGCCTTCGATAAAATGCAATTGTGTTCGTTGTCCGTAGCTTATGCCTGCCCACACGATAACCCCACCACCACCATGGGGCACACTGTTCACAACGTTGACATCAGCAAACCGCTCACCGGCATGACACCGTATACGTGGTCTGCGTTTGTGAGGCCGGGTGGATGTACTGCCATATTCCTTAATATGACGTTGGAGGCGGCTTATCATAGATAAATTAAGATTCAATTATCTGGAAACAGCTCTGGTGGACATTCATACAGTCGACATTCCAATTGCACGCTCCCTCAAAATTTGGGGCATTGTGTTGTGTGTCATAACTGCACATTTTAGAGTGGCCTTTTATTGTCCCCAGCACAAGGTGCACCTGTGTAATGATCATGCTGTTTAATCAGATTATTGAAATGCCACACCTGTCAGGTGGATGGATTATCTTGGGAAGGAGAAATACTCACTATCAGGGATGTAAACAAGAGTGTGCACATCATTTTAGAGAAAAAAGGTTTTCGCGCGTAAAGAACATTTCTGGGATCTTTTATTTCTGCTCTTGAAACATGGGACCAGCACTTTATATGTTGCATTTATATGTTTGTTCTGAGTACATAGCGCCCTATTTCATGTAACTCAATCAAGCAGTAAAATCTGATAAAAAAATAAAACCGGTAAAACTACACTTTATGGAACAGCGCAGACTGTGAAGACACACACAGGCACACAGGCAGTATTCACAAATACACACTAACACACACACTCTTTACACAAACATATTTTAATATTGTTATTTTGCTGTGTTATTGATTTTGTATTATAGATATATTATGGTAGAGTAGTGTGTACTAAGTGTTGTTTTATGTTTTGTTTTATTGTATGTAATTGTGATTGGACCCCAGGAAGAGTAGCTGCTGCCTTGGCAAGAGCTAATGGGGATCCGGAATAAATACAAAATAGTATTTAGGTATTTGATGTTTCTTCATTTGTATTAGATGAAGGGTTGTAATTTTGACCCTGTTATGATGTCTGTTATCCACTTTACTGTCATTAGAACATTGTGACAAAATGCTATTTGGGACCTCCCCCAGAAACACTGTAATTTGAGGCCAAGCTATCTATCACCAGATCAGGCCCTGTTGGTAAAATAAAACTAAATTAAAAACTACAGTTCTGACATTCCTCGAGTCCCCTCCATCGAAACGACGAAGTGTGTTTTCTTCAAGAAATGCTGCTTCAAGAAATGCAGTTCCTTGTGAAAAACCAAACTCCAGTCTTGGTTGCGCGCAAACGCACAAGAGGGCTGGCTTTCTGAAATGCTCCCCTGAAGTTTGAGACAACACACGAGGGTTGTCGACTTGGGTGGTCGCTCTACTTTAGTGAGCTGTTGCTAAGCAGCTAATAATAGTCGTGTTTGCTGAGTAATTTTTGCCCTTCTGGAACCAATCAGATCCGAGAAAATCCGGCCATCTGACAGCCCTAAAGGCGGGATTTCGATTATTTTCGCTTTTACCCCTCCTCCTCTGTTTCCAAATGGAGAGAGGTCTTTTTTCTCCTCTGTTGAATCTCAGTTCGCGGTGTCTCGCGGCCCAAGGGAAGACCACATAGAACACACAGAATGCTACGACCATCGAACGTCCCAAGCCTCCGTTTTCTAGATGGGAATGGCTTTTTCCACTTTGCCGTTTAAGATAAATACCTTTTTTGAAGAGAAACGTTGAATGTGCAAAGCGCTGGAGACCTCTGGATCACGAAATGTTGGGATGGAAGGCGCAGACTTTGACTCGCCGTGTCCAACAGCAGTATGAAGTACTTTACGGGTGTGAGGTCACCGAGAGTGAAACTGTGTTGCCTTGGGACATTACCACACGCTTTCGAGGAACTATTATAACGTGGAAAAGCAGAACCAGCGCGAAGTCTCCGCAACATGGCCTCGGCTGCTAATGCCTCCTCTGAGCAGGAAAACAGGGACCCCGATCGGCCGAGGATAACGCGGAGGAACTATCGCTCAACAGCGCCTGATTTGGAGTATTTGCAGCGGCCAAGTTACTGCGATGCAGCTTTCGCCTTGCAGCAAATATCCGAGGTGCTTATTATTTGACATGTTTGAGTGAAATGATATGGGTATGGTTCTACTATAATGAAACTGGCCAACATTGTCAATTCGCTAGGTAACGGGATAGAAGACGGGCAGGGGAGAGGGGCTGGGGTGTTGCGCGATGCCGTGTAATCTATGTTGTGATTTGCTATTCAATTATAATTCACTTTTCTCGCGTTTAGACTATTTCTGATCCATGTTTGGAATATAGGCTACACATATTAAATAGGCTACATTAGGCTACAATGTTTAAATAACGGTCGCGCAACTAGGCTACACAGTGAGGGCTATTCACTACTTTTGCACAATTACAATGTACATAACAGTTTAGACCTATGTGTTTTCGCACTGATCGAACACGATTTTAACTGTCCATGCGTCTGCACCATGTTATCTTTACTGGGGGGTCGTTCGCTGTTCCCTTCTCTAATCCATGTGGCTACCCTCTTCCGTTCACAAATATTGTCGTAGCCTAACTCCCTCGGTGATGGCTACTCCACTCCCCAACGCAGATCACACACGCAGCTCTACGGGAATGGAATTGTGTGGTGTGTGATTTTGCGGTAGCGTAAAAACTCACGTGAACCTTTTGGGGGATTAATAGCATCATCCGATACAATGTATTGCAACACGGCTTGCGCTGTGCTACAATTTGTCACTGACTGACCGCAAGCCATGCTGCGCTTTCCACTCTTGCCGGTGTATGTGTGGTAAAAACAACAAAGTAACGGACAAAGTAACGGTCCTGTCGTCCAAAACCGGTGCTTCCGTCGTTGGCTCGTGAACTATCTCTTTCCTTCCTCCACGTAGGAGGTCCAACCACTGCCTTTTTTGGCCAGAATAACAGGACTACTCCGAGGTTCTTATTCGGAACAGTAAACATTGATGTACCATATTGAACACACTGCAGATGTACAGGATAGCCCACGTTAACATATTCCCATCAGGCCCCCAATCAAGTATGGATCTAGAACAACTGGCATGCTAATTGTACTTACCATACCAATGTAACAACACATTTATTAACATGTAGTTTATTATATGATAACCATGATGTCCTCTCCACATAACACTACATTCAATTGATCAACAATTATACATATTTGATGCTCCCAGCACTTGTTTAGGGAGTAATATGCGGGATTTCTCTTGTCGCAGGGGAATGCGACTGGAAGAAAAGCACCGCTGTGGCTGAGAGCGAAGTTTCAGAGACTCTTGTTTAAGTTGGGCTGTAACATACAAAAGAACTGTGGAAAGTTTTTGGTTGTGGGCCTCTTGGTATTCGGAGCTTTCGCTGTTGGTTTACGGGCAGCTAATCTGGAAACCGACGTGGAGAAACTCTGGGTAGAAGGTAAGAAAATGTTTTATCATTTTGGTCCTTTTTCATGTTGAGTCGTTTGTCTTTCCTGTTGAGAATAAGCTCATGTCTGGGAAGGATTGGGTGGGGTGGAGAGGGATGAGGGCTCTTCCAAACGAGCGGACGTTGTTTATTGTATAGCAGTTTGGCAAGGGGCCAAGTCTAAATTTGAAAATATTTGTATTTCGTTTCATGTTATGGTTTTTGTTGCTTTGGATACATTGTTGTTGAGTGTAGATGCGCAAAGAAAGAGCACAGAGTATTTCAACATTTTTCAACATTTAAAAGGAAAATTGTTATAAAATTCATGAGATGTTTTGGAGAGAGGAAATTTTGTCAAAGCCGCCATTTTGTGAGTGTGTGTGTGAGTGTGTGTGTGTGTGTGTGTCTGCCTGCCCCCAGCAGTTGAATGTGATCCGCGCACAGCTCGGAGACTGTGTGTGGTCCCGTTTTGGACAGCTCTCAACTTTCCAAGAAAGATTTGTCTCTGGCTGAAAGCGGAGTGCGGACAGAAACGCATGTGTACAAAAGTAGCCCATCTGAAACTCAGGGTTATGCTATTCGTTTACGAAATCCGTTATGTAGAATAAGTGTATTTTTGTTTGAAAGGGGACTTTGAGTATGGGTGGTGATTTTGGGGAAAGGTTTTTTCTTCCTTTGATCTGCATTCCAGTAGTTTAGGACGGTGGTAGCCTACATTTGAGTCACGTATGGGTCATCAATTCACTCACTTTTGAAATGTGAGCAGTTTGAAAGAGATCATAATTTGGATTTATGATTGAAACGTTATTGCCATTAGGCCATGGTTGTTTACATAATATATTTCTGAAGTATCTTTAGGCTCAGCCTATGCTCATTAGGCTACTATAGCGACATGTGAACAATCATCCCAGCAGATATTTTTTTACAGATTTCTCCCTCCTGTAGGCTGATGCAAGCCAGTTCGCTACTGAGGGTCACTCAAGCTCTCAAAGTCACCCTTTTCTGGTGCCATTCGGACATAAGCTATAGACTAAACCTTAAGTTGTGTGTCAAGACTAAAGTATATTATAGCCTACTAGATACAGTTATTTTAAATAGTAATCATTTATTACTGTGTAATAATATGCAATATTATTTCAAAGCATGTGGATTTTATCAACAACATATTGTCTAATTAATTCCTTTAATGTCAATGTCCAAATCTTTTTCCTTTGCTAACTATCCAATGGCTACTCTTAGGGTTGGGAGGAATCCAGATACCTTCCTTCTCTCATCCCGGGATTTACGGTATTACCGATTTTAGTACACAAGGGGGCTGCAAAACAAATCTAAAAAGCCCTTTGGGAATGCTAACAAATTTTGCACAAGTAATAGCGAATTTCTGTGGAGGCTGCTAGCTAAATATGCTAACGATCATAAACGAATCGCAAAGACAGGAAATCCAGCTCATAAAGTTATACAGTACCAGTCAAAAGCTTGGACATACCTACTCATTCAAGGGTTTTTACCTTTATTTTGATTATTTTCTACATTGTACAATAATAGCAAAGACATCAAAACTATGAAATAACACATATGGTATCATGTTGTAACCAAAAAAGTGTTAAACAAATCAAAATATATTTTATATATGAGATTCTTCAAAGCAGCCACCCTTTGCCTTGATGACAGCTTTGCACACTCATGGCATTCTCTCAACCAGCTTCATGAGGTAGTCACCTGGAATGCATTTGAATTAACAGGTGTGCCTTGTTAAAGTTAATTTGTGGAATTTCTTTCCTCCTTAATTCGTTTGAGCCAATCAGTTGTGTTGTGACAAGGTAGGGCTGGTATACAAAAGACCAAGTCCATATTATGGCAAGAACAGTTCAAATAAGCAAAGATAATCATTACTTTAATACTTGAAGGTCAGTCAATAAGTACAATTTAAAGAACTTTGAAAGTTTCTTAAAGTGCAGTCGTAAAAACCATCAAGCGCTATGATGAAACTGGCTCTCATGAGGAAAGGAAGTCCCAGAGTTACCTCTGCTGCAGAGGATAAGTTCATTAGAGTTACCAGCCTCAGAAATTGCAGCCCATATAAATGCTTCACAGAGTTCAAGTAACAGACACATCTCAACATCAACTGTTCAGAGGATACTGCGTGAATCAGGCCTTCATGGTCGAATTGCTGAAAGAAACCACTACTAAAAGACACCAACCACTACTAAAGGACACTGTGTTTCTTGGGCCAAGAAACACGAGCAATAGACATTAGACCGGTGGAAATCTGTCCTTTGGTCTGAGTCCAAATTTGAGATTTTTGGTTCCAACCGCCATGTCTTTGTGAGACGCAGAATATGTGAATGGGTGATCTCCATATGTGGTTCGCACCGTGAAGCATGGAGGAGGAGGTGTGATGGTGTGGGGGTGCTTTGCTGGTGACAATGTCGGTTATTTAGAATTCAAGGCACACTTAACCAGCATGGCTACCACAACACTCTGCAGTGATACGCCATCCCATCTGGTTTGCACTTAGTGGGACTAAGTGGGACTAAGTTGATTTGTTTTTCAACAGGACAATGACCCAACACACCTCCAGGCTGTGTAAGGGCTATTTGACCAATAAGGAGAGTGATGGAGTGCTGCATCAGATGACCTGGCCTCCACAATCACCCGACCTCAACCCAGTTGAGATGGTTTGGGATGTGTTAGACCGCAGAGTGAAGGAACAGCAGCTAACAAGTGCTCAGCATATGTGGGAACTCCTTCAAGACTTGGAAAAACATTCCAGGTGAAGCTGGTTCAGAGAATGCCAAGAGTGAAAAGCTGTCATCAAGGCAAAGGTTGGCTACTTTGAAGAATCTCAAATATAAAATATATTTAGATTTTTTTATCACTTTTTTGATTACTACATGATTGTGTTATTTCATAGTTTTGATGTCTTCACTGTTATTCAACAATGTAGAAAATAGTCAAAATAAAGAAAAACCCTTGAATGAATAGGTGTGTCCAAACTTTTGACTGGTACTGTATATTTTTTGAAAATCTTCAAAATAAATAGTTTCAATGGTATTGACAGTATTGAAAAACCATCCTGTGGCCATTTCCAAATACCCTGGTACATGGTATATATGGTGTACAGCCCAAGCCTAGTTTACTGTGAACTTAGCTGATTTAGTTACAGTAAGGGAGTGTTAATAAAGCACAGCTACATAAAGTGGTTTCTTCTTTCCTGGACCTATCCTAATGTTGCACAGCTCCATGGTACTTCACACACAAGCCTGTCAGCTGAGTCTTGCTGGCAGATGGTCAACTACACATCTACACGTCCACTACAGCACATGCTTTTCAACCGTTACTATTTCCCTACATTCTGTTATTGTTTTGTTGTGTCAAGGTGTTAGAACCCAGGGTCATCTACTGTAAATAGTTTAGCCAAGTGTACTGTGATGACTGATGGCTGAGGTTTGCATGTGCACACACTAGTGCATGAGAACACACACTAGTGCATGAGAACACACACACATACACGCATATGCGCGCGCACACACACACTTTTCCCAGGTCAGGGACTGAGGGTTTCCAGATGCTAGTTGGGAGATATGTGTTTGTTTAGATTAGACTGCACAGCTGAGGGATAGATTAGTACTGTCTGGACAGTGGAGGGCTGCTCTAGGCTCGGCTCAGCACAGGGGGAACTGTTGCCCAACGTCAATGTGAAGAGGGGAGAAGAGGTAGAAAGGAAGGGAGGAAATGGTATGAGAGGAAAAGAGCAGAGGAGGAGACGGGAGAGGAGAAGAGATGGAAAGAGAAAGGAAGGTATGAAAAGAGGGGAGGAGGAGACGGGAGAGGAGAAGAGATGGGAAGAGAAAGGAAGGTATGAAAAGAGGGGAGGAGGAGACAGGAGAGGAGAAGAGATGGGAAGAGAAAGGAAGGTATGAAAAGAGGGGAGGAGGAGAGAGGGTGTCTGTTTATCTTTCATTTGGACCCGTTCCTCTTCATGCGACCTCTCCATGACCCCTCCTGGGAGCTCTGGCCATTAGGACACACACACACCATAGCATATCTCTCATTGGAATTGAGTGGAGTTGCATGGGTGATCTCATGCTGTATTTCAACACCTGCTATGTTTATGGTTCATCCTGCTAGGTCAGTAGTTTATTACTGCAGCTCTTCTTATTCAAAGAGAATCACATTCATCAGCCTTGGTTAGGGTTTACTTTCTTCACAAAATAATTTCCCCAGTATCCATTAACACTTAGACTACACCCTCACTTAGACACAGGACGTTGTGTTTCAGTCATATTGAGGGATGGACAGTTGAATCAAAATGTTAAAAATAGAAATAGTAGAATGATGTGGCTGTGTCATCCAACAGGCATAAGCAACACAAATATTTGGTGCTCTTTTTTCCATCTTTGGTGCTGTAACGGCCATCAGATGGAGTAGACCAAGGCGCAGCGTTGTTAGTGCTCATCATTAATTTATTTGATCTAAACACTGAAAACAAAGAAACAGAAACCGACAGCCAAACAGTTCTGTCAGGTAAGAATTACTAAACAGAAATAATCCACCCACAAAACCCAAAGGAAAACAGGCTGCTTAAGTATGGCTCCCAATCAGCGACAACGGTGTACAGCTGTCCCTGATTGAGAGCCATACCAGGCCAAAACAAAGAAATACAAATATAGAAAAAAGGACATAGAATGCCCACCCTAGTCACACCCTGGCCTAACCAAAATAGAGAATAAAACCCTCTCTATGGCCAGGGCGTGACAGGTGCTCTTTGTGACAAACAGGTTGATCTCTTGACTTGGCAGAAAATGCATAGATAAATGTGTTTATAGATCAAATTAATATTGAGGGAGCTGACCTTATACGTAATAGAGGTAATTCAAGCTGTGTTTACATTGATGAGACCAGGGACATGAAGTGACCTGCCTGAACAGGAAGTTGTAGTGTTGTGGTGTGTTCTCTTTTTCTCTACTCCTCTTCTTCCAATATGGCTGCCAGAACACTTTTATCTCACTGCCATTCAGAAGGATCAGCAGCGTTTTAATATAACCAAACCCATAGTGATTTTCTTAATCTGATATGACAAATTTCCCTCTAGCAGAGATGTGTCTGAGTAGAAAAGAAAAGGAAGAAAACACCCTGGCCTTCTTCATGGTTTGAAAGTGGAGACACCCTGGTCATTCTGGATTAACACAAACACAGGCCAAATTGTTAAGAAAATACCAGCACCGGCTGAGTCTAATTAAAACAGTATGGCGTAAACATAGGGTGCCCCTGACTAGCTCTCTCTGAGAAGAGAAGAGAGGAAAGGGCTGGGGTATATGGAGCTGGGCTTTGACATTGGAAGAGGAATTGGACTAAAGCTATAGGAGCTATGGTATTGACCTGGGGGGTAGGGACAGGAGAAAGGCTTTGGTATTGGGCTATGGTTAGGGGCAATGTGGTGTCAACATTGGCCTTCTTGTAAAGCGGCCCCTCCCTCGATGGAGCTGCGTTCTGAGAATGGCTGGAGTTTAGGGGCTGGAGTTTGGAGCTATGGTTAGGGGCTGTGGTGTAGGGTCAGGGCTGTTTTTTTTGGGCTGAATTGGGAAAGGAATTGTGTGTTGGGGCTGAGGACGTTGGTGTGTTATGGGACTGAAACTGGAGCTGGGGATAGGGCTGTGCCCAGAGTGTAGACTGATGGAGTTAGGGCTGCAACTAGACCTACACTCTTAGAAAAAAGGACTCCAAAAGGGTTCTTCGACTGTCCCCATAGGATAACGTTTTTTGGTTCCAGGTTAAACCCTTTTTGGTTCAGCGTAGAACCTTTTTGGGTTCCATGTAGAACCCTCTGTGGAAAGGGTTCTACATGGAACCCAAAATGCTTCTACCTGGAACCAAAAGGGTTCTACCTGGAACCAGTAAGCCAAATAACCGTTTTAGGTTCCAGATAGCAGCTTTTTTTCTAAGAGTGTAGGGGAAGGGGGTTGGGATGAAGCTAGGGCTAGGTAGTGTAGAGCAGGGCTTCCCAAACCCCTTCCAGCTTTGGGGAGCATCCTGCATGCCTGCCATGCCTATTTCTATGGGCACAAGCACTGTTCATGACACAAGCTGTTCACACCCCTCTTGTTGGCGGAGAGAATTTAGCAGGTTTAAAGCTTATTTCCTGCAATTTTACACATTTTGTCATGGGGTGCAAAGAAAATGTTGCAGTTTTAAACATAGTTTTCTTGCAAATCTATACATTTTGTCATGTCTAATGTGTATTCATGTGATATTTGAGTAACAAAAAAATGACAACAATATATATGGGCTAAAAAAACAAATAAAATAAAAAGTTTGCTGACATAGGCTCTCTTATGTATGCAATGACAAACATGACTAATGTCTGCCTCCAACTCACACTCTCAAACACATAGATCCCCTGAACGCAGCTCACTCTCCAGATCCCAATCACCTGAATTCTGATCACCTGTTCACACACCTGTATGTCATTTACACACACTATTTAGTTCAGTTCATTGCACCCCCTCATTGTGAGGTATTGTTTATTTTTGTCCACATTCTAGTCGGAGCTCTATTTATTTCCATATTAGACCTCCTGTGTATTGTAGTTTTTGGCCATCCTCACTAACAATGCCTTTTTGCCTATTCCCTGCCTGTACTTTTGCCTATCATATTTCCTGTCATCAACCTCTTGCGTGATCTCCCGGACTATTTTATTAGCCTTTTCCCTGCCTGTACTGTTGCCCTTTTGGACCCCCTGTGTATGAACTTCTGCCTGTCCCTGGACCCAGCTACCTACCTCCTCCTGTGGTCCCAATAAACACCTGCTGCGCCCTGCGCTTGAAACCAGCTCTCTGTCTCCCCTGGTGTTCATTACAATGACAAGAGGAACTGATGATGCACTACCCAATTTCTAAATGGCACCTTGTGCATTCTACTATTACAACTTTCAAGAGTAAGTTTAAAGCTGAACTGAGTTCCTTAAAATATACTTATATACACTTCCTTTAAATAAATATATACACTTCCTTTATACATTTCCTTGAAAGGAAGTGTATAAATATATACACTTCCTTTCAAAAGTTTGGAGTCACTTAGAAATGTCCTTGTTTTTGAAAGAAAAGCACAATTATTGTCCATTAAAATAACATTAATGTGATCAGAAATACCGTGTAGACATTGTTAATGTTGTAAATGACTATTGTAGCAGGAAACGTCTGATTTTGAATGGAATATCTACATAGATGTACAGAGGCCCATTATCAGCAACCACCACTCTTGTGTTATGGCACAAGAGTGTTAGCTAATCCAAGTTTATGATTTTAAAAAGCAAGTTGATCATTAGAAAACCCTTTTGAAATTATTTTAGCACAGTTAAACTGTTGTTCTGATTAAAGAAGCAATAAAACTGGCCTTCTTTAGACTAGTTGAGTATCTGGAGCATCAGCATTTGTGGGTTCGAATACAGGCTCAAAATGGCCAGAAACAAAGAACTTTATTCTGAAACTCATGTCTATTCTTGTTCTGAGAAATGAAGGGTAGTCCATATGAGAAATTGCCAAGAAACTGAAGATCTCGTACAATGCTGTGTACTACTCCCTTCACAGAACAGTGCAAACTGGCTCTAACCAGAATAGAAAGAGGAGTGGGAGGCCCTGTTGCACAACTGAGCACTCAGTTTTTCACAATTCCTGACATTTAATCCTAGTCAAAATTCCCCGTCTTCGGTCAGTTAAGATCACCACTTTATTTTAAGAATATGAAATGTCAGAATAAGAGCAGAGAGAATGATTTATTTCAGCTTTTATTTCTTTAATCAAATTCCCAGGGGTCCGAAGTTTACATACTCTCAATTAAGATTTGGTAGCATTGCCTTTAAATTGTTTAACTTGGGTCAAACGTTTCGGGTAGCCTTCCACAAGCTTCCCACAATAAGTTGTGTGAATTTTGGCCCATTCCTCCTGACAGAGCTGATGTAACTGAGTCAAGTTTGTAGGCCTCCTTGCTCACACACACTTTTTCAGTCCTGCCCACAAATTTTCTATAGGATTGAGGTCAGGGTTTTGTGATGGCCATTCCAATACCTTGACTTTGTTGTCCTTAAGCCATTATGCCACAACTTTGGAAGTATGCTTTGGGTCATTGTCCATTTGGAAGACCCATTTGTGAACAAGCTTTAACTTCCTGACTGATGTCTTGAGATGTTGCTTCAATATATCCACATCATTTTTCTACCTCATGATGCCATCTATTTTGTGAAGTGCACCAGTCCCTCCTGCAGCAAAGCACCCCCACAACATGATGCTGCCTTCCCCGTGCTTCACGGTTGGGATGGTGTTCTTCGGCTTGCAAGCATCCCCCTTTTTCCTCCAAACATAACGATGGTCATTATGGCCAGTTCTATTTTTGTTTCATCAGACCAGAGGACATTTCTCCGAAATGTAAGATCTTTGTCCCCATGTGCAGTTGCAAACTGTAGTCTGGCTTTTTTTTATTGCGGTTTTGGAGCAGTGGCTTCTTCCTTGCTGAGCGGCCTTTCAGGTTATGTCGATATAGGACTCGTTTTACTGTGGATATAGATAGTTTTGTTTCCTCCAGCATCTTCACAAGGTCCTTTGCTGTTGTTCTGATTTGCAGTTTTTGCACCAAAGTACGTTCAACTCTAGGAGACAGAATGCGTCTCCTTCCTGAGTGGTATGACGGCTGCATGGTCCCGTGGTGTTTGTATTTGCGTACTATTGTTTGTACAGATGAACGTCGTACCTTCAGGTGTTTGGAAATTGCTCCTAAGGATGAACCAGATTTGATGAGGTCTACAATTTATTTTCTGAGGTCTTTGCTGATTTCTTTTGATTTTTCCATGATGTCAAGCAAAGAGGCACCTAGTTTGAAGGTAGGCCTTGAAATACATCCACAGGTACACTTCCAATTGACTCAAATGATGTCTATTAGTCTATCAGAAGCTTCTAAAGCCATGACATCATTTTCTGGAATTGTCCAAGCTGTTTAAAGGCACAGTCAACTTAGTGTATGTAAACTTCTGCCCCACTGGAATTGTGATACAGTGAATTGTAAGTGAAATAATCTGTCTGTAAACAATTGTTGGAAAATGACTTGTCATGCACAAAGTAGATGTCCTAACCAAAACTATAGTTTGTTAACAAGAAATTTGTGGAGTTAGGTTGGAGTTTTAATGACTCCAACCTAAGTGTATGTGAACTTCGACTTCAACTGTGTATAGACACACACACTAACAAAAATATAAACTCAACATGTAAAGTGTTGGTCCCATGTTTCATGAGCTGAAATAGAAAATCCCAGACATTTTACATCCAACAAAAAGCTTATTTCTCTCAAATGTTGTGCACAAATTTGCTTACATCCCTGTAAGTGAGCATGTATCATTTGCCAAGATAATCCATCCACCTGACAGGTGTGGCATATCAAGAAGCTGATTAAACAGCATGATCATGGAGAGAGAGATGGAGTCTCTGCTGAGAGTTTGAGAATGTAATAGGAGTGTTGTGCACGTCTGTGTGTATTTGTCACTGTGTCCGTGCGTGTTATGTCTGTGCACGTGTGTGTGTGTGTGTGTCCATACAGTGAATGTGTCTCATTTGACTCCCATCCCTCCAGCAGAGGGCAGTCAGATTTAATCAGAGTTATATTTCTCATCTATCAATGTTTATCAGCATAGTCTCTCCCATCTATTGCTGGGGAGTCTTATGGATCAGCTTGGCTTTTCACAGCAGGTTGTCCTATTTGGTGTGTGTGTGTGTGTTCTTTGGAAAAGTTACCATGCCTTGGCTGTGCAGCAACATGACTGGACGTACAGAGAAATGTTTGCGTGCTGTTGTGATGCACCGTTGCTCTTATGACGACGAATTCGTCAACAAATAATGTCATGTAGACAAGCAGTGGTGTTTCCTCCCATAGCAGTGGGATGCAGTTCAGTTGGTTAGCTTGTTGTTGTGCTGCTTGTTTAGGCAGGGTACTGTAATGCTGGGTGACTATCAAATCAAATCACATTTTATTTGTCACATGCGCCGAATACAACAGGTGTAGACCTTACCGTGAAATGCTTACTTACAAGCCTTCAACCATTAATGTAATTTTAAGAAAATAAGAATTAAGAAAATGTTTACTAAATAAACGAAAGTAAAAAAAGTAACACAATAACAAAAACAAGGCTTTATTCAGGGGGTACCGGTGCTGAGTCAGTGTGCGAGGGTACAGATTATTTGAGGTACTTGTGGTAATATGTATGTGTAGGTAGGGGTAAAGTGACTGGAAAGGGCCTTGTCAAACGTTCATGTGGACGGGGGAGGAGGAGGGAGAGAGAGAGGAGGGAGGGAGAGAAAGAGAGAGAGGGAATAGGAAGCGGTTGAGAGAGTGAAGAGAGAGAAGAGAGAGAAGAGAGGAGGAGGGAGATAGAGAGGAGGGGGAAGAGGGAGAAGATAGAAGAAGGGAAATAGAAAGAGAAGAGAGACTCATGGCTTCTTCTCACAGGATTGTGGTGATGGTGTTCCTGATTGAATTATCCTCCTTTTGATGTATATAGGAACACACACACACACACACACACACACACACACACACACACACACACACACACACACACACACACACACACACACACACACACACACACACAGTCCCTTCTGTTTTGCTTCTGAGTGAGTTAGGAGCTAGTTGAATGGAACTGGCATGACAGGCTATTTCTGTTAACCTCTCTCTGCAATCCTATCCTCTTCCTCTCCTTCTCTCAAAGACTTCTCCCGCTCACTCCCGCCTCTCTCATTTTGCAGGCACAAGCAATCAAACATGCACAAGTGCGGGCACAAACACACATGATTGTAGCCTAATTGCACGGCAACACACGCATTGCACTGCATGTGCACGCGCGCACACACACGCGCACACACGTTATGATCTTCTATCCGCGTGGGGAGCTAAAATTTATTTCCATTCAAAATCCTATTTTCCCTAACCCTAAACCTAACCCTTAACACTAACCTTGACCCGTATCCCAAACCATGAATCTAACTCATAACCCTAAACACTAACCCTAATTCTAATTCTAACCCTAAATCTATCCCCTAACATGCTGACCACACTGCTCGCATAACGTGCGCGAGCGTAGAAAAATAAATGTACACATACATGTTATTCAATCATTGCATCCAAACTGCTCGCGCACGTCAATGAGCGTCTGCGTAGCCAGGCGCTAAGATGAAATAGAATAAAATAAAATAGAACTAAGATAGAGGCGCTGCAAGTCTCGCCTCTCCCATCTCCTCATTGGTGTTTAGGAGCATATATCCACGATTGAAAGATGAACTGAGGTCCACACTCCAGTCCAGTTGGTGGTGGTAATGCACCGTGTAGTTGGTTGCCAACTGCCATATAAAGTCCAAAGAAGAAGAAGACGCCTGAAGACAGATTACTAGAAACTAACTCAGTTTACCCTTTTATCTGTGGATTAATTGTCGGAGTAGAGGACCTTGTGCATTTCAGGTAAAATAACAACCCAGTGTTTATATCCCAGGACAAATTAGCTAGCAACAGCAAGCTAGCTAGCTAAATTGGCATGAATATTTAATGCTTTTCGACCTGTCCCCAAATTAATATAGTTGGTTCAGAGTTAGTTTTGGTATTTCAACCTGCGTGTCCTGATCGCGTCTAGTGTGGATGGACAAAATTAACATGCGCACGCAGATGCGCGTGCCCAGTCTAGTTAGTATATAAGCTTAAAATAGGGATGTAGGAAATGTCCCTTAGAGGGCCAATTTTCCTTGTTTTACTATCCTTGTGGGGACTTTTGGGGATTTTAGGTCCCCACGGGGATAGAAAAAACAAAACTCCCCCCCCCCCCCACACACACACACATATACACATTTAAATGTGGGCTCCATTTTCTTTGTGTTTATCAGTTGACTCCAAACAGGATTAAGCCGTCAGTAGAATAACATTCCAGCATGTTGTGTTAAACTTTACTAGTTTATGAAATGTGCAGATGAGCTGGAGAAGGACTTGTCTGAGTTAGTGTGCACTGAGGTTTGGTTCTGTCTTTAAAAGTTTTTTAAATTAAACATTTTAAAATAATGTTTATTCCCAATGATTTATATGGTGAAATAAAGGTTAAATACACTTTAAAAGTTACAACTTTAGTGTGTGTGCGCGTGTATGTGTGTGTGCCGTAGGAATGGATGCTCTCCCATTCACAAACAACCTCCTGAGATGCCTCCAAGCGCTGTGTTTACATTCTGCATTCTTTCAGATGCTCCTATTAAAATACCAGAGCCCTGCGAATGACCGACCACAAGAGACTCCTCCAAAACTCCCCTTCCCTGCTTCTCTCAATCCAATTCAATTCAAGGGGCATTATTGGCATGGGAAACATATGTTAACATTGCCAAAGTAAATGAAGTAGATCATATACAAAAGTGAAATAAACAATAAAAAGGAACAGTAAACATTACACTCACAGAAGTTCCAAAAGGATAAAGACATTACAAATGTCATATTATGTATATATACAGTATTGTAACGATGTGCAAATGGTTAAAGTACAAAAGGGAAAATAAATAAACATAAATATGGGTTGTATTTACAATGGTGTTTGTTCTTCACTGGTTGCCCTTTGCTTGTGGCAACAGGTCACAAATCTTGCTGCTGTGAGGGCACACTGTGGTATTTCACCCAGTAGATATGGGAGTTTATCAAAATCGGGTTTGTTTTCAAATTCTTTGTGGATCTGTGTAATCTGAGGGAAATATGTGTCTCTAATACTGTCATACATTTGGCAGGAGGTTAGGAGGTGCAGCTCAGTTTCCACCTAATTTTGTGGGAAGTATTCTCCTGAGAGCCAGGTCTTCCTACAGCGGCCTTTCTCAATAGCAAGGCTATGCTCATTGAGTCTGTACATAGTCAAAGCTAACCTTAAGTTTGGGTCAGTCACAGTGGTCAGGTATTCTGCCATTGTGTACTTTCTGTTTAGGGCCAAATAGCATTCTAGTTTGCTCTGTTTTTTGTTTATTCTTTCCTTTGTGTCAAGTTATTATCTTTTCGTTTTCTCATGATTTGGTTGGGTCTAATTGTGTTGCTGTCCCTCTCTCTCTCTCTCTCTTTTAGCTCCACCTCTTTTCCTCTCTGCTGAAAAGGCCTCTTTACTCTAACCCCTCCCCCTCTCCCCCCCTCCTTCCCCAGAATGCCAGATGTATTGCAGAGTGAGGCACAGCAATGTAAACACACAGCCCTGCCATGACAGTCAGGGTGGTCCACCCTCCCTCCTCCTCCTCTTTCCTCTCTTTCCCCTCCTTCCCAGTGCTGGTGGACAGAGGGGCTGGGAGTGTGAGGAACAGCAGAGAGAGAGAGACTATTAAAGAATACCAGAACCCACTGTGTTCTCCAATTACATTGAATGAACTACAGGACAAAATACAAACCCTCCAACCCAAAAAGGCCTGTGGTGTTGATGGTATCCTCAATGAAATGATAAATTATACAGGCAACACATTCCAATTGGCTATACTTAAACTCTTTAACATCATCCTTAGCTCTGGCATCTTCCCCAATATTTGGAACCAAGGACTGATCACTTCAATCCACAAAGTGGAGACAAATTTGACCCCAATAACTACCGTGGGATATGTGTCGACAGCAACCTTGGGAAAATCCTCTGCATTATCATTAACAGCAGACTCGTACATTTCCTCAGTAAAAACAATGTACTGAGCAAATGTCAAATTGGCTTTTTACAATATTACCATACAACAGACCACGTATTCACCTTGCACATCCTAATTGACAAACAAACCAAAACAAATGCAAAGTCCTCTCATGCTTTGTTGATTTCAAAAAAGCCTTTTACTCAATTTGACATAAGGGTCTGCTATACAAATTGATGGAAAGGGGTGTTGAGGGGAAAAACATACAAGGTTATAAAATCCATGTTCACAAACAACAAGTGTGTGGTTAAAATTGGCAAAAAACACACACATTCCTTTCACAGGACCGTGGGGTGAGACAGGGATGCAGCTTAAGCCCCACTCTCTTCAACATATATATCAATGAATTGGCGAGGGCACTAGAGCAGTCTGCAGCACCCGGCCTCACCCTACTAAAATCTGAAGTCAAATGTCTACTGTTTGCTGATGATCTGGTGCTTCTGCCACCAACCAAGGGGGGCCTACAGCAGCACCTAGATCTTCTGCACAGATTCTGCCAGACCTGGGCCCTGACAGTCAATCTCAGGAGGACAAAAATAATGGTGTTCCGAAAAATGTCCAATCGCCAGGACCAGAAATACAAATTCCATCTGGACACCGTTGCCTTAGAGCAGGTATTCCCAAACTAGGGTACGGGAATGCGCAATGCTGTCGGGGGTACGCCAATTAAAAATGTGATTCACATTTTAAAAATACAAAAAAACATTAAAAAAAAATATGTAATTTCTTCACATTTTCAAACATATTTTCCAACGGGCCATAAACATTTGGGTGATGTTTTTTCTCGCCTGAATGATGAATAATTCTGGGATTACAGGGACTTTCCGCAACTATATTCAATGTGCGGGACAAATTTGAGGCTATGATTAAGAAGTTGGAGCTCTTCTCTGTCTGCATTAACAAAGACAACACACAGGTCTTTCCATCATTGTATGATTTTTTTGTGTGCAAATGAACTCAAGCTTACGGACAATGCCAAATGTGTTATAGCGAAGCACCTGAGTGAATTGGGTGCGCAATTATGCAGGTACTTTCCCGAAACGGATGACACAAACAACTGGATTTGTTATCCCTTTCATGCCCTGCCCCCAATCCACTTACCGATATCTGAACAAAAGAGCCTCGTCGAAATTGCAACAGGCGGTTCTGTGAAAATTGAAGCCACTGCCAGATTTCTGGATTGGGCTGTGTTCAGAGTATCCTGCCTTGGCAAATCGCGCTGTTAAGACACTGATGCCCTTTGCAACCATGTACTTATGTGAGAGTGGATTCTCGGCCCTCACTAGCATGAATACTAAATACATGGCATAGACTGTGTGGAAGACTGAGACTCTCTCCAAAACAACCCAACATTACAGAGTTATGTGCATCCTTTCAAGCACACCCTTTTCATTAACCTGTGGTGAGTTATTCACAATTTTCGATGAACAAATAAAGTTTTATTGGTAAGATGGCTAAATAAAGAGCAAAATTATTTATTATTATTATATTATTATTTGTGCCATGTTCCTATAAGTGCTCTTTGTCACTTCCCACGAGCCGGGTTGTGACAAAAACTCACACTCATTCTTATGTTTAATAAATGTATCGTATAGTGTGTGTGTGTGTGTGTGTGTGTGTGTGTGTGTGTGTGTGTGTGTGTGTGGCAGGCTTACAATGATGGCAAAAAAACAACATTTGAGAGTGCTCTGACCCTGATGCTAGAGGGGGTACGCAGCTGGAGGTTGAATGTTTAAAGGGGTACGGGACTATAAAAAGTTTGGAAACCACTGCCCTAGAGCAAACAAAAAACTATCCATACCCCGGCCTAAACATCAGCACCACAGGTAACTTCTACAAAGCTGTGAAAGAGCTAAGAAACAAGGCAAGAAAGGCCTTCTATGCCATCAAAAGGAACCGAAAATTCAACATACCAATTAGGATCTGACTAAAAGTACTTAAATCAGTTATAGAACCCATTGCCCTTTATGGTTGTGAGGTTTGGGTTCCACTCACCAACCAATAATTCACAAAATGGGAGAAAAAAAAAATAAATTGAGACTCTGCATGCAGAATTCTGGAAAAATATCCTCTGTGTACAACGAAAAACACTAAATAATGCATGCAGAACAGAATTAGGCCGATATCCGCTAATTATCAAAATCCAGAAAAGAGACTTAAATTCTACAACCACTTAACAGGAAGCGATTCCCAAACAAAGCCATCACCCACAGAGAGATGAACCTGGAGAAGAGTCCCCTAAGCAAGCTGGTGCTGGGACTCTGTTCACAAACACAAACAGACCCCACAGAATAGCTGACCACTGCAACTGACTCAAACTTTACATTTTTGGTCATTTAGCAGACTCTCTTATCCAGAGCGACTTACAGTAATGAATGCATACATTTCATTTCATGCATTTTTTTGTACTGGCCCCCCATGGGAATCAAACCCACAACCCTGGCATTGCACACACCATGCTCTACCAACTGAGCCACAGGGAAGGCTGTAAGAAAGCTTAAGGAAAGCTTTGACTATGTACAGACTCAGTAAGCATAGCCTTGCGATTGAGAAAGGCCACTGTATGCAGATCTGGCTCTCAAGAAAAGACTGTGCACACTGCCCGCAAAATGAGGTGGAAACTGAGCTGCACTTCCTAATCTCCTGCCAAATGTATGACCATATTAGAGACACATATTTCCCTCAGATTACACAGATCCACAAAGAACTCGAAAACACCCAATGTTGATAAACTCCCATATCTACTGGGTGAAATACCAGTGTGCCATCACAGCAGCAAGATTTGTGACCTGTTGCCACAAGAAAAGGGCAACCAGTGAAGAACAAACACCATTGTAAACACAACCCATATTTATGTTTATATTTTTACCCTTTTGTACTTGAACTATTTGCACATAATATGACATTTGCAATGTCATTATTATTTTGGAACTTCTGTGAGTTTAATGTTTACTGTTAATTTGTTTGATTGTTTATTGTTTATTTCAACTTTGACCTAGTGGGGCAGTGACCTGCTGTAACTACTACCCTCTCATATCCTACCCTAGCCTACCCTCTCCTACCTACCCTATCTACCATCTCCTACCATCTCATATGCTACCCTAGCCTACCCTCTCCTATCCTACCCGATCCTACTCTCTCCTAATCTACCCTAGCCTACTCGCTCTTATCCTACCCTCTCCTACTCTATCCTATCCTACCTTATCCTCCCCTTTCCTACTCTCTCCTGTTCTACCCTCCACTCTCCCCCCCTTTCTCACCCTACCCTCTCCTATCCTACCCTCTCCTGTTCTCTCCTACCCTACTCTCCCCTTTTCTACCCTCTCCTACCCTACACTATCCTCCCCCATCCTACCCTCCCCTCCCCTATCCTACCCTCTCCTACTCTATCCTACCCTCCCTTACCCTCTCCTACCCTCCCATCTCCTACCCTATCATACCTTGCCCTCCCTACCCAACGCTGCCCTACACTCTTCTACCCTTCCCAACCCTCCCCTGGCCGCACTACTGTACTGTGGCGTCCGCTGGAATGTGGGATTGTGGGATACCTAGAATCAGGAGGCCATTTTACCTAGGTTGAAAATATAAAGGCACGACAACCTAATAATTTAATGCGGAAGCGTTTGAAAATAAACAAATTAATGGGACCAGCAATATTGCTGGATTCTACAGGATTACCATTGAAAACGTGACCAGCGGTTTTTCCCATTATTCAGATTACAACCTCTCACTTTCAGTTATTTGAAAATGAAATCATCTCCAAAATATCTCTATTTTTAAAACAAGCCATAGACTATTGATTGCAATTTCAGTTTAGTCCACCAGAAAAGAGAGAACAAATAATACAACAAATATTATAGTTCAACTAAAAAAATACTTAAAATACTAAATAAAATAAAAAGTATAATCTTTGTAAATTATATCATAAATAGGATTGCTGGAGTTATGTCATACATGCAGCTAACAAAAATATATGGAAATGTCTGCTCTTCCGAAAATTACAACCAACTAATTGTAGCATTACCGCAAAAATGGAAGAAGCAAGTGGAAAGGGGAAAAATAAAGGGACTTGTCTGTTGGCATTAAAGACCAAAATTGGTTAAAGAAAATTGTGATAAATAAAGAAGTATACCAGTTTAGTTTTTTTTGCCGGTCCACAACCATTCTCTTGCCCCTTTGGATTAATAAACATTGTAAGACACGAAGCCCTGACCTGAATCCTGTAGAAAATTTGTGGGCAGAACTGAAAAAGTGTGTGCGAGCGAGGAGGCCTACAAACCTGACTCAGTTACACCAGCTCTGTCAGGAGGAATGGGCCAAAATTCACCCAACTTATTGTGGGAAGCTTGTGGAAGGCTACCTGTGTCACGACTTCTACTGAAGTTGATGCCCCTCCTTGTTCGGGTGGTGTTCGGCGGTCGACGTCGCCGGCCTTCTAGCCACCATTGATCAGTTTTTCATTTTCCATTGGTTTTGTCTGGTCTCTTTACACACCTGTTTCATATCCCAGTAATTATATGTTGTGTATTTAACCCTCTGCTTCCCCTCATTTCTCTGTCGGTGATTGTTTGTTTGTTATGTACGTGTTGGTTCTATATCTGTGTGCGACGGGTTATTGTTTCACCCGGATTCTTTTCTATGTTGGTTTTTTGGAAATAAATATTTCATTTTTAAACCACTCTATTTTCTCCTGCGCCTGACTTCCCTGCCACCTACATACACGGACTATGACAGAATCACCGACCAATTTTTTGAAGTCAGCAGGTGAAGAGATCCCGGACAGGGAGGTGGAGGAGCGCATCCAGAAGAATGCAGAGAGACTATTACATCTATGCGCTGCTATGGATCGTGCTGTTCAGCTGATGGACCGCTTAGAGAGACGGGAGATTCAGCCAGCGCCTCCACCAGCCCAACCGGGGTCGATCCACAACACCCCTTGTCAACCTGAACCGGGTGGTATCCGTCTAGCCATGCCTCGGGGTTACGACGGAAGTACTGCCAACTGCCGGGGTTTCCTGCTCCAATTAGAACTTTCTCTGGCCACGGTCCACCCAGTCCCATCAGACCGAGAGAAGATTTTCGCCCTCGTCTCGTGCCTCACCGGGAGAGCCCTGGAATGGGCCAGCGCTATGGTTGAAGGAGGAGATACGGCGTTGGACCGATATGAGGAGTTCATCCGCCGTTTCCGGGCAGTCTTCGACCATCCACCTGAGGGCAGAGCGGCGGGTGAGCGCCTCTACCATCTGAGGCAGGAGACGAGGAGCGCCCAGGATTTCGCATTGGAGTTCAGGACCCTGGCAGCCGGTGCAGGATGGAATCACGGGGCCCTGATAGATCATTATCGCTGCAGTCTGCGGGAGGACATCCGTCGGGAGCTGGCCTGTAGAGACACCACCCTAACCTCCGACCAGCTGGTGGATCTGTCCATCCAGTTGGACAACGGGCTGGCTGCTCGTGGACGTCCAGATCAGGGTCTGGTGCTTTCATCCTCCTGCACTCCCTCTCCTATAACCATGGAGCCAGGAGAGAGGGTGCACAGGGAGACCGGAGGGAGTTCCCGCTCGCGTACCGTCAGTGACCGCAGAGGACACACTGCTGGTCGGTGCCGGGCAGGTTCTTCTGGGAATCGAGGTAACAGGCAGGGCGCTCTGGCGCCACCCCAGGTGAGTAGGCACCATTCTCATCCAGAGCCCTCTGTTGCTCATATATTTGTGTCTGTCACTTTTCCAGATTTTTTTTCCCCCCTCATTCCCAGCATAAGGCACTAGTAGATTCAGGTGCGGCTGGGAACTTTATTGATCAAACGTTGGCTCATAGTTTAGGGATCCCTATTGTACCGGTGAAAGTACCTTTTCCCATTCACACCTTAGATAGTGGACCATTAGGGTCAGGGTTGATTAGGGAGGCCACGGCTCCATTGACTATGGTAACGCAGGGGGGTCACAAGGAGAAAATTAGTATTTTCCTTATCGACACTCCTGCGTATCCGGTGGTGCTGGGTCTTCCCTGGTTAACTAGTCATAACCCCACTTTTTCTTGGCCACAGAGGGCTCTTACGGGGTGGTCGCGAGAGTGCTCAGGTAGGTGTGTAGGGGTTTCCGTTGGTGCTACTACGGTGGAAAGTCCAGACCAGGTCTCCACCGTGCACATTCCCCCTGAATATGCCGATTTGGCTCTCGCCTTCTGTAAAAAGAGGGCGACTCAATTACCACCCCATCGACAGGGGGATTGTGCGATAAATCTCATGGCAGACGCTACACTTCCCAAGAGTCACGTGTATCCCCTGTCGCAAGCAGAGACGGTGGCTATGGAGACATATGTTTCCGAATCCCTGCGTCAGGGATACATTAGGCCCTCCATCTCACCCGTCTCCTCGAGTTTCTTTTTTTGTAAAGAAGAAGGATGGGGGTCTGCGACCGTGCATTGATTATCGAGGTCTTAATAAAATTACAGTGGGGTACAGTTACCCGCTACCTCTGATCGCCCCGGTGATTGAATTAATGCACGGCGCGCGCTTCTTCACAAAACTGGATCTCAGGAGTGCGTATAACCTGGTGCGTATCCGAGATGGAGACAAGTGGAAGACAGCATTTAGTACCACCTCAGGGCATTATGAGTACCTTGTCATGTCGTATGGGTTAAAAAATGCTCCATCAGTCTTCCAATCTTTTGTCGATGAGACAAAAGGGACCTGCACGGGCAGGGTGTAGTGGTGTATATCGATGACATTCTGATATACTCCGCTACACGCACCGAGCATGTGTCCCTGGTGCGCAAAGTGCTTGGTCGCCTGTTGGAGCATGAGCTGTATGTCAAGGCTGAGAAATGCTTGTTCTTTAAACAGTCCGTCTCTTTCTTAGGATATCGCCTATCTACGTCAGGAGTGGAGATGGAGAGTGACCGTATTACAGCCGTGCGTAATTGGCCGACTCCCACCACGGTAAAGGAGGTGCAGCGATTTTTAGGGTTTGCCAATTACTACCGGAGATTTATCCGGGGTTTTGGTCAGATAGCTGCTCCCATTACCTCACTGCTGAAGGGGGGTCCGGTGCGCTTGCAGTGGTCAGCTGGGGCGGATAGGGCGTTTAGGAAACTGAAGGCTCTGTTTACCTCGGCTCCTGTGTTGGCTCATCCGGATCCCTCTCTGCAATTCATAGTGGAGGTGGACGCATCTGAGGCTGGGATAGGAGCTGTGCTCTCTCAGCGTTCAGGTACGCCACCTAAGCTCCGCCCCTGTGCCTTCTTCTCGAAGAAGCTCAGCCCGGCGGAGCAAAACTATGATGTGGGGGACAGGGAGCTGTTGGCTGTCGTCAAGGCTCTGAAGGTGTGGAGACACTGGCTTGAGGGGGCTAAACACCCTTTTTTCATCTGGACTGACCACCGCAATCTGGAGTACATCCGGGAAGGCAAGGTGGGCCCTGTTTTTCACCCGTTTTGTGTTTACCCTCTCTTATAGACCAGGTTCCCAGAACGTCAAGGCAGACGCACTGTCCCGGCTGTATGACACAGAGGAGCGGTCCATGGATCCCACTCCCATCATCCCAGCCTCTTGTTTGGTGGCACCAGTGGTCTGGGAGCTGGACGCGGACATTGAGCGGGCGTCACGTGCAGAGCCCGTTCCCCCTCAGTGTCCAGCTGGGCGTCTGTACGTTCCGTCCGCTGTCCGCGACCGATTGATCTACTGGGCTCACACGTCACCCTCCTCTGGTCATCCTGGGATTGGTCGGACAATGCGCTGTCTTAGTGGGAAATACTGGTGGCCCACCTTAGCTAAGGACGTGAGGGTTTATGTTTCCTCCTGCTCGGTGTGCGCCCAGTGCAAGGGTCCTAGACACCTACCCAAGGGTAAGTTACAACCCTTACCCGTTCCACAGCGGCCGTGGTCGCACTTGTCGGTGGATTTTATAACCGATCTTCCACCATCACAAGGTAACACCACGATCCTGGTCGTTGTGGATTGCTTTTCTAAGTCCTGTCGTCTCCTCCCTTTGCCTGGTCTCCCTACGGCCCTACAGACGGCGGAGGCTCTGTTTACACACGTCTTTCGGCACTACGGGGTGCCTGAGGATATAGTGTCTGATCGAGGGCCCCAGTTCACGTCAAGGGTTTGGAAGGCGTTCATGGAACGTCTGGGGGTCTCGGTTAGCCTTACCTCGGGTTTTCACCCCGAAAGTAACGGGCAGGTGGAGAGAGTTAATCAGGATGTGGGCAGGTTTCTGAGGTCTTATTGCCAGGAGTGGGCGGAGTTTGTGCCCTGGGCAGAGATGGCTCAGAACTCGCTCCGCCACTCCTCCACTAACCTCACTCCGTTTCAGTGTGTGTTAGGTTATCAGCCGGTTCTGGCCACTTGGCATCAGAGCCAGACCGAGGCTCCTGCGGTGGACCACTGGTTCCGGCGCGCGGAGGAGACCTGGGACGCAGCTCACGTCCGCCTTCAGCGCGCCGTACGACGTCAAAAAGCTGGTGCAGACCGTCGCCGCAGTGAAGCCCCGATGTTTGCACCGGGGGACAGGGTCTGGCTCTCGACCCGAAACCTGCCCCTCCGCCTGCCCTGCCGGAAGCTGAGTCCGCGGTTTGTGGGGCCGTTTAAAGTCCTGAGGAGATTGAACGAGGTATGTTATAGGTTAAAGCTTCCCCTCAATTACCGCATTAACCCCTCGTTCCATGTGTCTCTCCTCAGGCCGGTGGTGGCTGGCCCGCTCCAGGAGGCCGAGGTGCGGGAGGTTCCTCCGCCCCCTCTGGACATTGAGGGGGCCCCTGCGTACTCCGTTCGATCCATCCTGGATTCAAGACGTCGGGCGAGGGGTCTTCAGTACCTCGTGGACTGGGAGGGGTACGGTCCGGAGGAGAGATGCTGGGTTCCGGTGGAGGACGTGTTAGATCCTTCCATGCTGAGCGAGTTCCATCGTCTCCATCCGGATCGCCCGGCGCCTCGCCCTCCGGGTCGTCCCTGAGGCCGGTGTCGACGGACTGCTGGAGCCGCGCGTTGGGGGGGGTACTGTCACGACTTCTACTGAAGTTGATGCCCCTCCTTGTTCGGGTGGTGTTCGGCGGTCGACGTCGCCGGCCTTCTAGCCACCATTGATCAGTTTTTCATTTTCCATTGGTTTTGTCTGGTCTCTTTACACACCTGTTTCATATCCCAGTAATTATATGTTGTGTATTTAACCCTCTGCTTCCCCTCATTTCTCTGTCGGTGATTGTTTGTTTGTTATGTACGTGTTGGTTCTATATCGGTGTGCGACGGGTTATTGTTTCACCCGGATTCTTTTCTACGTTGGTTTTTTGGAAATAAATATTCCATTTTTAAACCACTCTGTTTTTTCCTGCGCCTGACTTCCCTGCCACCTACATACACGGACTATGACAACCTGAAACATTTGACCCAAGTTAAACAATTTAAAGGCAATGCTACTAAATACTAATTGAGTGTATGTAAACTTCTGACCCACTGGGAATGTAATGAAAGAAATAAAAGCTGAAATAAATCATTCTCTCTACTATTATTCTGACATGTCATATTCTTAAAATAAAGTGATGATCCTAACTGACCTAAGACAGGGAATTTTTACTAGGATTAAATGTGAGGAATTGTGAGAAACTGAGTTTAAATGTATTTGGCTAAGGTGTATGTAAACTTCCGACTTCAACTGTATATATATATATATATATATATATATATATATATATATATATATATATATATATATATATAGTACCAGTTTGGACAAACCTACTCATTCCTGGGTTTTTCTTTGTTTTTACTATTTTCTAGTGTGTGTTCTCATGCACTAGTGTGTATTCTCATGTACTAGTGTGTGTTCTCATGCACTAGTGTGTGTTCTCATGCACTAGTGTGTGTTCTCATGCACTAGTGTGTGTTCTCATGCAAACCTCAGCCATCAGTCATCACAGTACACTTGGCTAAACTATTTACAGTAGATGACCCTGGGTTCTAACACCTTGACACAACAAAACAATAACAGAATGTAGAGAAATAGTAACGGTTGAAAAGCATGTGCTGTAGTGGACGTGTAGATGTGTAGTTGACCATCTGCCAGCAAGACTCAGCTGACAGGCTTGTGTGTGAAGTACCATGGAGCTGTGCAACATTAGGATAGGTCCAGGAAAGAAGAAACCACTTTATGTAGCTGTGCTTTATTAACACTCCCTTACTGTAACTAAATCAGCTAAGTTCACAGTAAACTAGGCTTGGGCTGTACACCATATATACCATGTACCAGGGTATTTGGAAATGGCCACAGGATGGTTTTTCAATACTGTCAATACCATTGAAACTATTTATTTGAAGATTTTCAAAAAATATACAGTACCAGTCAAACGTTTGGACACTGTCATGTGTGCTTCCTCTCTGGTCTCTAGGTCACCAGGGTGCACACCTGTCACCAGCGTTACGCGCATAATGACACTCACCTGGACTCCATCACCTCCTTGATTACCTGCCCTTTATATGTCACTCCCTTTGGTTTCTTCCCCAGTCGTCATTGTTGCTGTTTCATGTCAGTGTGCTGTTTGTGTTTCTTGTTTTGTTCATTTATTAAACATATTCACTCCCTGAACTTGCTTCCCGACTCTCAGTGTGCATCGTTACAGACATACCTACTCATTCAAGGGTTTTTCTTTATTTTTACTATTTTCTACATTGTACAATAATAGTGAAGACATCAAAACTATGAAATAACATATGGAATCATGTAGTAACCAAAAAAAGTGTTAAACAAATTAACATGTATTTTATATTTGAGATTCTTCAAAGTAGCCACCCTATGCTTGGATGACAACTTTGCACACTCTTGTGGACTCCCCCCAGTCTATGTCATGGAAAGAGCAGTTGTTGTTTATGTTTTGTATGTCCAACTATGTCATGTACATGTATACTCAGAGGTCTAAAGTTTGACCAATTTCATTAAACATGTGACAAAGTATTTAGCTGTGGGGCCAGGAGTTTTATTTTGGGAGCACTGTGTGTCTATGATTATTTTTTTAGATAATAATTGTTGCAATGATAAAGCTACGCTGTACCGTTGTTTCCGAGTACCCTAGAGCAGGCTAAATCTGGCCCATCAAAAATATTATTTGGCCCCCCAAATTAATTATGAATATTTTTTTCCTAAACAAAAATAATAATTATTATTATTATTATTTTAAAAAATCTCGTACCAGAGTTGCAAAAACTCCCAAATGTCCCAAGAATAAAGTTACCCTACCTAGATAATGCAAAAGTTACATTTTATCTTCAGTCATGAGGAGAGAGAATGCAGGAGGTAGTCAACTAATAAAGCAAGCCTCGGACCATTTTGTGGTGCTGAAATGGAAAGCTGCAACCACAGTGCAATCAATAGGAGGTGAACAGCACCTGGTGCTGAAAATATAGCTGACCAAGTGTTGCACAGCAACAGATGGGGAAAACCTACACCAGTCGAGTAATTCATTTCAACAATAATCTTCATTTTAATTTGACTTTACTAACAAAAAGATGGCTTAATTTGAGTCTATTTCTTCCGAGCCTATGCCTATATAACAATTTATCTAGCTGAGGTAGGTCATGAGGCTTAACAGCATCTTTCACAAGATTTTTTTTAATGCATAATAGAAGTGGGATTTGTTTTTACTAGGCCTACTTACAATTACAACTGGCCACAAATGTGGCATCCTACATAAAACAATAATTGAATGAAAAAAAGGCGATGTCTGTGTCTGAATGTCTGTATCGGATACCCTGCTCCTTTAACGACAGAACAAACATCAAATACGATCACCTTGATACCTAAATATCCCAGGATAAGCACTCACAATAATGTTAGTATTTACTAAATACAGTCATATAGGCCACTAAGTGACTTACTCAATGGAAAAAGTTGCATTTCCCCTTAGACACGATCTTGTGGATGTCGCGTGAGATGGGTGTGATTTTGAAGCGCAGGCAGTCCTCGATTGAAAGCCGGTTCCTGTCGTGAGTCTATACTGAAGTGCATTCTTTTAAAGTTTGCTACAACTCAACATATTTAATTAAACAGTGATCAATTCTGACTACTACATTTGTCGTCACACAGGACCACGTGCTGACAGACCAATCACGGGCCGGTAGGCTACAAGGAGGCTCGCTCTTTGCACGTGTCTCCCAGGCAGGATGAAAATGACTTCATCGACCATATTCCTTTGCTAGTTATATCCACTTGATCTTTATACATTTTTTGGGGTGCCATTCAGCTCCATTCAGCAATATGGCGCGCTTCCGGCTTCATGCGCCATCGGTAGTTTTCCATCACAATCTACTGTTTTTAATGCCTATGCCTACTTCAAGCCCAACCAGGTCAAAAGACCTGACCCATAATATTTTTATCTTCCTAAAGCGGATCGACGGGACAATTGTTTATTCATAAACCATGTCGTGGGCCGTTGTAAAACTACTTGAGCATCGACGTCCTTAACCATTTGTTTACACGTTGTTCAGTCATGTTACCTCATTGGTTAGCGAGCTAACAACCTGGTAACTTTATGTTTAAACATGTAGTGGCACAGAAAGAAAGGAAAGGGATAACTTCTTCAGGAGATCAATGATCATAGCAATGAATGAATGACAAATCTCTTGTTAACTAACTTGATGTTTTATAGAGACAGTGATCAATTTTCAACATAATGCATCTCAATAGGAAACCTAATATTCCACAAATGACTTTGTAATTTCAATGACACGTATTGGTATTAACATTTTACTTTTTATAATAAACTAATGTATTTACAGTGCAACATATTTGTTTTTAGGGCACAACATTTTCTTCAATTGTAGCTAGAATTCATATATGCCTAATATAGGCTGTATCTCAATGAATTAAACAATTCTCTCTAGTTCGCTTTTTGTTTCTCAAACCAATTCAAATCAAATCAAATTTAATTCGTCAAATACACATATTTAGCAGATGTTATTGCAGGTGTAGTGAAATGCTTGTGTTCCTTGCTCCAACGACATATTTAGTATTTTGGTTTGAACATTCTGGTGCTCCTAAATGTCATGCGCGCGCGCGCGCGTTAGAGAGATACTGTAACGATCGTCGTGGTGGATGGACCAAGGCGCAGCGGGCTGAGTGCTCATATTCACTTTATTAGAACATTTAGGAACAAAACAAGAAAAACCAAAACGAATGCCAAACAGTCGTGCAGGCAACACACACAGCTATGCAACGAACAACCTCCCACAAAACCCCATGAAAACAAACTCCTAATTATAGGACCTTCAATCAGAAGCAACGATAACCAGCTGCTTCCAATTGAAGTACCAACCCCAATAAACTAAACATAGAAATAGACTAGACTAGACAGAACATAGAAATACACTAGCATAGAACAGTGCCCAAACCCCCCCGGAATACATAAATCAAACACCCCTCTACATACACACACAACCCGAACCATATAAAACAAATACCCCTGCCACGTCTTGACCAAACTACAATAACACATAACCCCTATACTGGTCAGGACGTGGCAGACACTCTCAGAGATACTCTCAATGATCGGCTATAAAAAGCCAAATGACATCCTGAGGGGCTGACTTGTTGCACCCTCGACAACTACTGTGATTACTATTATTTGACCCTGCTGGTCATCTATGAACATTTGAACATCTTGGCCATGTTCTGTTATAATCTCCACCCGGCACAGCCAGAAGAGGACTGGCCACCCCTCATGGCCTGGTTCCTCTCTAGGTTTCTTCCTAGGTTTTGGCCTTTCTAGGGAGTTTTTCCTAGCCACCGTGCTTCTACACCTGCATTGCTTGCTGTTTGGGGTTTTAGGCTGGGTTTCTGTACAGCACTTTGAGATATCAGCTGATGTAAGAAGGGCTATATAAATACATTTGATTTGATTTTGATTTGACTCCTTTCCTTCCATTTTTTTCTTCGTTCCTCACTCAAATCCAGTGGACTTGAATATGTTTTCTTCAGGGGAGAGGTAGCTGAATGCAGGCAGCAATGTGGAAGAATCTGTCCATTGAAGGCTGTGTGAGTGTGAATGTACACCTTGGACCCAGGGCAGGCTGCATTGGGAGCTAGCCGACTGCTAAATACACCCATTGGAGGGCTGCAGGGCTGGACAGGTGATTAGCATAATTCGGAGAGAGGGGCCATACATATGGTAATGTAGGGTGGGGGGAGGAGGCACTGGCAGCTGGGGTGTCACATTTGTGTCAGTTCGGAAGGGGGGGGGTTATTGTACTACAGCACCGCTCTCCTTCTCTGTCGATCTCTCTGTTTTTCTCTCGTGCTATGAGGTGGGACTGGGTATGAGAGGAGGAGAGGTGGGACTGGGTATGAGAGGAGGAGAGGAGAGGTGGGACTGGGTATGAGGGGAGGGGAGGTGGGACTGGGTATGAGAGGAGGGAAGGTGGGACTGGGTATGAGGGGAGGGGAGGTGGGACTGGGTATGAGAGGAGGAGAGGTGGGACTGGGTATGAGGGGAGGAGAGGTGGGACTGGGTATGAGAGGAGGAGAGGTGGGACTGGGTATGAGGGGAGGAGAGGTGGGACTGGGTATGAGGGGAGGAGAGGTGGGACTGGGTATGAGAGGAGGGGAGGTGGGACTGGGTATGAGAGGAGGGAAGGTGGGACTGGGTATGAGAGGAGGAGAGGTGGGACTGGGTATGAGAGGAGGAGAGGTGGGACTGGGTATGACATTTTACATTTTTACATTTTAGTCATTTAGCAGACGCTCTTATCCAGAGCGACTTACAGTAGTGAATGCATACATTTCATACAATTTCATACATATCATACATTTTTTTTCTGTGCTGGCCCCCCGTGGGAATCGAACCCACAACCCTGGTGTTGCAAACACCATGCTCTACCAACTGAGCTACAGGGAAGGAGGGAAGGTGGGACTGGGTATGAGAGGAGGAGAGGTGGGACTGGGTATGAGAGGAGGAGAGGTGAGAGGAGGTGGGACTGGGTATGAGGGGAGGAGAGGAGAGGAGGGACTGGGTATGAGGGGAGGAGAGGTGGGACTGGGTATGATGGGAGGGGAGGTGGGACTGGGTATGAGAGGAGGGGAGGTGAGAGGAGGTGGGACTGGGTATGAGGGGAGGAGAGGAGAGGAGGGACTGGGTATGAGGGGAGGAGAGGTGGGACTGGGTATGAGAGGAGGGGAGGTGGGACTGGGTATGAGGGGAGGAGAGATGGGACTGGGTATGAGGGGAGGAGAGGTGGGACTGGGTATGAGAGGAGGGGAGGTGGGACTGGGTATGAGGGGAGGGGAGGTGGGACTGGGTATGAGAGGAGGGGAGGTGGGACTGGGTATGAGAGGAGGAGAGGTGGGATTGGGTATGAGGGGAGGGGAGGTGGGACTGGGTATGAGAGGAGGGGAGGTGGGACTGGGTATGAGGGGAGGAGAGGTGGGACTGGGTATGAGAGGAGGAGAGGTGGGACTGGGTATGAGAGGAGGGGAGGTGGGACTGGGTATGAGAGGAGGGGAGGTGGGACTGGGTATGAGAGGAGGGGAGGTGGGACTGGGTATGAGAGGAGGGGAGGTGGGACTGGGTATGAGGGGAGGAGAGGTGGGACTGGGTATGAGGGGAGGAGAGGTGGGACTGGGTATGACGGGAGGAGAGGTGGGACTGGGTATGAGGGGAGGAGAGGTGGGACTGGGTATGAGAGGAGGAGAGGTGGGACTGGGTATGAGAGGAGGGGAGGTGGGACTGGGTATGAGAGGAGGAGAGGTGGGACTGGGTATGAGGGGAGGAGAGGTGAGAGGAGGTGGGACTGGGTATGAGGGGAGGAGAGGTGGGACTGGGTATGAGAGGAGGGGAGGTGGGACTGGGTATGAGAGGAGGAGAGGTGGGACTGGGTATGAGAGGAGGGGAGGTGGGACTGGGTATGAGGGGAGGAGAGGTGAGACTGGGTATGAGAGGAGGGGAGGGGAGGGGAGGTGGGACTGGGTATGTGGGACTGGGTATGAGAGGAGGGGAGGTGGGACTGGGTATGAGAGGAGGAGAGGTGGGACTGGGTATGAGGGGAGGAGAGGTGAGAGGAGGTGGGACTGGGTATGAGGCGAGGAGATGAGAGGAGGGACTGGGTATGAGGGGAGGAGAGGTGGGACTGGGTATGAGAGGAGGGGAGGTGGGACTGCGTATGAGAGGAGGAGAGGTGGGACTGGGTATGAGGGGAGGGGAGGTGGGACTGGGTATGAGAGGAGGGGAGGTGGGACTGGGTATGAGGGGAGGAGAGGTGGGACTGGGTATGAGAGGAGGAGAGGTGGGATTGGGTATGACGGGAGGAGAGGTGGGACTGGGTATGACGGGAGGAGAGGTGGGACTGGGTATGAGAGGAGGGGAGGTGGGACTGGGTATGAGAGGAGGAGAGGTGGGACTGGGTATGAGGGGAGGAGAGGTGAGAGGAGGTGGGACTGGGTATGAGGGGAGGAGAGGTGGGACTGGGTATGAGAGGAGGGGAGGTGGGACTGGGTATGAGAGGAGGAGAGGTGGGACTGGGTATGAGAGGAGGGGAGGTGGGACTGGGTATGAGGGGAGGAGAGGTGAGACTGGGTATGAGAGGAGGGGAGGGGAGGTGGGACTGGGTATGAGAGGAGGGGAGGTGGGACTGGGTATGTGGGACTAGGTATGAGAGGAGGGGAGGTGGGACTGGGTATGAGAGGAGGGGAGGTGGGACTGGGTATGAGAGGAGGGGAGTTGAGAGGAGGTGGGACTGGGTATGAGGGGAGGAGAGGAGAGGAGGGACTGGGTATGAGGGGAGGAGAAGTGGGACTGGGTATGAGAGGAGGGGAGGTGGGACTGGGTATGAGAGGAGGAGAGGTGGGACTGGGTATGAGAGGAGGAGAGGTGGGACTGGGTATGAGGGGAGGAGATGTGGGACTGGGTATGAGAGGAGGAGAGGTGGGACTGGGTATGAGAGGAGGGGAGGTGGGACTGGGTATGAGAGGAGGAGAGGTGAGACTGGGTATGAGAGGAGGACAGGTGTGACTGGGTATGAGGGGAGGAGAGGTGGGACTGGGTATGAGAGGAGGGGAGGTGGGACTGGGTCTGAGAGGAGGGGAGGTGGGACTGGGTATGAAGGGAGGAGAGCTGGGACTGGGTATGAGGGGAGGAGAGGTGGGACTGGGTATGAGAGTAGGAGAGGTGAGAGGAGGTGGGACTGGGTATGAGGGGAGGAGATGAGAGGAGGGACTGGGTATGAGGGGAGGAGAGGTGGGACTGGGTATGAGAGGAGGGGAGGTGGGACTGGGTATGAGGGGAGGAGAGATGGGACTGGGTATGAGAGGAGGAGAGGTGGGACTGGGTATGAGGGGAGGGGAGGTGGGACTGGGTGTGAGGGGAGCAGAGGTGAGACTGGGTATGAGAGGAGGGGAGGTGGGACTGGGTATGAGGGGAGGAGAGGTGAGACTGGGTATGAGAGGAGGGGAGGTGGGACTGGGTATGAGAGGAGGGGAGGTGGGACTGGGTATGTGGGACTGGGTATGAGAGGAGGGGAGGTGGGACTGGGTATGAGAGGAGGGGAGGTGGGACTGGGTATGAGAGGAGGAGAGGTGGGACTGGGTATGAGAGGAGGGGATGTGGGACTGGGTATGAGAGGAGGAGAGGTGGGACTGGGTATGAGAGGAGGGGAGGTGGGACTGGGTATGACGGGAGGAGAGGTGGGACTGGGTATGAGGGGAGGAGAGGTGGGACTGGGTATGAGAGGAGGGGAGGTGGGACTGGGTATGAGAGGAGGGGAGGTGGGACTGGGTATGAGGGGAGGAGAGGTGGGACTGGGTATGAGAGGAGGGGAGGTGGGACTGGGTATGAGAGGAGGGGAGGTGGGACTGGGTATGAGGGGAGGAGAGGTGGGACTGGGTATGAGAGGAGGGGAGGTGGGACTGGGTATGAGAGGAGGGGAGGTGGGACTGGGTATGAGAGGAGGGGAGGTGGGACTGGGTATGTGGGACTGGGTATGAGAGGAGGGGAGGTGGGACTGGGTATGAGAGGAGGAGAGTTGGGACTGCGTATGAGAGGAGGGGAGGTGGGACTGGGTATTAGAGGAGGGGAGGTGGGACTGGGTATGAGAGGAGGGGAGGTGGGACTGGGTATGTGGGACTGGGTATGAGAGGAGGGGAGGTGGGACTGGGTATGTGGGACTGGGTATGAGAGGAGGGGAGTTGGGGACTGGGTATGAGAGGAGGGGAGGTGGGACTGGGTCTGAGAGGAGGGGAGGTGGGACTGGGTCTGAGAGGAGGGGAGGTGGGACTGGGTATGAGAGGAGGGGAGTTGAGAGGAGGTGGGACTGGGTATGAGGGGAGGAGAGGAGAGGAGGGACTGGGTATGAGGGGAGGAGAAGTGGGACTGGGTATGAGAGGAGGGGAGGTGGGACTGGGTATGAGAGGAGGAGAGGTGGGACTGGGTATGAGAGGAGGGGAGGTGGGACTGGGTATGAGAGGAGGGGAGGTGGGACTGGGTATGAGGGGAGGAGAGGTGGGACTGGGTATGAAGGGAGGAGAGGTGGGACTGGGTATGAGAGTAGGAGAGGTGAGAGGAGGTGGGACTGGGTATGAGGGGAGGAGATGAGAGGAGGGACTGGGTATGAGGGGAGGAGAGGTGGGACTGGGTATGAGAGGAGGGGAGGTGGGACTGGGTATGAGGGGAGGAGAGATGGGACTGGGTATGAGGGGAGGAGAGATGGGACTGGGTATGAGAGGAGGAGAGGTGGGACTGGGTATGAGAGGAGGGGAGGTGGGACTGGGTATGAGGGGAGGAGAGGTGAGACTGGGTATGAGAGGAGGGGAGGTGGGACTGGGTATGAGAGGAGGGGAGGTGGGACTGGGTATGTGGGACTGGGTATGAGAGGAGGGGAGGTGGGACTGGGTATGAGAGGAGGGGAGGTGGGACTGGGTATGAGAGGAGGGGAGGTGGGGACTGGGTATGAGGGGAGGAGAGGTGGGACTGGGTATGAGGGGAGGAGAGGTGGGACTGGGTATGAGAGGAGGGGAGGTGGGACTGGGTATGAGAGGAGGGGAGGTGGGACTGGGTATGAGGGGAGGAGAGGTGGGACTGGGTATGAGAGGAGGGGAGGTGGGACTGGGTATGAGAGGAGGGGAGGTGGGACTGGGTATGAGAGGAGGGGAGGTGGGACTGGGTATGTGGGACTGGGTATGAGAGGAGGGGAGGTGGGACTGGGTATGAGAGGAGGAGAGTTGGGACTGCGTATGAGAGGAGGGGAGGTGGGACTGGGTATTAGAGGAGGGGAGGTGGGACTGGGTATGAGAGGAGGGGAGGTGGGACTGGGTATGTGGGGACTGGGTATGAGAGGAGGGGAGGTGGGACTGGGTATGTGGGACTGGGTATGAGAGGAGGGGAGTTGGGACTGGGTATGAGAGGAGGGGAGGTGGGACTGGGTCTGAGAGGAGGGGAGGTGGGACTGGGTCTGAGAGGAGGGGAGGTGGGACTGGGTATGAGAGGAGGGGAGGTGGGACTGGGTCTGAGAGGAGGGGAGGTGGGACTGGGTATGAGAGGAGGGGAGGTGGGAGGAGGCGGAACTTGGGATTTGGGGAGGTGGGACTGGGTATGAGAGGAGGGGAGGTGGGAGGAGGCGGAATTGGGGATTTGGGGAGGTGGGACTGGGTATGAGAGGAGGAGAGGTTGGACTGGGTATGAGAGGAGGGGAGGTGGGAGGAGGCGGAACTGGGGATTTGGGGAGGTGGGACTGGGTATGAGAGGAGGGGAGGTGGGACTGGGTATGAGAGGAGGGGAGGTGGGACTGGGTATGTGGGACTGGGTATGAGAGGAGGGGAGGTGGGACTGGGTATGAGAGGAGGGGAGGTGGGACTGGGTATGAGAGGAGGGAGGTGGGACTGGGTATGAGAGGAGGGGAGGTGGGACTGGGTCTGAGAGGAGGGGAGGTGGGCCTGGGTATGAGAGGAGGGGAGGTGGGAGGAGGCGGAACTGGGGATTTGGGGAGGTGGGACTGGGTATGAGAGGAGGGGAGGTGGGAGGAGGCGGAACTGGGGATTTGGGGAGGTGGGACTGGGTATGAGAGGAGGGGAGGTGGGACTGGGTATGAGAGGAGGGGAGGTGGGAGGAGGCGGAACTGCGGATTTGGGGAGGTGGGACTGGGTATGAGAGGAGGGGAGGTGGGACTGGGTATGAGAGGAGGGGAGGTGGGAGGAGGCGGAACTGGGGATTTGGGGAGGTGGGACTGGGTATGAGGGGAGAGGAAGTGAGGGTAGGTGGGACTAGGTAAGAGGTGAGGGGAGGCTGGGTATGAGTGGAATGTTGATGGTACAGTTGGACCCTGGCCTCTGACCCCTGTAAGTATCAAAGACTTCCTGGTTGATTGACAGCAGAATCAGGTGGGAGTCCCCAGGTTAAGAAACATGTGGGAGATGAGAGAGAGTAAGAGAGAGAACGAGGGAATAACTGAAGTTGGGACGTCTAACATTATGGTTGAAGAAAGAGGGTACACAAATAGGGTGAAATATATATACGCTATGGAAATAAAAAGAGCAAGGTAATAGGATAGATGGACAGGCAAACAGATAGCCAGCTGACTTAGGCTCGCTGGTGGGTCGTTGGCAGTGAGGTGACCTGTTCTAGGGACTTCCATGTCACTACGGGGGGTTTGGCTGCGAGCGCCGTAATCCAGATAATCCACACACACAGTTTTGTACAGCTAATTTTGTGGGGAAACACAATTCAGTCCCATTCAAAATCCTATTTTCCCTAAACCCTAAACCTAATTCTAACCCATACTTTTAACCTAAACCCAAAATCTAACCTTAACCCTAAACCTAGCTCCTAACCGTAAAACCAAACCTAGATCCTAACCCTAAGCCTTAACGGAATTCTAACCCAAACACTTATTCTAACCTTAACCCTAAACCCCCTAGAAATAGCATTTGACCTTGTGGGGACAAACAAAATGTCCCCAGCTGGTCAAATTTTGTTTGTTTACTATTTTTGTGGGAACGTCTGGTCCCCACAAGAATAGTTAAACACGTCCACAAATAAAATAACATTTTATTTGTCACATGCACCGAATACAACAGGTGTAGACAATACTGTGAAATGCTTACTTACAAGCCCTTAACCATTAATGCAGTTTTAAGAAAATAAATAAAATATTTACTAAATAAACGAAAGTTACAAAAGTAATACAATAAAATAACAATAACAAAGGCTATATACAGCGGGTACCCGGAATATTCAGGGGTACAGGTCATTTGAGGTAATTGTGGTAATATGTATGTGTAGGTAGGGATAAAGTGCCTGTGGAAAGGGCCCTGTCAACCTTTCATGTGGACGGGGGAGGAGAGACAGAAAGGCCCCCGTAGGCAGACCTGGCTCTCAAGGGAAGACACTCTATGTGCACACTGCCAACAAAATGAGGTGGAAACTGAGCTGCACTTCCTAACCTCCTGCCAAATGTATGACCATATTAGAGACACATATTTCCCTCAGATTACACAGACCCACAAAGAATTTGAAAAATAAATCCAATTTTGATAAACTCCCATATCTATTGGATGAAATACCACAGTGTGCCATCACAGCAGCAATATTTGTGACCTGTTGCCACAAGAGGAGGGCAACCAGTGAAGAACAAACACCATTGTAAATACAACCCATTTTTATGCTTATTTATTTTCCCTTTTGTACTTTAACCATTTGCACATAATATGACATTTGAAATTTCTTTATTGAACTTTTTTATTTTTTTATTTCACGGTCGATAGAGAGAGAGAGAGGGAGGGAGGGAGAGAGGGAGAGGGGAGAGAGGGAGAGAGAGAGAGGGAGGGGGATAGGGAGTAGAGGGAGAGAGGAGATGAGAGAGAGGAGAGGGAGAGAGGAGAGAGAGGGATAGAGGAGAGGACGGGGTGGGGGGGGAGAGAGATGAGAGAGGAGAGAAAAAAGAGAGGAGAGAGAGAGGGAGAAGGTAGGAGAGAATGAGGAGAGGGAGGAGAAAGAGAGAGGAGAGGGAACGAGAGAGGGAGGGGGGGTGATGTATGAGAGAGCTGAGGGAGGGAGAGGACGGATGAGAGGGGAGGGAGTTGATATAGGGGGGGAGTAGGGAGGGATGAGGAGAGGGGAGAGAGGGGAGGGAGAGAGAGAGGGAGAGCGGAGGAGGGGAGACGAGGAGAGAGAGAGAGAGAGAGAGGGAGGGAGGAGAGGGGAGGAGGGGGGTGAGGGAGCGAGGAGAGGGAGAGAGGAGGAAGAGAAGGAGGAGGGAGAGAGGGACGAGGAGGAGAGAGGGGGGGAGGGAGAGAGGTAGAGAGGAAGAGAGGGAGAGAGAGAGAGAGAGGGAGGAGAGAGGGAGAGAGAGGAGGGAGAGAGAGAGAGAGAGAGAGAGAGAGAGAGAGAGAGAGGGAGGGAGGGAGGGAGAGAGGGAGAGAGAGAGAGAACACTAAATAAACAACAACACGAACGCGAAATTCAAAAATACTAAATTCGTAATATTAAACATTCATGAAGATACAAGTGTCTTACATAATTTAAAAGCTTAACTTCTTGTTAATCCAGCCGCTTTGTCAGATTTCAAAAAGGCTTTATGGCGAAAGCCTACCATACGATTATCTGAGGACAGCGCCCCACATACAAAAGCATTAAAAACATTTTCCAACCAAGCAGATGCATCACGAAATCACCTTTGAAGATCTTAATCTTTTTGCAATCCTAAAGGTCCCAGTTACACAATGAATGGTTGTGTTGTTCAATAAAATCCTTCTTTATATCCCAAAAATGTCTGTTTATTTTGCGCGTTTGATTCAGAAATACATCTGTTCTAACTCGCCCAACATGAATCTAAAAAGTTACCTGTAAACTTTGTTCAAACATTTCAAACGTTTCTAATCCAACCTCAGGTACCCTAATATGTAAATAATTGATCAAATTTAAGACGGAATAAACAGTTTTCAATACCGGAGGAAAAACAACGAGGAGCGCGCAATCATTCACGCACACCAAAAGACTAGAGTCCTTCTGAGTGACACTTAGAAAGAATATGAATACTTCTTAATTAAAAAAAAACATCTAACAATTTCTAAAGACTGTTGACATCTAGTGGAAGCCATAGGAACTGCAATCTGGGTCCTAATAATTAGGCTTTCCCATTGAAAAGCAATGGAAAGCCCAATGACCTCAAACATTTTTTTTCCTGAATGGATTGTCCTCGGGGTTTCGCCTGCCAAATCAGTTTTGTTAGACTCACAGACATTATTTTATAAAAACTTTAGAGTGTTTTCTATCCAATACTACCATGCATATGCATATCTTAGCTTCTGGGCCTGAGTAACAGGCAGTTTACTTTGGGCACCTCAGTCATCCAAACTTCCGAATACTGCCCCCTAGCCTTAAGAAGTTTTAAACAGGTTTTTAGAAATGTTTGCAAATGTATAAAAAAAACTGGAAATATCACATTTACATAAGTATTCAGATCCTTTACTCAGTACTTTGTTGAAGCACCTTTTGCAGCGATTACAGCCTCAAGTCTTTTTGGGTATGACGCTACACCTGTATTTCGGGAGTTTCTCCCATTGTTCTCTGCAGATCCTCTCAAGCTCTGACTGACTGGGGGAACCCTATGTTGTGGAGGAGACTGACTCACTGACTGGGGGAACCCCATGTTGTGAAGGAGACTGACTGGCTGACTGAGGGAACCCTATGTTGTTGAGGAGACTGACTGACTGAGGGAACCCTATGTTGTTGAGGAGACTGACTGACAGACTGGGGGAACCCTATGTTGTGGAGGAGACTGACTGACAGACTGGGGGAACCCTATGTTGTGGAGGAGACTGACTCACTGACTGGGGGAACCCCATGTTGTGGAGGAGACTGACTGACAGACTGGGGGAACCCTATGTTGTGGAGGAGACTGACTCACTGACTGGGGGAACCCCATGTTGTGAAGGAGACTGACTCACTGACTGGGGGAACCCCATGTTGTGAAGGAGACTGACTCACTGACTGGGGGAACCCCATGTTGTGAAGGAGACTGACGAGACGACTGACTGACTGGGGGAACTCTATGTTGTGGAGGAGACTGACTGACTGACTGAGGGAACCCTATTTTGTTGAGGAGACTGACTGACTGAGGAGAACCCTATGTTGCGGAGGAGACTGACTGACTGACTGGGGGAACCCTGTGTTGTTGAGGAGACTGACTGATTGAGGGGAACCCTGTGTTGTGGAAGAGACTGACTGACTGGCTAGGGGAACCCTGTGTTGTTGAGGAGACTGGCTGGCTAGGGGAACCCTGTGTTGTGGAGGAGACTGACTGACTGAGGGAACCCTGTGTTGTGGAGGAGACTGACTGACTGAGGGAACCCTGTGTTGTGGAGGAGACTGACTGACTGACTGGCTAGGGGAACCCTGTGTTGTGGAGGAGACTGACTGACTGGCTAGGGGAACCCTGTGTTGTGGAGGAGACTGACTGACTGGCTAGGGGAACCCTGTGTTGTGGAAGAGACTGACTGACTGGCTAGGGGAACCCTGTGTTGTGGAGGAGACTGACTGACTGGCTAGGGGAACCCTGTGTTGTGGAGGAGACTGACTGACTGGCTAGGGGAACCCTGTGTTGTGGAGGAGACTGACTGACTGGCTAGGGGAACCCTGTGTTGTGACTCTACTCTAGTCTAGTCAGCACACCACACCACACCACACCACAGCACAGCTGAGAACACCACATTAGAGAACACCACAACCCACTACAGTATAGCACAGAACAGCACAGCACACCACAGAACAGAACACCACAGCCCACTACAGTACTGCACACCACAGTACAGAACAGCACAGAACAGCAGAAAACAACACAGTACAGCCCTGTACAGCACAGCACAGAACAGCACAGCCCACCACAGCACACCACAGCACAGAACACCACAGCCCACTACAGTACTGCACACCACAGTACTGAACAGCACAGAACAGCACAGTACAGTACAGCACAGCACAGAACAGCACAGTACAGCAGAGAACAGTACAGCACAGTACAGCAGAGAACAGTACAGCACAGAACAGCAGAGAACAGTACAGCACAGTACAGCAGAGAACAGTACAGCACAGAACAGCAGAGAACAGTACAGAACAGTACAGCAGAGAACAGTACAGCACAGTACAGCAGAGAACAGTACAGCACAGTACAGCAGAGAACAGTACAGAACAGCAGAGAACAGTACAGAACAGAACAGCAGAGAACAGTACAGCACAGAACAGCAGAGAACAGTACAGAACAGCAGAGAACAGTACAGAACAGCAGTTAACAGTACAGCACAGCAGAGAACAGTACAGAACAGCAGAGAACAGTACAGCACAGCAGAGAACAGTACAGCACAGCAGAGAACAGTACAGAACAGCAGAGAACAGTACAGCACAGTACAGCAGAGAACAGTACAGAACAGAACAGCAGAGAACAGTACAGCACAGAACAGCAGAGAACAGTATAGCACAGAACAGCAGAGAACAGTACAGCACAGAACAGCAGAGTACAGCACACCACAGCACAGTACAGCAGAGTACAGCACACCACAGCACAGTACAGCACAGAACAGCATGGTACAGCACAGCACAGCACAGCACAGAACAGTATTGTCGTCAATCTTTTTCACCCGGGGTGGTACTGCTCAATGCAACAATTATGCAATCATGTTGATTTCTTTGTGGGTTTTGAGTAAGAGAAAATCAGTTTGGAAAAGAGGCCAGTATATTGTTGAGATGGTAATAGGGAGTAGTTTTGTTGGGAAGGAATGAGGAGTAGGCTATCTGAGAGGACCTGGCCCTGTGTTGGAGGTCTGAGAGGACCTGGCCCTGTGTTGGAGGTCTGAGAGGACCTGGCCCTGTGTTGGAGGTCTGAGAGGACCTGGCCCTGTGTTGGAGGTCAGAGAGGCCTTGGCCCTCAGAGGACCTGGCCCTGTGTTGGCGGTCAGAGAGGACCTGGCCCTCAGAGGACCTGGCCCTGTGTTGGAGGTCTGAGAGGACCTGGCCCTGTGTTGGAGGTCAGAGAGGAACTGGCCCTGTGTTGGAGGTCTGAGAGGACCTGGCACAGTGTTGGAGGTCTGAGAGGACCTGGCCTTGTGTTGGAGGTCAGAGAGGCCTTGGCCCTCAGAGGACCTGGCCCTGTGTTGGAGGTCAGAGAGGACCTGGCACAGTGTTGGAGGTTTGAGAGGACCTGGCCCTGTGTTGGAGGTCAGAGAGGCCTTGGCCCTCAGAGGACCTGGCCCTGTGTTGGAGGTCAGAGAGGACCTGGCCCTCAGAGGACCTGGCCCTGTGTTGGAGGTCAGAGAGGACCTGGCCCTGTGTTGGAGGTCTGAGAGGACCTGGCCCTCAGAGCACCTGGCCCTGTGTTGGAGGTCAGAGAGGACCTGGCCCTGTGTTGGAGGTCTGAGAGGACCTGGCCCTGTGTTGGAGGTCTGAGAGGACCTGGCCCTGTGTTGGAGGTCTGAGAGGAGACCTGGCCCTGTGTTGGAGGTCAGATTGGACCTGTCCCTGTGTTGGAGGTCAGAACCGTTTATGTAGAAAGGAGACACCTTGGGGATATGCAAAGCCGAAATGCTATAACGTGTGAATATGTGTCATTAAAGAACACAGTTACACACACACACACAGACACACATACACACACACTTTTTTGTTCCAACTGGGGTGTTCATTTCACCCTGAGGCTCGCCAAGTGCTGACCCCAAAACTTTGCAACCCTGTGAAGTGTGGAATTCGCCAAACCTGAGGTCTTAATGTGCTGTTTCCTGTAGATAGAAAGAGGGAGAGAGAGAGAGAGAGAGAGAGAGAAGGGGGGGTGAGAGAGAGTGTGTGCGGGTATGTGCGTATTTGTTTCTGTCTCTCTGCATTCCTCTTCTCTGTCCTACCCCCAAGTCATCTTTGTATTCTCCAGAACTTTGGGTGGCATTCTGGGTTTGGAATGTGTTCAGAACACTGGACTGTTTTTCCTCTGCACCACTTTGATTGGTCAGTTTGTTGATATCCTTTCGGTGACTCCTTGCAGACTGAAGAGCCCCTTGACTCCATATAACTGTGTCATAATTCAAGTATAGGTTAACAAGTATTGCACTTACTCATTGTTATGCTGCAAGTAGGGCTAGGGTTACTGCTGGAAGTACAGTGTAACCACGAGCAACCACAATACATGTTACACTGTTTCTGGACAGGACACACAAACATACACACACACACAAATATGAGTTATAGGTAAATCATTTCCATGAGTGGCAGGTAAATAATTTCCATGATTTGTAGGTAGATCAGTTCTATGAGTTGTAGGTAGATCAGTTCTATGAGTTGTAGGTAGATCTTGTAGGTAGATCAGTTCCATGAGTTGTAGGTAGATCAGTTCCATGAGTTGTAGGTAGATCAGTTCTATGAGTTGTAGGTAGATCAGTTCCATGTAGGTGTAGGTAGACCAGTTCTATGAGTTGTAGGTAGATCAGTTCCATGAGTTGTAGGTAGATCAGTTCTATGAGTTGTAGGTAGATCAGTTCTATGAGTTGTAGGTAGATCAGTTCTATGAGTTGTAGGTAGATCTTGTAGGTAGATCAGTTCCATGAGTTGTAGGTAGATCAGTTCCATGAGTAGTAGGTAGATCAGTTCTATGAGTTGTAGGTAGATCAGTTCCATGCAGGTGTAGGTAGATCAGTTCTATGAGTTGTAGGTAGATCAGTTCTATGAGTTGTAGGTAGATCAGTTATATGAGTTGTAGGTAGATCAGTTCCATGAGTAGTAGGTAGATCAGTTCTATGAGTTGTAGGTAGATCAGTTCCATGAGTTGTAGGTAGATCAGTTCTATGAGTTGTAGGTAGATCAGTTCTATGAGTTGTAGGTAGATCTTGTAGGTAGATCAGTTCCATGAGTTGGAGGTAGATCAGTTCCATGAGTTGTAGGTAGATCAGTTCCATGAGTTGTAGGTAGATCAGTTCTATGAGTTGTAGGTAGATCAGTTCCATGAGTTGTAGGTAGATCAGTTATATGAGTTGTAGGTAGATCAGTTCCATGAGTAGTAGGTAGATCAGTTCTATGAGTTGTAGGTAGATCAGTTCTATGAGGTGTAGGTAGATCAGTTCTATGAGTTGTAGGTAGATCAGTTCCATGCAGGTGTAGGTAGATCAGTTCCATGTAGGTGTAGGTAGATCAGTTCTATGAGTTGTAGGTAGATCAGTTCCATGAGTTGTAGGTAGATCAGTTCCATGAGGTGTAGGTAGATCAGTTCCATGTAGGTGTAGGTAGATCAGTTCCATGCAGGTGTAGGTAGATCAGTTCCATGTAGGTGTAGGTAGATCAGTTCCATGTAGGTGTAGGTAGATCAGTTCCATGTAGTTGAAGGTAGATCAGTTCCATGTAGTTGTAGGTAGATCAGTTCCATGTAGGTGTAGGTAGATCAGTTCCATGCATGTGTAGGTAGATCAGTTCCATGCAGGTGTAGGTAGATCAGTTCCATGTAGGTGTAGGTAGATCAGTTCCATGCAGGTGTAGGTAGATCAGTTCCATGCAGGTGTAGGTAGATCAGTTCCATGTAGGTGTAGGTAGATCAGTTCCATGTAGGTGTAGGTAGATCAGTTCCATGTAGGTGTAGGTAGATCAGTTCCATGCAGGTGTAGGTAGATCAGTTCCATGTAGTTGAAGGTAGATCAGTTCCATGTAGGTGTAGGTAGATCAGTTCCATGCATGTGTAGGTACAAGCATTATTGTTCTTTCAGGAAGGCTGATGTATACATCAATGTGATTTTATAGTTTGTTATAAAAGGCGGAATATTGTGTGTTTTTGTACATCAGATCAGGTTCTGAAAGTTGTGTATGTAATATCTGTTGGTGTGCAGTGGGCGGCAGGGTGAATCAGGAGCTGAAATACACACGTCTGAAGATGGGCGAGGAGGCCATGTTCAGTCCCCAGCTGATGATTCAGGCACCGCGCCAGGAGGGCGCTAACGTGCTCACTGTGGAGGCGCTACAACAACACCTGGACTCAGCTATCAGGGCCAGCCAAGTGCACGTTTACCTCTTTAACAGGTGACACACACACTAACACACACACACACACTGTACTTACATGCACGCACGCACACACACCAGCTGAGTGCACGTTCAACGCTATAACAGGTGACACTCTAACACACACATACACATTCAAAAAAATTATGTTTTAGATCGTTCAAAGCTGTTGTGCAAGTGATATATTGAATGCCTCCATTTCAGACAATGGAAATTACAACATTTATGCTACAAATCAGGAGAAATGGATACTGAAGCTCATTTTGTGAACCAGGTAAGCATGAGTGAACTGAGTTTGTCTCTCTCTTTCTACACCAAACACTGCCTCTCATACAGAGGAATAGAATGTGATTAGTAGTTGTAGAGCGTCAGTGGTAATGTGGTGTCTGCTGTCTGCTGTCTCCGATCAGATCATTAACAAGTTATTGTGATGTGATGTTACTATCATGTGATGTTAGTATAATTTAATGTAAGCATAATGTGATGTTCTACTGTACTGATTATAGCATCAGTGGTAACATGCTGTCTGTATTCTCCTGTCAGATCATTGAAAAGCTCCACCCCTGTCTCATCATCACTCCGCTGGACTGTTTCTGGGAGGGAGCCAAGCTCCAGTCTGGAAGGGTCTACCTCCCGTGAGTACACATTATACACATCACACACACCTCACACATTATGCACCTCACACATTATGCACCTCACACATTATGCACCTCACACATTATGCACCTCACACATTATGCACCTCACACATTATACACCTCACACATTATACACCTCACACATTTTACACCTCACACTGTCACGGTTATCGTCGGTGAAGGAGGACCAAAATGCAGCAGGACTGTGTTTGTTCATTTTGAACATTTATTAAATCAAAATGAACACAAAAACAACAAAACGAACTCACGATATACCAACAGTCTTCTCAGGCTCATACATGCTAGACAAGAAACAATCTCCCACAAAACCTACACCAAACAATTACCCATATATAGGTCTCTCAATCAAAGGCAACGAGGAAACACCTGCCTCCAATTGAGAGTCCCAAACCCAATCAACCTAACATAGAAATACATCAACCAGACTACACATAGAAATACATCAACATAGATCATAACTCAATCCCGGAAATAAGAAATCAAACGCCCTCCTAACTAACACACCACCCCGAACCACATAAAACAAATACCCTCTGCCACGTTCTGACCAAACTAAAATGACAATTAACCATTATACTGGCCAGGGCGTGACACACACATTATACACATCACACATTATACACCTCACACATTATTCACCTTACACATTATACACCTCACACATGATACATATTACACATGATACACCTCACACATTATACACATCACACATTATACACCTCACACATTATACACCTCACACATTATACACAACACACATTATACACAACACACATTATACACATCACACATTATACACATCACACATTATACACCTCACACATTATACACCTCACACATTATACACAACACACATTATACACAACACACATTATACACATCACACATTATACACCTCACACATTATACACAACACACATTATACACAACACACATTATACACATCACACATGATACACATCACACATGATACACATCACACATGATACACATCACACATTATACACATCACACATTATACACAACACACATTATACACAACACACAGTATACACATCACACATGATACACATCACACATGATACACATCACACATTATACACATCACACATTATACACAACACACATTATAAACATCACACATTATACACATGATACACATCACACATGATACACATCACACATTATACACATCACACATTATACACCTCACACATTATACACCTCACACGTTATACACAACACACATTATACACCTCACACGTTATACACAACACACATTATAAACATCACACATTATACACATGATACACATCACACATGATACACATCACACATTATACACATCACACATTATACACCTCACACATTATACACCTCACACGTTATACACAACACACATTATACACCTCACACGTTATACACAACACACATTATAAACATCACACATTATACACATGATACACATCACACATTATACACATAACACATTATACACCTCACACATTATACACATCACACATTATACACATCACACATTATACACATCACACATTAAATCAAATCAAATCAAATTTATTTATATAGCCCTTCGTATATCAGCTGAAATCTCAAAGTGCTGTACAGAAACCCAGCATAAAACCCCAAACAGCAAGCAATGCATGTGAAAGAAGCACGGTGGCTAGGAAAAACTCCCTAGGAAAAACTCCCTAGAAAGGCCAAAAACCTAGGAAGAAACCTAGAGAGAAACCAGGCTATGAGGGGTGGCCAGTCCTCTTCTGGCTGTGCCGGGTGGATATTATAACAGAACATGGTCAAGATGTTAAAATGTTCATAAATGACCAGCATGGTCAAATAATAATAATCAGAGTAGTTGTCGAGGGTGCAACAAGCACGTCCGGTGAACAGGTCAGGGTTCCGTAGCCGCAGGCAGAACAGTTGAAACTGGAGCAGCAGCATGGCCAGGTGGACTGGGGACAGCAAGGAGTCATCATGCCAGGTAGTCCCGAGGCATGGTCCTAGGGCTCAGGTCCTCCGAGAGAAAGAAAGAAAGAGAGAAAGAGAGAATTAGAGAGAGCATATTTAAATTCACACAGGACACCGGATAAGACAAGAGAATACTCCAGATGTAACAGACTGACCCTAGCCCCCGACACATAAACTACTGCAGCATAAATACTGGAGGCTGAGACAGGAGGGATCAGAAGACACTGTGGCCCCATCCGATGATACCCCCGGACAGGGCCAAACAGGCAGGATATAACCCCACCCACTTTGCCAAAGCACAGCCCCCACACCACTAGAGGGATGTCTACAACCACCAACTTACCGTCCGAAGACAAGGCCGAGTATAGCCCACAAAGATCTCCGCCATGGCACAACCCAAGGGGGGGCGCCAACATTATACACCTCACACATTATACACCTCACACATTATACACATCACACATGATACATATTACACATTATACACATCACACATGATACACATCACACATTATACACATCACACATTATACACCTCACACATTATACACAACACACATTATACACATCACACATTATACACAACACACATTATACACATCACACATGATACATATTACACATTATACACATCACACATGATACACATCACACATTATACACATCACACATTATACACCTCACACATTATACACAACACACATTATACACATCACACATTATACACATCACACATGATACATATTACACATTATACACATCACACATGATACATATTACACATTATACACATCACACATGATACACATCACACATTATACACAACACACATTATACACATCACACATTATACACCTCACACATGATACACATCACACATTATACACAACACACATTATACACATCACACATTATACACATCACACATTATACACATCACACATGATACACATCACACATGATACACATTACACATGATACACATCACACATTATACACATCACACATGATACACCCCACACATTATAAACATCACACATTATAAACATTATACACATCACACATTATACACCTCACACATTATACACATCACACATGATACACATTACACATTATACACATAACACATTATACACATGATACACATCACACATTATAAACATCACACATTATACACATCATACATTATACTCGTCACACAATATACACATCACACATTATACACTTCATACATTATACACATCACACATCATACATTATACTCGTCACACAATATACACATAACACATTATACACATCATACATTATACACATCATACATTATACACATCACACATTATACACATCATACATTATACACATCATACATTATACACTTCATACATTATACACATCATACATTATACTCGTCACACAATATACACATCACACATTATACACTTCATACATTACACACATCACATAACACATTATACACATCATACATTATACACATCATACATTATACACATCACACATTATACACATCATACATTATACACATCATACATTATACACAGCATACATTATACACATCATACATTATACACTTCATACATTATACACATCATACATTATACACATCATACATTACACACATCATACATTATACACATCATCCATTATACATATCATACATTATACACATCACACATGATACACATCACAATTTATACACATAACACATTATACACATCATACATTATACACCTCACACATTATAGACACCACACATTATACACATCATACATTATACACTTCATACATTATACACATCATACATTATACACATCATACATTACACACATCATACATTATACACATCATCCATTATACATATCATACATTATACACATCACACATGATACACATCACAATTTATACACATAACACATTATACACTTCATACATCATACACATCATACATTATACTCGTCACACAATATACACATCACACATTATACACTTCATACATTATACACATCACATAACACATTATACACAGCATACATTATACACATCATACATTATACACTTCATACATTATACACATCATACATTATACACATCATACATTACACACATCATACATTATACACATCATCCATTATACATATCATACATTATACACATCACACATGATACACATCACAATTTATACACATAACACATTATACACATCATACATTATACACCTCACACATTATAGACACCACACATTATACACATCATACATTATACACTTCATACATTATACACATCATACATTATACACATCATACATTACACACATCATACATTATACACATCATACATTATACACATCATACATTACACACATCATACATTATACACATCATACATTACACACATCATACATTATACACCTCACACATTATAGACACCACACATTATACACATTATAAACATCAAACCACACATTCTACACATCACACATTATCCACATCATACATTATACAAATCACATCACACATTATAAACATCATACATTATCCACATAAGATTACACACATCATACATTATACACATCACAAAGTATACACATCACACATTATATACATCATACATTATACACATAAGATTATAAACATCATACATTATCCACATCACACATTATCCACATCACACATTTTACACATCACACATTATACACATCACACATTATACACATCATAAGATTATACACATCACACATTATACACATCACACATTATACACATCATAATATTATACACATCATACATTATTCATATCACATATTATACACATCACACATTATACACATTATAAGATTATACACATCATACATATCACACATTTTACACATCACATCACACACCAAATTCAGCACACAGATCACATCACTGCCTCTAGCTCTGGAAACTACGATTTACAAATGTTGCTCTCTGGAGTGTTGGTTTCTGGAGTGTTGGGTTCTAGAGTGTTGGTTTGATGTTGGAGATTGTGGAATTCTGTGATTTGGAGTTGTGTCTACCCACCACTCCTAGTGGCATATCACACCCTCGTCAGTGGACCAACTTTGACCCCAAGGAGTTCCTGAGAGAGCTTCGGGCCCTGAAGGTCCAGGTAGACAGCTGGGAGGTGATGCTGGAGAAGGCTGACGTGGGACATGGCTACATGGACCGGCCCTGTCTCAACCCCCAAGACCCCGACTGTCCCCTCACTGCCCCCAACAAGAACACCACCAAGGTACACACACACACGCATGATGCAGAAACACACACACAGATGCACACACACACATCCATATTTATGTTGTTTGTACACATGCACACACCCATACAGACACAGACCCATTCACTATGTTGTTGTGTTGTAGCCCTTTGACTTGGCTCGCATCCTGACTGGCGGCTGCCATGGCCTCTCCAGGAAGTACATGCACTGGCAGGAAGAGCTGATTGTAGGGGGGACCACCAAGAACGGCACCGGACCACTACTCAGGTAAGAAAGAGAGAGAGAGAGAGAGAGAGAGAGAGAGAGAGAGGGCCTACAGCAGCACCTAGATCTTCTGCCCAGATTCTGTCAGACCTGGGCCCTGACAGTCAATCTCAGTAAGACAGAAATAATGGTGTTCCAAAATTCCATCTAGACACCGTTGCCCTAGAGCACACAAAAAACAATGCGTACCTCGACCTAAACATCAGCGCCACAGGTAACTTCCACAAAGCTGTGAACGATCTGAGAGACAAGGCAAGAAGGGCCTTCTACGCTGTCAAAAGGAACATAAAATTCAACATACCAATTAGGATCTAGCAAAAATATTTGAATCAGTTATAGAACCCATTGCCCTTTATGGTTGTGAGGTCTGGGGTCCGCTCACCAATCAAGAATTCACAAAATGGGACAAACACCAAATTGAGACTCTGCATGCAGAAATCTGCAAAAATATCCTCCGTGTACAATGTAAAACACCAAATAATGCATACAGAGCAGAATTAGGCTGATACCCGCTAATTATCAAAATCCAGAAAAGAGACGTTAAATTCTACAACCACCTAAAAGGAAGCGATTCCCAAACCTTCCAAAACAAAGCCATCACCTACAGAGAGATGAACTTGGAGAAGAGTCCCCTAAGCAAGCAGGTCATGGGGCTCTGTTCACAAACAGACCTCACAGAGCCCCAGGATAGTAACACAATTAGACCCAACCAAATCATGAAAAAACAAAAATAGTATTACTTGACACGTTGGAAAGAATTTACAAAAAAACAGATCAAACTAGAATGCTATTTGGCCCTAAACAGAGAGTATACAATGGCAGAATACCTGACCACTGTGACTGACCCAAAATTAAGGACATCTTTGACTATGTACAGACTCAGTGAGCATAGCCTTGCTATTGAGAAAGGCCGCCATAGGCAGACAAGGCTCTCAAGAGGAGACAGGCTATTTGCACACTACCCACAAAATGAGGTGGAAACTGAGCTGCACTTCCTAACCTCCTGCCAAATGTATGACCATATTAGAGACACATATTTCCCTCAGATTACACAGACCCACATATAATTCGAAAACAAATCCAATTTTGATGAACTCCCATATCTACTGGGTGAAATACCACAGTGTGTAATCACAGCAGCAAGATTTGTGAGGGCAACCAGTGAAGAACAAACACCATTGTAAATACAACCCATATTTATGTTTATTTATTTTCCCTTTTGTACTTTATCTATTTGCACATCATTACAACACCATATATAGACATAATATGACATTTGAAATGTCTTTATTCTTTTGGAACTGTCACGACTTCCTCCGAAGTCGGTCCCTCTCCTTGTTCGGGTGACTTTTTGGTTAATTTTCGATTTCACTTGCTTTGGCAATATAAACATTTCCCATACCGATAAAGCCCTTAAATTGAATTGAATTGAGAGAGAAAGAAAGAAGAGAGAGAGAGAGTGAAAGAGAGGGGAAAGAGAGAGGAGAGAGAGGGAGAGAGAGTGTATGTGTATATATACAGTGGATTTAGTGTCCAGGCAGCACAGCCAGAGTTGAGCAGGAACAGCTGGAGCTCTTAGATTTCAATGGAATCTGCTAATGACTGCAAGATTTACAGCACTGCACACACACACACACACACACACACACACACACACACACACACACACACACACACACACACACACACACACACACACACACACACACACCACTTAAAACGCACACTAACACTCAGTTGGCCAGGCTACATACTGTACATGTATACATAAACAAAGTGCACTCCAAGTAACATTAAGTGTTCATCCAAAATGGCACCCCATTCCCTATATAGTTCCCTATTGTCTCTGGTGAAAGTAGTGCACTACATAGGGAATAGAGTGCTATTTGGGACAAATCCTTAGTGTAGGTCAGAATGCACAGTAAGCACTTTCTGCCTGGCATGGTTTGTAGAGAACTGGACTATGGAGATTTGTTTGTGATTTAACAAATGCCCTGGAGATTATCTAATTAAAGTGCAGTTTAAAGTAGGCAGGCACTAGTTCCCTTTAACTCTAAACACACATATACACACATATACACACACACACACACACACACTCACTCAGACTCACACATACATGAACACACACACACACACACAGTGTGTATTTCTTTGTTTTTGTGATTGTATTTTTGCTTGGTTGGCAGGGACTGGCCATTAGAGATGTGGGTGTGTTTATGTGTATTCGTGTGTGTGTGAGTCTGAGTGAGCATGTGTGTTTGTGTGTGTTCACATTAGTATGCGTGTGTTATTTAGCTGCCCAAGGGGATTTTTAGGCGGGCCGCGGGCATAGCGGGCATGGCATTTTTGCTGCTGCTTACAGGCCTTTTAGCTGCCTGGAATTGCATCTCTGAAACTGCCCACAGTGGCACTACCCATGATGCATGCTGCCTACATCACCTATACTAGCTGATGCCACTTTTATTACCCACAAAGATTAAGGCTAATGTCAGCCCAGGATCTCTGTAACATAATAATAATAATAATAATAATAATACTGTCAGCCCAGGATCTCTGTAACATAATAATAATAATAATAATAATAATAATAATACTGTCAGCCCAGGATCTCTGTAACATAATAATAATAATAATAATAATAATACTGTCAGCCCAGGATCTCTGTAACATAATAATAATAATAATAATAATACTGTCAGCCCAGGATCTCTGTAACATAATAATAATAATAATAATAATAATACTGTCAGCCCAGGATCTCTGTAACATAATAATAATAATAATAATAATAATACTGTCAGCCCAGGATCTCTGTAACATAATAATATTATCAGCCCAGGATCTATAACATAATAATAATATCAGCCCGGGATCTCTAACAAAATAATATTATCAGCCCAGGACCTATAACATAATAATATTATCAGCCCAGGATCTATAACATAATAATATTATCAGCCCAGGATCTATAACATAATAATAATATCAGCCCGGGATCTCTAACATAATAATATTATCAGCCCAGGATCTCTAACATAATAATATTATCAGCCCAGGATCTCTAACATAATAATATTATCAGCCCAGGATCTCTAACATAATAATAATATCAGCCCAGGATCTATAACATAATAATATTATCAGCCCAGGATCTCTAACATAATAATACTGTCAGCCCAGGATCTCTGTAACATAATAATATTATCAGCCCAGGATCTATAACATAATAATATTATCAGCCCAGGATCTATAACATAATAATATTATCAGCCCAGGATCTCTAACATAATAATACTGTCAGCCCAGGATCTCTGTCACATAATAATAATAATAATAATAATATCAGCCCAGGATCTCTAACATAATAATATTATCAGCCCAGGATCTATAACATAATAATATTATCAGCCCAGGATCTCTAACATAATAATATTATCAGCCCAGGATCTCTAACATAATAATAATATCAGCCCAGGATCTATAACATAATAATATTATCAGCCCAGGATCTATAACATAGTAATAATATCAGCCCAGGGTCTCTAACATAATAATATTATCAGCCCAGGATCTATAACATAATAATATTATCAGCCCAGGATCTATAACATAATAATAATATCAGCCCAGGATCTCTAACATAATAATATTATCAGCCCAGGATCTATAACATAATAATATTATCAGCCCAGGATCTATAACATAATAATAATATCAGCCCAGGATACAATTCCATTGACTCAGGGGTGTTGGCTGGTGTGTGTGTTTGTGTTTGTGTGTGTGTGTGTGTGTGTGTGCGCGTGTGTGTCTTTGAGGTTAGGGCTAGATATGTGTGGTAGAGCACTAGTTGAAAAAGACTCCAGCAAACTGGTGATGTATAGATCTTAAACCAGTGACCTCCTTCAGGGTTTGTATAGGAGGATGTGTCCCCCTCGGCCCTCACTGATTGCTACAGTATATCATGAAAAGGTTGCTGTGGACTGTGGAGCCTCCAGTGCAGGGGTTCCCAAACTGTTTGGGCCCACGACCCCGTTTTGATGTCTGAAATTCTAGCGACCCCAACCATGTGAATTTTTTGTTGTATTTAACAGCCAATGTTTACTTTTTTATTCGGGGCTATGACAGTCAACTGCAAATTAGTCTGACATAATGTATCTTATCTCACCACCACTAATGAGATGGGTGTGCTGCATGTCATGTCAGAGCATCTCATAGGTAGGTGGAGTGGTCAACAGTGTGCACCTCATCTCTGCTTTCAAATCCTACCTGGATCGATATTTTGTTTTAATTCAGACAAGAGCACTGAATCCAGCTTCACATAGATATTAGCTGGCAAAGGGTACCATTCGTTTTATGGTGCTTTCATTACAACTGTGAAAAATACGAGGTCAAATCATGACTTCAATGATCTTCAGGTCAGAGTTCCCGAGTTGGAATTCCGAGTTGGATGAATGTTCAAAACAATTTCCCTCAGTCGGCGCTCGTTTTTTACCGAGTTCCCAGTTGTCTTGAACACGTTTAAGTCGGAGACTTCCGAGTTCCCAGTTGTTTTGAATGCTCAGAGGGAGAGCGCAGGGTATTCCCTTTGAGTCAGGAACCAAAACTCCTCCGTAGTGACCCGTGAATGCGTTGTCTGCAGCATTTGTTCACATGACAGCTCGATCAGCTGTTCAATTTCACTTACCGGCATGTCAATAGTCAAATGGATTGGGAAGTAGGTCCCAAAGTGCTCTTCCAAGTGTTGGAGGTGAGCAGTCACTTTCTGATGCTCTTTTCTGTTAGAAACATGCACAGCCGAGGAAACGGGGCAAGGTTCACTTTTGAAAGACTCTCTCTCCAATAATAATAATTTCCTCTGAATGCACTAATTCTGTCACTCATCTGTAGAATGTTTTTGTATTTCCCCTGCATGCTTGTGTTCAGTTTGTTCAGTTTCCCAAATATGTCAGTTACATAAGCAATGAGACACATTTTCTTTTCATTACATAGAAAGTCAACCAAGTCTGTAATTTTACATCCATTGTGAATGACAACAGTTCCTCTCTCAATGCAAAACATCTTTCCACACTCCCCCACGATAACCACCAAGCCTCGGTGTGAAATAGAACATCGTCATGCTCTGATCCCATATCGCCACATAGTTTTGTGAACAGGCGAGCGCGCAGTTGATGCGGATTGATGTAGTTTACAATCAGTATATCTCCGAGTTCTGTGCTCAGCTCTTTTGCTGCCAGTTGCTCTCGGTGTATCATACAATGTGTCCATATGGCAGAGGGAGACTCATTCATAACTAGAGTACAGAGGCCTGCCCAGCGTCCCACCATAGATGGAGCCACATCTGTGCTAAAGTCTGATATTCACTCACATGGAATCTGTTTTTCGTCAATATGGCCACGCAGCTCACTGAACATCCCTTGTGCCGTTTCATGCTCAGGTATCGTGAGACAAAACAATATGTCCTCAAGAATAGCATCCCCCAACATGTAGAGCAAACAAAAGTCAATGCATGGGCATCTCGGCCCTCACAGGTAACGTCCATTTGGAGAGCATAAGCTGGGGAGTTTGAGTCGTTCAAGCAGAGTTTCCTTTTGATGGCTAGCAATAGCATAAATTCTTTGTTTCACGGTGTTATCTGAAAAGGGCATTGATGTGAGTTTCTGTGCTTCTACCTCCCCAAAAATTGTTTTCACCATATCAATTGCAGCCGGTAATATCAAAGTCTCTGCAATAGTGTGTGGTTTCATAGCGTAGCGGGCCGAGCCATTCACCGTGGGAATGATTCAAATGCAACTGTCAAGAGTGGCCTTTTCCCATGATCTAATGGCTCTCTATAAGCAAAAGTATGTGGACACCCCTTCAAATTAGTGGATTTGGTTATTTCAGCCACACCCGTTGCTGACAGGTGTATAAATTCATTTACACAGCCATATAATCTCCATAGACAGACATTGGCAGTAGAATGGCCTTACTGAAGAGCTCAGTGACTCAACATGGTATCATCATAGGATGTCACCTTTCCAACAAGTCAGTTCGTAAAATGTCTGCCCTGCTAGAGCTGCCCCACTCAACTGTAAGTGCTGTTATTGTGAAGTGGAAACGTTTAGAGGCAACAACGGCTCAGCCGCGAAGTGGTAGGCCACACAAGCTCACAGAACGGGACCGCCGAGTGCTGAAGCGCGTAGCGTGTATAAATTGTTCATCCTCGGTTGCAGCATTCACTACCGAGTTTCAAACTGCCTCTAGAAGTAACGGCAGCACAAGAACTGTTTGTCGGGAGCTTCATGGCATGGGTTTCCATGGCCGAGCAGCCGCACACAAGCCTAAGATCACCATGCGCAATGCCAAGTATCGGCTGGAGTGGTGTAAAGTTCAACGCCATTGGACTTTAGAGCAGTGGAAATGCATTCTCTGGAGTGATTAATCACTTTTCTCCATCTGGCAGTCCGATTGATGAATCTGAAATTTGGAAGATGCCAGGAGAACGCTACCTGCCCCAATGTATACTGCAAACTGTAAAGTTTGGTGGATGACGAATAATGGTCTGGGGCTGTTTTTCATGGTTCGGGCTAGGCCCCTTAGTTCCAGTGAAGGCAAATCTTAATGCTACAGCATACAATAACATTCTAGACGATTCTGTGCTTCCAACTTTGTGGCAACAATTTGGGGAAGGCCCTTTCCCGTTTCAGCATTACAATGAACCCGTGCACAAAGTGAGGTCCATACAGAAATGGTTTGTCGAGATCAGTATGGAAGAAGTTGACTGGCCTCAATCCTATTGAATACCTTTGGGATAAATTGGATCGCCGACTGCGAGCCAGGCCTAATCGCCCAACCTCACTAATGCTCTTGTGGCTGAATGGAAGCAAGTCCCCACATCAATGTTCCAACATCTAGTGGAAAGCCTTCCCAGAAGATTGGAGGCTGTTATAGCAGCAAAAGTGGGACCAAGTCCATATTAATGCCCATGATTTTGGAATGAAATGTTCGACGAGTAGGTTTCCACGTACTTTTGGTCATGTAGTGTTTATATATATATACATTTAGGAAATTCTCCCTCGACCCCATTTTCATATCAGACGACCCCTAGTTTGGGAACCGCTGCTCCAGTGAATCTGACGTGATCTCTCTGTTGTGTGTGTGTGTGTGTGTAGTGCCCAGGCATTACAGACCATGTTCCAGCTGATGACCCCTAAGCAGATGTTTGAGCACCTGAAGGGCTATGAGGAGGTGTCCCATATCAACTGGAACCAAGACAAGGCCGCAGCCATACTGGAGGCCTGGCAGAGGAAATACTCAGAGGTAATGCTGTGTATGTTTGTGTGTGTGTGAGTGTACAGTGTAGTTTACTGTACTAGGAGCCACACAGAGTGTACTGTAAAAACATGCTGTGTAGAGAGAGAGAATGGCATTCCTGTCTATGGCAGATGTAATGTGCACATTCCAGCCCCTGTCCTCCTGTCCTCCTCCCCTTCCTCTCCCCCTCTGCCTTCCCTCCCCCTCAGTCCAGTTGCTCCTGTGTGGGCCTAAGAGGGAGATGGAAGAGGACGGGAGGAAACGGTCCCTCTCTGCCCTAGTTTGGAGGCAGCACTAGCAGCAGCAGCTTATGATATAATGCACTATGGCTGTGATAGTTTCAAGAAGGCCCTAGCAATGCACTGAATATGTATCATGGTTTTCTCCATCCTGGTAGGGTGCACATTTTAGTTTTAGCCCAGCATTAACAGATGTGAAGTCTGGGCCCCCTAGTACAGCCCGTGCCACCTATCTGAAGCTGAAGTTTGGGCCCTCCAGTACAGCCCATGCCACCTATCTGAAACTGAAGTCTGGGCCCCCCAGTACAGCCCATGCCACCTATCTGAAACTGAAGTCTGGGCCCCCCAGTACAGCCCATGCCACCTATCTGAAGCTAAAGTCTGGGCCCTCCAGTATAGCCCATGCCCTTTATCTGAAGCTGAAGTCTGGGACCCCTAATACAGTCCATGCCACCTATCTGAAGCTGAAGTTTGGGCCCTCCAGTACAGCCCATACCCCTTATCTGAAGCTGAAGTCTGGGCCCCTAGTACAGCCCATGCCACCTATCTGAAGCTGAAGTCTGGGCCCCCCAGTAGAGCCCATGCCCCCTATCTGAAGCTGAAGTTTGGGCCCTCCAGTACAGCCCATGCCCCCTATCTGAAGCTGAAGTCTGGGCCCTCCAGTACAGCCCATGCCCCTTATCTGAAGCTGAAGTCTGGGCCCCCCAGTACAGCCCATGCACCCTATCTGAAGCTGAAGTCTGGGCCCTCCAGTACAGCCCATGCCCCCTATCTGAAGCTGAAGTCTGGGCCCTCCAGTACAGCCCATGCCCCTTATCTGAAGCTGAAGTTTGGGACCCCTAATACAGCCCATGCCCCTTATCTGAAGATGAAGTCTGGGCCCCCCAATACAGCCCATGCACCCTATCTGAAGCTGAAGTCTGGGCCCTCCAGTACAGCCCATGCCCCCTATCTGAAGCTGAAGTCTGGGCCCTCCAGTACAGCCCATGCCCCCTATCTGAAGCTGAAGTCTGAGCCCCCCAGTACAGCCCATGCACCCTATCTGAAGCTGAAGTCTGGGCCCCCCAGTACAGCCCATGCCACCTATCTGAAGCTGAAGTCTGGGCCCTGCAGTACAGCTCATGCCCCTTATTTGAAGCTGAAGTCTGGGCCCCGCAGTACAGCCCATGCCCCCTATCTGAAGCTGAAGTCTGGGCCCTCCAGTACAGCCCATGCCCCCTATCTGAAGCTGAAGTCTGAGCCCCCCAGTAGGCCCCGTATCTGAACTTGCAACCTGGCTTACCCCATATGTAAGCCTGGTCCTCCAGTAGAGAGTGGTCCCAGTAGTGGTGTGTGGCGGTGGGTTAGAGTTGGGGGCTGTGCAGGGGAGAGCAGGACATCTGGAAAACATCAACCTGGTGCTGAATCTTTTGAACACACACGCACGCACACACAATCTCTTTCCCAGCTGCAGACCCATTGATGGCTCATGTGTGACATCAACTGGTCTTTGTTTTTAAGGTCTCAACCCCTGCTCCATGCGATATGACCCAGTGTGTGTGTGTGTGTGTGTGTGTGTGTGTGTGTGTGTCAGCCACTCATTTTTGGGGGCCAGTGTTCAGTGTAAGGGAACAGGTGTGATCATTTGTTTGAGAGAACTGTGTTTTTATCAATCTCTTCTAACCATCAGGGGCACAGACCACACATCTACTGTGTGTGGTGTGTCCGTGCATGCATGCATGTGTGTGTGTGTGTTTCTATGCTTGTGGGTTTGTCAATGAAATAGTGCTCTGGTAAGCATCAGTGAAAGAGTCCAGAGATGCACTGAGTTTTATAATGTGTGTATTTGTGTGTGTGTTTATGGAGGTCACAGCTGCAGTACTGTACTATCTTAGAGCCTCTCCTACTCACTCCAACTCACTCCAACCTGTTATTTAGCTGACTCTCTCTCTCTATCTGTCTCTCTCCCGCTGTCCCTCTCTCTCTCCCCCTCTCTCTCTCTCTATTCAAGGGAAACATATGTTTACATTGCCAAACCAAGTGAAATAGATAATAAACAAAAGTGAAATAAACAATTAAAATTACACTCAAAGTTCCAAAGGAATAAAGACATTCTTTCTCTCTCTCTCTCTGCCTCTCTCTCTCTCTCTCTCTCTCTCTCTCTCTCTCCCCATCCTCTCTCTCCCTCCCTCTCTCCCCAGGCGGTAAAGCAGAGTGTAGCAGCCAACTCGTCTCAGAAAGTGTTGACGTTTACCACCACCACTCTGGAAGACATCCTCAAGTCTTTCTCTGATGTCAGCATCATACGAGTGGCCAGCGGCTACCTGCTCATGGTGAGACTGACAACACACACCTGGGGCTCAACACACTTAATCAACTATACCTCTGTGTGTGTGTGTGTGTGTGTGTGTGTGTGTGTGTGTGTGTGTGTGTGTGTGTGTGTGTGTGTGTGTGTGTGTGTGTGTGTGTAAGCGTGTGTGTGTGTGTGTGTGTGTGTGTGTGTGTGTGTGTGTGTGTGTGTGTGTGTGTGTGTGTGTGTGTGAGCGTTAACATGCTCTCTCTCTCTCTCTCTGTGTAGTTGGCCTATGCGTGTCTGACCATGCTACGCTGGGATTGTGCTAAGTCTCAGGGAGCTGTCGGACTGGCTGGTGTCCTCTTGGTGGCGCTGTCTGTGGCTGCAGGCCTGGGGCTCTGCTCTCTCCTGGGCATATCTTTCAATGCTGCCACCACACAGGTAGCACACACACACAACATACAACACACATAACACACACACCCACACTAACACACAGGTGACATACACTACCTTGGAAACATCTGGGGTCACTTAGAAATGTCCCTGTTTTCTATGAAAACATACATGAAATGAGTTGCAAAATGAATAGGAAATATAGTCAAGACGTTGACAAGCTTATAAATAATGATTTTTAATTGAAATAATAATTGTGTCCTTCAAACTTTGCTTTTGTCAAAGAATCCTCCATTTGCAGCAATTACTGCCTTGGAGACCTTTGGCATTCTTGTTGTCAATTTGTTGAGGTAATCTGAAGAGATTTCACCCCATGCTTCCTGAAGCACCTCCCACAAGTTGGATTGGCTTGATGGACACTTCTTACGTACCATACGGTCAAGCTGCTCCCACAACAGCTCAATAGGGTGAGGTCCGGTGACTGTGCTGGCCACTCCATTATAGACAGAATACCAGCTGACTGCTCCTTCCCTAAATAGTTCTTGCATAGTTTGAAGCTGTGCTTTGGGTCATTGTCCTGTTGTAGGAGGAAATTGGCTCCAATTAAGCACCGTCCACACAGTATGGCATTGTGTTGCAAAATGAGGTGATAGCCTTCCTTCTTCAAGATCCCTTTTACCCTGTACAAATCTCCCACTTTACCACCACCAAAGCGCCCCAGACCATCACATTGCCTCCACCGTGCTTGACAAATGGCGTCAAGCACTCCTCCACCATCTTTTCTCTGCATCTCACCAATGTTCTTCTTTGTGATACGAACACCTCAAACTTAGATTTGTCTGTCCATAACACTTTTTTCCAATCTTCCTCTGTCCAGTGTCTGTGTTCTGTTGCCCATCGTATTCTTTTCTTTTTATTGTCCAGTCTGATATATGGCTTTTTCTTTGCAACTCTGCCTAATGAAGCTGCCAGTTGAGATCTTGTGAGGTGTCTGTTTCTCAAACTAGACACTCTCATGTACTTGTCTTCTTGCTCAGTTGTGCACCGGGCCCTCCCACTCCTCTTTCTATTCTGGTTAGAGCCAGTTTGTGCTGTTCTGTGAAGGGAGTAGTACAGTTGTGGCCAAAAGTTTTGAGAATGACACAAATATTAATTTTCACATAGTTTGCTGCTTCAGTGTCTTTAGATATTTTTGTCAGATGTTACTATGGAATACTGAAGTATAATTACAAGCATTTCATAAGTGTCAAAGGCTTTTATTGGCAATTACATGAAGTTGATGCAAAGAGTCAATATTTGCAGTGTTGACCCTGGCAATATTTGCAGTGGGGCCCTGGCATGCTGTCAATTAACTTCTGGGCCACATCCTGACTGATGGCAGTGCATTCTTGCATAATCAATGCTTGGAGTTTGTCAGAATTTGTGGGTTTTTGTTTGTCCACCGGCCTCTTGAGGATTGACCACGAGTTCTCAATGGGATTAAGGTCTGGGGAGTTTCCTGGCCATGGACCCAAAATGTCGATGTTTTGTTCCCCGAGCCACTTAGTTATCACTTTGCTCCATCATGCTGGAAAAGGCATTGTTCGTCACCAAACTGCTCCTGGATGGTTGGGAGAAGTTGCTCTCGGAGGATGTGTTGGTACCATTCTTTATACATGGCAGTGTTCTTAGGCAAAATTGTGAGTGAGCCCACTCCCTTGGCTGAGAAGCAACCCCACACATGAATGGTCTCAGGATGCTTTACTGTTGGCATGACACAGGACTGATGGTAGCGCTCACCTTGTCTTCTCCGGACAAGCTTTTTTCCGGATGCCCCAAACAATCGGAAAGGGGATTCATCATAGAAAATGACTTAACCCCCGTCCTCAGCAGTCCAATCCCTGTACCTTTTGCAGAATATCAGTCTGTCCCTGATGTTTTTCCTGTAGAGAAGTGGCTTCTTTGCTGCCATTCTTGACACCAGGCCATCCTCCAAAAGTCTTTGCCTCACTGTGCAATCTTACTGTCAGCAATATCCTTGCTTGTGAAGCTCTTTTTGTGCAAAGCAATGATGACGGCACATGTTTCCTTGCAGGTAACCATGGTTGACAGAGGAAGAACAATGATTCAAAGCACCACCCTCCTTTTGAAGCTTCCAGTCTGTTATTTGAAATCAATCAGCATGACAGAGTGATCTCCATCCTTGTCCTCATCAACACTCACACCTGTGTTAACGAGAGAATCACTGACATGATGTCAGCTTGTCCTTTTGTGGTTGGGCTGAAATGCAGTGGAAATGTTTTTTGCATGGCAAAGAGGGACTTTGCAATTAATTGCAATTCATCTGATCACTCTTCGTAACATTCTGGAGTATATGCAAATTGCCATCATACAAACTGAGGCAGCAGACTTTGTGGAAATTAATATTTGTGTCATTCTCAAAACCTTTGGCCACGACTGTACACAGCGTTGTGCGAGATCTTCAGTTTCTTGGCAATTTCTTGAATGGAATAGCCTTCATTTCCTAGAACAAACAAGAATAGACTGACACGTTTCAGAAGGCCATTTTGAGCTTGTAATCGAACCCACAAATGCTGATGCTCCAGATACTCAACTAGTCTAAAGAAGGACAGTTTTATTGCTTCTTTAATCAGGTTTCAGTACGCCTATGTAGATATTCCATAGAAAAATCTGCCGTTTCCAGCTACAGTAGTCATTCACAACATTAACAATGTCTACACTGTATTTCTGATCAATTTGATGTAATTTTAATGGACAAATAAATGTGCTTTTCTTTCAAAAACAAGGATATTTCTAAGTGACCCCAAACTTTTGATGTGTTACCTACACTACCATTCAATCAGTCAAAGGTTAAAAACACTGCCTCCTGCACATACTGTAGGCAGACTTCAGTAACACAACAGACACACAGACTGACTAACTGGGGTGTGTGTGTGTGTGTGTGTGTGTGTGTGTGTGTGTGTGTGTGTGTGTGTGTGTGTGTGTGTGTGTGTGTGTGTGTGTGTGTTGTGTGTGTGTGTGTGTGCGCGCGCGTGTGTGTGTGTGTGCGCGCATGTGTATGTGTGTGTGTGTGTGTGTGTGTATGTGTGTGTATGTGTGTGTGTGTGTGTGTGTGTGTGTTTCAGGTGCTTCCGTTCCTGGCACTAGGTGTAGGTGTAGATGATGTGTTTCTCCTGGCCCATGCCTTCAGTGAGACGGGACAGAACAAGAGGATCCCATTTGAGGTGAGACACATCAACAACAACAACAACACTATGCTTCCACACCACACTGATCACATAGGGCATGGCATCTTCAACCCCCACTATTCTGAGAGCTAATCGCGACCAGTTTTGCCTTATTTAAAGCATAATGAATATGATTGTATGAACAGGGGGAACCTGATCCTAGATCAGTACTCTAAGTCACTTTTTTAGATATGGGCTCTGGGGAAGATTGAAAGCAAACCTATTCCTCCCCCTTCCCTCTCTCCCTCTCTCTGTCTCCCCCTCCTCTCATCCCTCACCTAGACGAATGTGTCTGAGCCTGTCTTCACCTGTGATGCAACATCAAACACACACAGGCACACACAGGCACACACAGGCACACACAGGCACACACACACACACACACACACACACACACACACACACACACACACACACACACACACACACACACACACACGTCTATAGGAGCGTACTTTGTATACACTAATGCATAGGATGTGGGCTCTTGAGGTCTGGGGTACTAAAATGGTTGTTAGAGTGTATTTTTTATTTGATTTATTTCACCTTTATTTAACCAGGTAGGCTAGTTGAGAACAAGTTCTCATTTACAACTGCGACCTGGCCAAGATAAAGCACAGCGGTTCGACACATACAACAACAGAGTTACACATGGGATAAACAAACATACAGTCAGAAATACAGTACAAAAAAGAAAAATCTATATACAGTGAGTGCAAATGAGGTAAGGTAAGGGAGGTAAGGCAATAAATATGCCATGGTGGCCAAAAGAGGAGTTGGCTTTAGGGGTGACCAGTGAGATATACCTGCTGGAGCGCGTGCTACTATGGTGCTGCTATGGTGACCAGTGAGCTGAGATAAGGCGGGGCTTTACCTAGCAGAGACTTGTAGATGACCTGGAGCCAATGGGTTTGGCGACGAGTATGAAGTGAGGGCCAGCCAACGAGAGCGTACAGGTCGCAGTGGTGGGTAATATATGGGGCTTTGGTGACAAAACGGATGTCACTGTGATAAATTGCATCCAATTTGTTGAGTAGAGTGTTGGAGGCTATTTTATGGATCGGTAGGATCGGTAGGATGGTCAGTTTTATGAGGGTATGTTTGGCAGCATGAGTGAAGGATGCTTTGTTGCAAAATAGGAAGCCGATTCTAGATTTAATTTTGGATTGGAGATGTTTAATGTGAGTCTGGAAGGAGAGTTTACAGTCTAGCCAGACACCTAGGTATTTGTATTTGTACCTGCGTGTGTGTGTGTGTGTGTGTGTGTGTGTGTGTGTGTGTGTGTGTGTGTGTGTGTGTGTGTGTGTGTGTGTGTGTGTGTGTGTGTGTGTGTGTGTGTGTGTGTGTGTGTGTTTAAGGGGTTTAAGGGGAAACACAGACATGTATTCACTTGTTTTTATTTTCCCCCTGATCTCTTTCCTCCATCCCCAGATGAACAGTAAACAGAGATGAACCTGATCTCTTTCCTCCATCCCCAGATGAACAGTAAACAGAGATGAACCTGATCTCTTTCCTCCATCCCCAGATGAACAGTAAACAGAGAAGAACCTGATCTCTTCTTGTCTGACACTCACACTCTCTGTGTGTGGTCCTACACGTCCTCAACACTCCACACACGCTAGCGTTGGGTTACGTCAACCTTTGTCCTGTCACGATGATGTACTCATGAAACATTGTGATATATGATAGCCCCTATTGGCCCCAATATCTTAATTTTTTTTAATTTTGCGCTGCTTTGGTGGAATTCTTTGCTCTATCTATCTTAAATTCCTCTTGCGTTCTGCATGTAACATATTTATTGAAATAGGCTATAGCAAATAGTATGGATAGGCCAGTTACTAGGAATGCCACCCGTGTGGTATTTACTGCGTGGCGCCAGCCATGTACCAAATAGGCTAAACCATCGTCTGTCACATCACGATGTCGTCACCATCGAAAGGTTGGCTATCTATCATCGTCGATAGATGATGCTATTGTAATATCACCCAACCCTAACAAACATAGTGTGAGTGTGTTTCTGCGTAGCCCCATTTGGGGCAGATAGGGCTAAGATGGGATGAATTGGGTTTTGTGCCAGCAGAATGTTAGTGAGATAAGTGTGTGAGCATCACGTTTTTGATCTTAGCGTGTGTATAATAACTGTTAACCCAGAAGTCAAATCTTGCGCGATTAACTACTGTGTTCATACATGTTAAAAATGAAGGTCTCCACCCTCGCAAAAGGAAACTGTCAACCAAAGAGAGGGTAGAAAGTTGTTTTCTTTCCTCTAAAAAGCCACACAAGATGCATGCAGTCTTTCTACTCAGGAGCTTAGTAAGGTGTCATGGAGAGATAAGAGCAATGTATTCCACTGCTAAACACAACCCTACGAAACACCCGAGGTAGACAGCTGTCATATATCTTAATCCAATCAAACACTTGCCTTAAGTATAAGTTGGAAGTGGGAACATACCAAGATGTTTTGCAGCTGTTGATATCTCCCTCCCTATGCTCTGCAATATATACTGCTCCAAAAAATAAAGGGAACACTTAAACAACACAATGTAACTCCAACTCAATCACACTTCTGTGAAATCAAACTGTCCACTTAGGAAGCAACACTGATTGACAATAAATTTCACATGCTGTTGTGCAAATGGAATAGACAACAGGTGGAAATTATAGGCAATTAGCAAGACACCCCCAATAAAGGAGTGGTTCTGCAGGTGGTGACCACAGACCACTTCTCAGTTCCTATGCTTCCTATCTGATGTTTTGGTCACCTTTGAATGCTGGCGGTGCTTTCCCTCTAGTGGTAGCATGAGACGGAGTCTACAACCCACACAAGTGGCTCAGGTAGTGCAGCTCATCCAGGATGGCACATCAATGCGAGCTGTGGCAAGAAGGTTTGTTGTGTCTGTCAGCGTAGTGTCCAGAGCATGGAGGCGCTACCAGGAGACAGGCCAGTACATCAGGAGACGTGGAGGAGGCCGTAGGAGGGCAACAACCCAGCAGCAGGACCGCTACCTCCACCTTTGTGCAAGGAGGAGCAGGAGGAGCACTGCCAGAGCCCTGCAAAATGACCTCCAGCAGGCCACAAATGTGCATGTGTCTGCTCAAACGGTCAGAAACAGACTCCATGAGGGTGGTATGAGGGCCCGATGTCCACAGGTGGGGGTTGTGCTTACAGCCCAACACCGTGCAGGACGTTTGGCATTTGCCAGAGAACACCAAGATTGGCAAATTCGCCACTGGCGCCCTGTGCTCTTCACAGATGAAAGCAGGTTCACACTGAGCACATGTGACAGACATGACAGAGTCTGGAGACGCCGTGGAGAACGTTCTGCTGCCTGCAACATCCTCCAGCATGACCGGTTTGGCGGTGGGTCAGTCATGGTGTGGGGTGGCATTTCTTTGGGGGGCTGCACAGCCCTCCATGTGCTCGCCAGAGGTAGCCTGACTGCCATTAGGTACCGAGATGAGATCCTCAGACCCCTTGGGAGACCATATGCTGGTGCGGTTGGCCCTGGGTTCCCCCTAATGCAAGACAATGCTAGACCTCATGTGGCTGGAGTGTGTCAGCAGTTCCTGCAAGAGGAAGGCATTGATGCTATGGACTGGCCCGCCCGTTCCCCAGACCTGAATCCAATTGAGCACATCTGGGACATCGTGTCTCGCTCCATCCACCAACGCCACGTTGCACCACAGACTGTCCAGGAGTTGGCGGATGCTTTAGTCCAGGTCTGGGAGGAGATCCCTCAGGAGACCATCCACCACCCCATCAGGAGCATGCCCAGGCGTTGTAGGGAGGTCATACAGGCACGTGGAGGCCACACACACTACTGAGCCTCATTTTGACTTGTTTTAAGGACATTACATCAAAGTTGGATCAGCCTGTAGTGTGATTTTCCACTTTAATTTTGAGTGACTCCAAATCCAGACCTCCATGGGTTGATAAATTGGATTTCCATTGATTATTTTTGTGTGATTTTGTTGTCAGCACATTCAACTATGTAAAGAAAAAAGTATTTAATAAGATTATTTAATTCATTCAGATCTAGGATGTGTTATTTTAGTGTTTCCTTTATTTTTTTGAGCAGTGTATTTTATTATCATATCATTGGCGTCATGATGTATCTCCTCTTGCAATGCGTTGTGTTTTGTAGCACCCTTTCTGAACAGGTTGAAATTCTAATTGATTTCTCTATTTTATCTCTCCATCTCTCTTTCTCTCTCTCTCTCCTGCTCTCTCTCTCTTTTCCCCTCTCTCTCTCTCTCTCTCTCTCCCTCTCTCTCTCTCTCTCGCTCTCTCTTTCTCTCCTTCTCTCTCTGTAGGACCGTACAGGGGAGTGTTTGAAGAGGACAGGGGCTAGTGTAGCTCTCACCTCCATCAGTAACGTCACTGCTTTCTTCATGGCAGCTCTCATCCCTATACCTGCCCTACGAGCCTTCTCTCTGCAGGTACCTGTGTGTGTTTGTGGTTGTGCTCGTGGTTGTGTTGCAGGTGTGTGTGTGTGTGGTTGTGCTCGTGGTTGTGTTGCAGGTGTGTGTGTGTGTGGTTGTGCTCGTGGTTGTGTTGCAGGTGTGTGTGTGTGGTTGTGTTGCAGGTGTGTGTGTGTGGTTGTGCTCGTGGTTGTGTTGCAGGTGTGTGGTTGTGGTTGTGTTGCAGGTGTGTGTTTGTGGTTGAGTTGCAGGTGTGTGTGTGGTTATGTTGCAGGTGTGTGTGTGGTTGTGCTCGTGGTTGTGTTGCAGGTGTGTGTGTGTGTGGTTGTGTTGCAGGTGTGTGTGCGGTTGTGCTCGTGGTTGTGTTGCAGGTGTGTGTGTGTGGTTGTGTTGCAGGTGTGTGTGTGTGTGTGGTTGTGTTGCAGGTGTGTGTGTGTGTGGTTGTCAGGCGCTTTTTATTGACTTCATTCATCAAACTGAAAGTTAGACCCTCTTTGTGGCCTGACTGGTGATGGGCCCAATATCTGTCCACCGAACCCTATCCTCTTCCTGGGGTCCATCAAAATGAAGGCAGTTTATATAACTTTAAAACATTACAATATATTCACAGATTTCACAACACACTGTGTGCCCTCAGGCCCCTACTCCACCACTACCACATATCTGCAGTACTAAATCCATGTGTACGTGTGTGTATAGTGCGTATGTTATTGTGTGTGTGTGTGTGTGTGTGTGTGTGTGTGTGTGTGTATGCGTGTCTGTGCCTGTTTTTGTGTTGCTTCACAGTCCCCACTGTTCTATAAGGTGTTTTTTTAATCTGTTTTTAAATCTAATTTTACTGCTTGCATCAGTTACCTGATGTGGAATAGAGTTCCATGTAGTCATGGCACTATGTAGTACTGTGCGCCTCCCATAGTCTGTTCTGGACTTGGGGACTGTGAAGAGACCTCTTACGGGGTATGCATGGGTGTCTGAGCTGTGTGCCAGTAGTTTAGACAGACAGCTCGGTGCATTCAACATGTCAATACCTCTCATAAATAAAAGTAGTGATGAAGTCAATCTCTCCTCCACTTTCAGCCAGGAGAGATTGACATGCATATTATTAATATTAGCTCTCTGTGTACATCCAAGGGCCAGCCGTGCTGCTCTGTTCTGAGCCAATTGCAATTTTCCTAAGTCCCTTTTTGTGGCACCTGACCACACGCCTGAACAGTAGTCATGGTGTGACAAAACTAGGATCTGCCTTGTTGATGGTGTTGTTAAGAAGGCAGAGCATCGCTTTATTATTGACAGACTTCTCCCCATCTTAGCTACTACTGCATCAGTATGTTTTGACGATGACAGTTTACAATCCAGGTTTAATCCAAGCAGTTTAGTCACCTCGACTTGCTCAATTTCCACATTATTTATTACAAGATTTAGTTGGGTTTAGTGAATTATTTGTCACAAATACAATGCTTTTAGTTTTAGAAATATTTAGGAGTAACTTCTTCCTTGCCACCCATTCTGAAACTAAGAGCAACTCTTTGTTAAGTGTTGCGGTCATTTCAGTCACTGTAGTAGCTGACGTGTATAGTATTGAGTCATCCGCATACATAGACACACTGGCTTTACTCAAAGCCTGTGGCATGTCATTAGTAAAGATTGAAAAAAGTAATGGGCCTAGACAGCTGCCCCAGGGAATTCCTGATTCTACCTGGATTATGTTGGAGATGGTGTTCTTTAATGGAATCCTCTCCAACATAATCCAGGTAGGGAGGTGGTTAAAGGGGCAATCTGCAGTTGCTACATCCATTTTTGGAGTTATAAATCTATCATATGTATATGAAAAATATAATTTAGAAATGCCGCATTTAAAAAAAAAAACATATTTGACCTTTATTTAACTAGGCAAGTCAGTTAAGAACAAATTCTTATTTTCAACAACAACGGGGCAGAACGACAGATTTGTACCTTATCAGCTCAGGGATTTGAACTTGCAACCTTTCGGTTGCTAGTCCACCGCTCTAACCACTAGGCTACGCTGCCGCCTCATGAGTTTAGCTCAACTGTCGTACCTTATCAGAACCCAAAATATAATCTTATTTTACTTCAATGCTTGTAAACAATGTACATGTAAACAGACGCTGTATAGTCTCAAAACATGGTCAAAACTATAATTGTTATATCATGGATGGTCAGTCCTTGCATCCATAGCTCTTTCTATGCTTTTGAGAGTGGTTACATTCCTCCAGTCTCATCCCTCAGCTTTTGACTGAAACAGTGGCAGGGGGGCTTTAACTTCATTATGGTTGTTTGTTATGGGGGGGTTCGGATTTGACTCACATCTGTCGTTAATTTGTGAAGAGATGGAGGGGGGAAGACAGAGAGAGACAGAGAGAGGGGGGAAGAGGCGGGGGGAGTGTTAGAAGGGAAACAGTTATGAAATGCTGTGTGTTTGAGAGATCAGTCTTTTCTTTCTTCTCCTCCTCTCTCTTTCGCTCTCTCTTCTCTCTCTCTCAACTGTGTGTGTGGTGGAGTACCTTAACACACACACAGCTGTTTTACCTTTGACCCCAGGAAGAGGTAGCTGAGTTCTTGTGCCATTGCCCTGACAACAAGCCCAGCTGCACGCCACACATACCACGCCACAGACATGTCTGACATACTCAGCTGAATCTGGTAATGAATGGTGTGGCTGTTGGACAAGTTGAGGAGACTAAATTACTAGGCGTTGCCTTAGATTGTAAACTGTCATGGTCAAAACATATAGATTCAATGGTTGTGAAAATGAGGAGAGGTCTAGCGGTAATAAAAAGATGCTATGCTTTTTTTTTACATCACACTCCAAAAAGCAAGTTCTGCAGGCTCTAGTTTTGTCTAATCTTGATTATTGTCCAGTCGTGTGGTCCAGGGCTGCAAGGAAAGACCCAGTTAAGCTGCAGCTGGCCCAGAACAGAGTGGCATGTCTTGCTCTTCACTGTAATCAGAGGGCTGATATAAATACTATGCATGCCAGTCTCTCTTGGCTAAGAGTTGAGGAGAGACTGACTGCATCACTTCTTCTTTTTATAAGAAACATTAATGTGTTAAATCCCAAATTGTTTGCGTAGTCAACTTACACACAGCTCTGACACACACACTTATCCCACCAGACATGCCACCAGGGGTCTTTTCACAGTCCCCAGATCCAGAACAAATTCAAGAAAATATACAGTATAATATGGAGCCCTTATTGCATGGAACTTCCTTCCATCTCATATTGCTCAAATAAACAGCAAACCTGGTTTAAAAAAACAGATAAAGCAACACCTCGCGGCACAACGCCTCTCCCCTATTTGACCCAGATAGTTTGTGTGCATGTATTGATATGTAGACTATGTGTGCCTTTTAAAAAAATCTATGTAGTTCTGTCTTTGAATTGTTCTTGTCTATTGACGTTCTGTATTATGTTTCATGTTTTGTGTGGACCCCAGGAATGGGGATCCTAATAAAATACCAAATACACAACACACACACACACTCACTCACTCACTCACTCACTCACTCACTCACTCACTCACTCACTCACTCACTCACTCACTCACTCACTCACTCATACACACACTCACTCATACACACACTCACTCCTACACACACTCTCACTCATACACTCACTCACTCACTCACTCACTCACTCACTCACTCACTCACTCACTCATACACACACTCACTCATACACACACACACTCACTCACTCACTCACTCACTCACTCACTCACTCACTCATACACACACTCACTCCTACACACACTCTCACTTACACTCACTCTCTCCTGATACAGGCCAGACGTTACTCTACTCTCACAGTGAAGCCAATATTAGTATGTGTGGACAGATGGCTTTAGTACAGGGGTCTGTCAAACATGATTTACTTACCCCAAAGGTCTGATTGAACCAGGACACACACACACACACACACACACACACACACACACACACACACACACACACACACACACACACACACACACACACACACACACACGCACACGCACAACACTTATTCACAAACCCAAGCTATATGAGCCCACTTACCTTACACACACATTTGTGCGCTCACATATGCATGTACAGTGTCTTCAGAAAGTATTCACACCACTTGACTTTTTCAACATTTTGTTGTCACAGCCTGCATTTAAAATTGATTAAATTGAAAGGTTGTGCCACTGATGTACACACAATACCCCACAATGTCAAAGTGGAATTTTGTTTTTAGAATTTTTTACAAATTCATTTTTGTTGTTGTGTTTAACATGATTTTTCAATGATTACCCCCATCTCAGTACCCTACACATACACTGATCTGTAAGGTCACTCAGTCGAGTAGTTCATTTCGAACACAGATTTAACCACAAAGACCACAGAGGTTTTCCAATGCCTCGCAAAGAAGGGCACCTATTGGTTGACGGGTATAAATAAAACAGACACTGAATATCCCTTTGAGCTTGTTGAAGTGATTAATTACACTTTGGATGGTGTATCAACACACCGAGTCACTACTAAGATACAGGTGTCCTTCCTAACTCAGTTTCCGGAGAGGAAGGAAACTGCTCAGGGATTTCATACAGGACTAAAGAGATAAATATACCCCCACTAAAGAGATAAATATATCCCCACTAAAGAGATAAATATATCCCCAGTAAAGAGATAAAGATATCCCCCACTAAAGAGATAAATAAATCCCCCACTAAAGATATAAATATATCTCCCACTAAAGAGATAAATATATCCCCCAACTAAAGAGATAAATATATCCCCCACTAAAGAGATAAATAATACCCCCACTAAAGAGATAAAGATACCCCCCACTAAAGAGATAAGATACCTAACTAAAGAGAGAAATATACCCCCCACTAAAGAGGTAAATATACCCCCCACTAAAGAGATAAATATAACCCCCACTAAAGAGATAAATATAACCCCACTAAAGAGATAAAGATATTCTCTACTAAAGAGATAAAGATACCCCCCACTAAAGAGATAAGATACCTAACTAAAGAGATACATATACCCCCCACTAAAGAGTTAAATATACCCCCACTAAAGAGATAAATATACCCCCACTAAAGAGATAAATAAACCCCCCACTAAAGAGATAAATATACCCCCACCAAAGAGATAAATATACCCCCACTAAAGAGCTGAAAATACCCCCACTAAAGAGATAAATAAACCCCCACTAAAGAGATAAATTTACCCCCACTAAAGAGATAAATATATCCCCCACTAAAGAGTTAAATATATCCCCCACTAAAGAGATAAATATACCCCCACTAAAGAGATAAATATATCCCCCACTAAAGAGATAAATAAACCCCCCACTAAAGAGATACATATATCCCCCACTAAAGAGATAAATATACCCCCACTAAAGAGATAAATATACCCCCACTAAAGAGATAAATAAACCCCCCACTAAAGAGATAAATTAACCCCCCACTAAAGAGATAAATATACCCCCCACTAAAGAGATAAATATATCCCCCACTAAAGAGTTAAATATATCCCCCACTAAAGAGTTAAATATATCCCCCACTAAAGAGATAAATATACCCCCACTAAAGAGATAAATATAACCCCCACTAAAGAGATAAATATACCCCCACTAAAGAGATACCCCCACTAAAGAGATAAAGATGCTCCACTATCTGTACTGGGGTCAGCTATTGACCACCTGGTGTGTGTGTGTGCGTGTGTGTGTGTGTGTGTAGGACATGTGATGTGTTGTGGGTCTTTCTCCCTCTCCTCCTCTGCCTTTCTCTCGGCCTTTCTCTCTTTTTCTCCCTCTCTCTCTCTGCCTTTCTCTCTTTTTCTCTCTCTCTCTTTCTCTCTCTCGTTTTGTATAAGGAGTTGTGACTTTACAATGAGGTAAGGAATGAGTGAAGGAGGGGGAGCGGTGTGTATGTTTGTGTGTGTGTGTCTGGTTGGTGTTAAGTCGTGGTTACAGTGGGAGGGAATAGGGTGCTGTAAATTGGCATTAGTGAGAACGCCTGTAGGGGTGTGTGTATGTGTGTTGTCTGCGAGCCCTAGTGCCTGCTCATCACCTCAAGCCCTGCAGGCCTCTGTCTACCTGGGTGGTCTGGCACATACACAAGACTAGTGTGTGTGTTCAGTGGTCTGGCAGCTACACAGGATCCAGATTATGTTCTGGGCAGGGACCCAGCCTAACCCCACCCTCGTCTCTCTACTCCTCTCACTCTGTCTCTCTATACTCACGCTCCCTTTCTCATTTTCTTTCCTCTAGGTCCACCTCTTACACTCTAACACATGAAAAAATATTATAGTATACTATGATATACACTACATTCAAAAGTTTGGGGTCACTTTTGAAATGTCCTTGAAAGAAAGCAACATTTTTTGTCCATTAAAATAACATCAAATTGATCAGAAATACAGTGTAGACATTGTTAATGTTGTAAACGACTATTGTAGCTGGAAACGGCTGATTTTGAATGGAATATCTACGTAGGCGTACAAATCAAATACATTTTTATTGGCCACATACACACGGTTAGCAGATGTTAATGCGAGTGTAGCGAAATGCTTGTGCTTCTAGTTCCAACAGTGCAGTAATATCTAACAATTAATCTAACAATTCCCCAACAACTTTCTAATACACACAAATCTAACAAGTAATCTAACAATTCCCCAACAACTATCTAATACACACAAATCTAAAGGGGTGAATGAGAATATGTACATATAAGTATATGGATGAGCGTTGGCCGAGCGGCGTAGGCAAGGTGATGTAGATGGTGTAAAATACAGTATATACATGTGATATGAGTAATGTAAGATGTGTAAACATTATTAAAGTGGCATTATTTAAAGTGGCATTATTTAAAGTGACTAGTGATCCATTTATTAAAGTGTCTAGTGTTAAAGTGTCTAGTGTTATTTAAAGTGACTAGTGATCCATTTATTAAAGTGTCTAGTGTTTGGGTCTCAATGTGGGCAGCAGCCTCTTTGAGTTTGAGCTGTTTAGCAGTCTGATGGCCTTGAGATAGAAGCTGTTTCTCAATCTCTCGGTTCTCAATCTCAGAGACCCATTATCAGCAACCATCACTCCTGTGTTCCAATGGCACGTTGTGTTAGCTAATCCAAGTTTATCCATTTAAAAGACTATTTGATCATCAGAAAACCCTTTTGTACATTTACATTTTACATTTAAGTCATTTAGCAGACGCTCTTATCCAGAGCGACTTACAAATTGGTGCATTCACCTTAAGATATCCAGTGGAAAAACCACTTTACAATAGTGCATCTAAATCTTTTGGGGGGGGGGGGGGGTAGAAGGATTACTTTATCCTATCCCAGGTATTCCTTAAAGAGGTGGGGTTTCAGGTGTCTCCGGAAGGTGGTGATTGACTCCGCTGTCCTGGCGTCGTGAGGGAGCTTGTTCCACCATTGGGGTGCCAGAGCAGCGAACAGTTTTGACTGGGCTGAGCGGGAGCTGTGCTTCCTCAGAGGTAGGGAGGCGAGCAGGCCAGAGGTGGATGTAATTGTAATTGTAATTGTGTTAGGGCAGGTGAAAACTGTTGTCCTGATTAAAGAAGCAATAAAACTGGCCATCTTTAGACTAGTTGAGTATCTGGAGCATCAGCATTTGTGGGTTCGATTACAGGCTCAAAATGGCCAGAAACAGAGACCTTTCAGTCTATTCTTGTCAGTCTATTCTTGTTCTGAGAAATGAAGGCTATTCCATGCGAGAAATTGCCAAGAAGCTGAAGATCTCGTACAACGCTGTGTACTACTCCCTTCACAGAACAGTGCAAACTGGCTCTAACCAGAATAGAAAGAGGAGTGGGAGGCCCCGGTGCACAACTGAGCAAGAGGACAAGTACATTAGAGTGTCTAGTTTGAGAAACAGATGCCTCACAAGTCCTCAACTGGCAGCTTCATTAAATAGTGCCCGGGTGCGGACCGGTCACCCCTGGTGATGCGCGGGAACCTGTCGCCGGCTGGGACGCGGGAACCTGACAGACCGGCTGAGGCAGGGGAGCCTGGCGATCCGGCTGAGGCACAAGAGCCTGACGAGCCGGTGGAAGCAGGGGAGCCTGGCGCTCCGGCAAAGGCATGAAAGCCCGACGAGCCGGCTGAGGCAGGGGAGTTTGGCGATCTGGCTGAGGCATGAGAGCCTAAAGAGCCAACGGAGGCAGGGGAGCCTGGCGATCTAGCTGAGGCATGAGAGTCTGATGAGCCAGTGGAGGCAGGGGAGCCTGACGATCTGGCTGAGGCATGAGAGCCTGATGAGCCGGCAGAGGCAGGGGAGCCTGGCGATCGGACTGAGGCATGAAAGCCTGTAGCGGCTCCCGTACCCGATGTCATTCCACCTGACACAAACAAACAAAGGAAATACTCCCTGATACTTCCCTTAGGTGAGGCGTTATTCTTTAACGATGTGCGCTGAGAGTTGGGAAGCAAGTTCAGGGCGTGAGTGTTTTAATAAATAAACTCAACATAATACAAAACAAGAAACAAACATAACTGAAACAGAAACAATAACGCCTGGGGAAGGAACCAAAGGGAGTGACATATAGGGAAGGTAATCAAGGAGGTGGCGGAGTCCAGGTGAGTCTGATGACGCGCAGGTTCGCGTAACGATGGGGACAGGTGTGTGCCATAAAGAGCAGCCTGGTGACCTAGAGGCCGGAGAGGGAGCACACGTGACAGCTGATAATGGGCCTCTGTACGCCTATGTAGATATTCCATTCAAAATCAGCCGTTTCCAGCTACAATAGTCATTTACAATATTAACAATGCCTACACTGTATTTCTGATCAATTTGATGTTGTTGTAATGGACAAAAAATTGGCTTTTCTTTCAAACACAAGGACATTTCTAAGTGACCCCAAACTTTTGAACGGTAGTGTAAATACTGTATTATTCAATACACTATTCACTGTAGTGTTTTTGCGGACATGACTGCGGGCGGCAGGTAGCCTAGCAGTTTTAAGACCGTTGGGCCAGTAACTGAAAGGTTGCTGGTTTGAATCCCCAAGCGTTTTAAGTGACACATCTGTCAGTGTGACCTTGAGCAAGGTACTTAACCCTAATTGCTCTGGATAAGAGAATCTGCTAAATGACCAAAAATGCAAAAATGTAGTACACTGTAATATTTACTGTAGTGTTTTTGCAGACATTACTGTAGTATACTGTAATATTTACCGTACTGTATTTGCGGATATGACTGTAGTATACTGTAGTATTTACTGTAGTGTTTTTGCAGATATGGCTGTAGTATTTATTATAGTGTTTTTGTTTTATTATCTTTGACTTAGAAGTTAGGGCTTTTTCCCTTGAGGAAACCTACTGGACAAATGCTAAAAGAGCTGATTGTCCATAACCCATAAGTAGGTAGGACTGCTTCTGCTTCTTTCTATAACCTGTAGGGAACACAATATATCGTCTATACTTGGCATGTAGCTTTCTCACTCATGGGTGGCACAAATGTGGATATGGGGGTTGGGAATGGGTTGGGCATATTTAAATGAAATATTAGCACATCAATACAGTGTGTAGTATATTATTCTACAGTATACTACAGTGTACTACATAATTCTATAGTAAGTACTGTAGGATTCTGTAGTAAATGATTGTATTATTTTCATGTGTGTATGTGGGTGTTAACCATGATTTGTATCCATAAATAAAATGATCATATTCATGGAATTATTTCCATCTTTCCACCATGACACATCAGATTTGTTCAGTGCGTACATATTTACAGTACAACATGTTAATTGTGCCCGTGATTGTCATTGCAGAGTAGAGTAATATGGATAAATAAATTACATTATTTACAAAGTTATCATAGTACACATACATTTATTTGTAGGCCTACCATAGTACGCACAACAATATACTATTGTAAACTATAGTAGGTATTATAGTACAATATGGTACAATTTCTTATGGGACAGTCTAAAAATGTACAGTAAGTGCTATTTAAAAGTTTTTCCTCAATTGCGTAATAGCTTTTTTTGGAACAATGTTGTTGACTTTCAGAGAGTCCAAAAGTCACAGACCTCTGTGGCCTTTTGCAAAACAGTAAATACATTTTCAAAATGTAATTGCCTTTTCAAAACAAAAATAAATTCATCAAAACTATATTAGACTGTAAAAATTGCAACTACATTCATCAAAAGAACATGACTGCCTGCAAAAAGATGAACACAACCATACTACACAACCATCCCAGCAGACAAAACAGAAAGTTAGTCTGTGTTTAAAAAATCCCAGTAGATCCATTCATTTTCTTTGCAGTCACTAAATCATGATGATTAAAATTGGAAATACAACTATCCAAAGACGCAGCGTTGTGGGCAGTTACTCTCCGTGTATGTATATTTCACCAAAAATGTCATACATATCAAAAATTATTCCTGATAAAAAAAACGAAATAAACATTAAGCACGTTGTGTGCTGGATTCATTCATTGGTATCAATTCCATGTATTCAATATAAAGGTTGGTTTTCTCATAGTTTTATACATTTTCCATTGGCGCACAGAAAGACATTCCACACTAGAAATAAGGAAAGGTGCAATGGTGTAAAGTAAATAAGTAAAAATGAAGTACTACTTAAGTGTCACGTCCTGACCAGTAAAAAATGTTGTTTGTTATTGTAGTTTGGTCAGGGCGTGGCAGGGGGTGTTTGTTTTATGTGTTTCGGGGGTTTTGGTGTTTGTTCTATGTTAGTATATTTCTATGTCCGTGTCTAGTTTTCTATTTCTATGTTTAGGGTTTTTGTTTGACCTTCAATTGGAGGCAGCTGTTTCTTGTTGCCTCTGATTGGAGGTCCTATTTAGTAGAGGTTTTTCAGCTTGTGTTTGTGGGTGGTTGTTTTCAGTCTAGTGTTTTGTACCTGACGGAACTGTTCAGCTGTTGTTCGTTTCTTGTTTTGTTTTCGTGCTCAATAAAAGTTAAAAATGAGCACTCAACCCGCTGCGCCTTGGTCTACTCCCTTCGACGGCCGTTACATTAAGGAGTTTTTTGTAGTATCTGTACTTTACTTTATTATTTATATTTTTCACAACTTAAACTTTTTTTTCCACTACTTTTCTAAAGAAAATAATGTAGTTTTTACCTCATACATTTTCCCTGACACCCAAAAGTACTTGTTACATTTTGAATGCTCAGGCAGGACATCAATATGGTCCAATTCACACACCTATCAATATAACACGTCATCCCTAATGTCTCTGATCTGGTGGACTCGCAAAACACAAATAATGAGTTTGTAATGTCTTAGTTATGTCTGAGTGTTGGAGTGTGCCCTGGGTTGTACGTAAATAATAACAAAACAGGAAAATCTTGTTGGTTTGCTTAATACAAGGAATTTGATGTATAGCGAGGAATTTGATGTATAGCATTTATTTTTACTGAAGTATGACAATTTCTTATTTTTTCCACCACTGTACTTAAGTACATTTAAAACCAGATACTTTTAGACTTTTACTCAAGTGTCACGGTTGTCGTCGGTGAAGGAGGACCAAAACGCAGCAGGCATGCGATTGTTCATTTTGAACATTTATTAAACTTCCAAAATGAACATACAAAATAACAAAAAAAAAAACGAAACAACAAAACAGTCTGGCAAAGCCTAAGGCTCAACACAGAACAATCACCCACGAATCACAAACACACCCCAATATATGGGACTCTCAATCAAAGGCAAAGAGAAAACACCTGCCTTCAATTGAGAATCCCAACCCCAATTAATCACCCATAGACATACACTCACTAGACTCCACATAGACATACATAAACCTAGACCATAAACCAAAACCCCGGAAATACTAAATGAAACACCCTTTAAACAAACACACCACCCTGAACCACATAAAACAAATATCCTCTGCCACGTCCTGACCAAACTACACTACTAATAAACCCTTATACTGGCCAGGACGTGACAGTACCCCCCCCCCCCCCCCCCTTAAAGGTGCTAACCCCGGAAGCACCTTTAAAACAAAAAACAAAACCAAAACAACAACCCCAAACAAGAAAACAAAAATTCCCCTCTACTAAAAGGAGGGAAGGGAGGGTGGCTGCCATCAACGACGGCACTGTGCTACACCCCCCTCCCCAACCCACCTATATCAGGAGGTGGCTCCGGTTCTGGCCGTTCCGGGCAGTCTGGCCAGTCTGGCAGCTCGGGGCAGTCTGGCCAGTCTGGCAGCTCGGGGCAGTCTGGCCAGTCTGGCAGCTCGGGGCAGTCTGGCCAGTCTGGCAGCTCGGGGCAGTCTGGCCAGTCTGGCAACTCGGGACAGTCTGGGCAGTCTGGCAACTCGGGACAGTCTGGGCAGTCTGGCCACTCCGGCGGTTCAGGGCAGTCTGGCCACTCCGGCGGTTCAGCGCAGTCTGGCCACTCCGGCGGTTCAGCGCAGTCTGGCCACTCCGGCGGTTCAGCGCAGTCTGGCCACTCCGGCGGTTCAGCGCAGTCTGGCCACTCCGGCGGTTCAGGGCAGTCTGGCCACTCCGGCGGTTCAGAGCAGTCTGGCCACTCCGGCGGTTCAGAGCAGTCTGGCCACTCCGGCAGTTCAGAGCAGTCTGGCCACTCCGGCAGTTCAGCGCAGTCTGGCCACTCCGGCAGTTCAGCGCAGTCTGGCCACTCCGACGACTGTTGACTGGCGGGCAGCTCCGACGACTGTTGACTGGCGGACAGCTCCGACGACTGTTGACTGGCGGACAGCTCCGACGACTGTTGACTGGCGGGCAGCTCCGACGACTGTTGACTGGCGGGCAGCTCCGACGACTGTTGACTGGCGGGCAGCTCCGACGACTGTTGACTGGCGGGCAGCTCCGACGACTGTTGACTGGCGGGCAGCTCCGACGACTGTTGACTGGCGGGCAGCTCCGACGACTGTTGACTGGCGGGGCTGGGTTTACGCACTTGAAGGCTAGTGCGGGGAGCGGGAACAGGACGAGTCGGACTGGGTTGACGCACTTCCGGGTCCGCACGAGAGACAGGAGCTGGAAACCCAGGGCTATGGAGGCGCACAGCCGGTCTAAATCTTACCTCCTGCACAACCCGCCTTGGCTGGATGGAACTAGTAGCCCTGTACGAGCGGGGTGCTCGTACAGGGCAGACTGGGCTGTGCAGGGGCCTGATGGTAGCCGTGCGTAGAGCGGGAGTTGGGTAGCCTGGTCCTCGGAGGCGTACCGGCGACCAGATTCGCTGCGCAGGCATCCTCCTACCAGGTTGGATGCCCGCTCTAGCACGGCACCTGCGAGGGGCTGGAATAAATCGCACCGGACTGTCCGTGCGTATGGGTGAGATAGTGCGCTCCTCAGCGAAACATAGCGCTCTCCACCCCATACGCTCCTCCATATAACCACGGGTAGCTGGCTTCCGGCTCTTCTTACGCCTAGCCAAACTACCCATGTGCCCCCCCCAAAAAAAAATCTTGGGGGTGCCTCTTGTGCTTCTCCCTCAGCGCGTCCATGGCCTCGTACCACCGCCTCTCTGCCTTGGCTGCCTCAATTTCCCACTGCGGGCGGCGATACTCCCCAGCCTGGTGCCAAGGTCCGGCCCCGTCCAGAACTTCCTCCCAAGTCCACTTCTCCCGCCAGTCCAACTCGAAGTCCCTCTGCTCCTTCCTCTGCTGCTTGGTCCAATTTTGGTGGGTGATTCTGTCACGGTTGTCGTCGGTGAAGGAGGACCAAAACGCAGCAGGCATGCGATTGTTCATTTTGAACATTTATTAAACTTCCAAAATGAACATACAAAATAACAAAAAAAACGAAACCACGAACAACAAAACAGTCTGGCAAAGCCTAAGGCTCAACACAGAACAATCACCCACGAATCACAAACACACCCCAATATATGGGACTCTCAATCAAAGGCAAAGAGAAAACACCTGCCTTCAATTGAGAATCCCAACCCCAATTAATCACCCATAGACATACACTCACTAGATTCCACATAGACATACATAAACCTAGACCATAAACCAAAACCCCGGAAATACTAAATGAAACACCCTTTAAACAAACACACCACCCTGAACCACATAAAACAAATACCCTCTGCCACGTCCTGACCAAACTACAATACTAATAAACCCTTATACTGGCCAGGACGTGACACAAGTAGTATTTTGCTGGGTGACTTTTACTTTTACTTGAGTAATTTTCTGTTCAGGCTTCTTTACATTACTCAAGGATGACAATTGAGGACTTTTGTAAAGGTGAATACAATGGAGGAACACAACTGATATGAATGTATAGTATAGGCCTAAATCAAACACTAAACAAAATGATCAGAAGTACTGTAAATGTATTTGAGCATTTGATCATTGCTGTTTTCCTATAGATATGTTTCAACACAGATAAAAAAATGCTTGTACGTGATTGAGAAAAACTAATGACTGAAAGGTAGTACAGTGTGTAGTGTATTCTACAGTATACTACCAAACACGATCGAGGCATACTACAGTGTGTAGTATAGTATTGTACAGTACACTACAACATTCTATAGTAAGCACTACATGATCGAGGGATACTGCAGTGTGGAGTATAGTATTCTACAGTGTACTACAGTTCGCTACTGTCACCTTGGCATGAAGGATCAGGAGACAGACACAGGAATGTGTCATAGGGTTTTTTATTAAGCCTAAATTACGGCGTGCTGTGTAAAGGCACGGGGATGAAGACCAAACAAACACGTAACAAAAACACGGTCGAAACCTAAAACAAAGAGTGAGGAGTACCTCGAATAAATACACACGCACACAATGATTATCACACAGGACGAGACCCGAAATCATCTGCGCAATACACAAGGGCACGAAATCCCAAAACACACAGCACAAGTTCTCACACGCACCAACGGACATTGTAACAATAGTCGACAGACAACGGAAACCAAAGGGCACACTTTGATTTCAAGTACTAATCAGTGGGAATAGAGGACAGGTGTGCGTGATGAAAGTTCCGGAAGGATCCGTAACAACTACAGAATACTATGAAACTAAGTACTATAGTATTCTATAGTAAACTGTAGTATTTTTTATGTGGGTTAACTCACTTTATCTCTTACTTCAGTGTTATGATATGAAATATGTACACTTTGTGTGTGTGTGTGTGTGTGTGTGTGTGTGTGTGTGTGTGTGCGCATGCCGGTATGTGTGTGTGTGTGTGTGTGTGTGTGTGTGTGTGTGTGTGTGTGTGTGTGTGTGTGTGCGCATGCCGGTATGTGTGTGTGCGTGTGTGTGTTTAGAGGGGCCGGTGTGATAAGGGTAGGGTTAGGAACAATATGAACTACCCCCTTCCACCTTTACATAGGTCATGGCAATCTGATGATTATATTTAACACCTGGTTCCCTGTGTGTGTTCTCCCTGACCAGGCTGCAGTGGTGGTCGTGTTTAACTTTGCCATGGTGCTGCTCATCTTCCCTGCCATCCTCAGTATGGACCTGTATCGCAGAGAGGACCGGCGTTTTGACATTTTCTGCTGCTTCTACAGGTTACACACACAAACACACACACACTATGAGCTTGATTCAATCCGTAACGCTGAAGGGCTGCACTACAGCATGATAGAAGTATAAAGGCAGTTTTCCTGCGTTAGCGGAGATTCATGGTAAACACTGCATATGTCTGCTCAATCGGAAATGACCTTTACATTTCAATCGTGCTATAGCGCTGAACGTCAGCGATATGGACTGAATCAAGCCCTCTATATCCCTCCCCACCTTGTGTGTTGTATTTTTCCATGTGATTACAGCTGAGTGTCTCTCTCTACCTCAAATCCCCCTCACTGATCATTTAATTACAGTTCAGAGTTTTCTTTCTGTCGGCTTTTCTGTCTGGCTGTCTGTTTATCCTTCTCTCTCTTTATTAAACATCACCTGCCGGTCTGTCAGCCTGTCTGTCTGCCTGACTGACTTCCTGCCTGTCTACGTGTCTGTCTGCCTGTCTGCCTGCTTGCCTGTGCGTGTTCAGCTGCTAAACACTCACAGAGGCACACGTTAAATACACTCACAGAGGCACATGTTAAATACACTCACAGAGGCACATGTTAAATACACTCACAGAGGCACATGTTAAATACACTCACAGAGGAACATGTTAAATACACTCACAGAGGCACATGTTAAATACACTCACAGAGGCACATGTTAAATACACTCACAGAGGCACATGTTAAATACACTCACAGAGGCACACGTTAAATACACTCACAGAGGCACACGTTAAATACACTCACAGAGGCAAATGTTAAATACACTCACAGAGGCACACGTTAAATACACTCACAGAGGCACACGTTAAATACACTCACAGAGGCACATGTTAAATACACTCACAGAGGCACATGTTAAATACACTCACAGAGGCACATGTTAAATACACTCACAGAGGCACATGTTAAATACACTCACAGAGGCACATGTTAAATACACTCACAGAGGCACATGTTAAATACACTCACAGAGGCACATGTGAAATACACTCACAGAGGCACATGTTAAATACACTCACAGAGGCACACGTTAAATACACTCACAGAGGCACATGTTAAATACACTCACAGAGGCACACGTTAAATACACTCACAGAGGCACATGTTAAATACACTCACAGAGGCACACGTTAAATACACTCACAGAGGCACACGTTAAATACACTCACAGAGGCACATGTTAAATACACTCACAGAGGCACATGTTAAATACACTCACAGAGGCACATGTTAAATACACTCACAGAGGCACATGTTAATACACTCAGAGGCACATGTTAAATACACTCACAGAGGCACATGTTAAATACACTCACAGAGGCACACGTTAAATACACTCACAGAGGCACATGTTAAATACACTCACAGAGGCACATGTTAAATACACTCACAGAGGCACATGTTAAATACACTCACAGAGGCACATGTTAAATACACTCACAGAGGCAAACATCTCCAGCTCCAGTGCTAACTGTGTTTGTCTGTCTGGCTGTCTGACTGTCTGTTTGTCTCCAGCTCCAGTGCTAACTATCTGTCTGTCTGTCTGTCTTTCTGTTTGTTTCCAGCACCAGTGCTAACTGTCTGTCTGTCTTTCTGTTTGTTTCCAGCCCCAGTGCTAATTATCTGTCTGTCTTTCTGTTTGTTTCCAGCCCCAGTGCTAACTGTTTTTCTGTCTTTCTGTTTGTCTCCAGCACCAGGGATAACTGTCTTTCTGTCTGTCTATCTGTCTCTCTGTATGTCTGACTGTCTGTCTTCAGCCCCAGTGCTAACTGTCTTTCTGTCTGTCTGTCTATCTGTCTGTCTGTATGTCTGTTTGTCTTCAGCCCCAGTGCTAACTGTCTTTCTGTCTGTCTGTCTATCTGTCTGTCTGTCTGTCTGTCTGTCTGTCTGTCTGTCTGTCTGTCTGTCTGTCTGTCTGTCTTCAGCTCCAGTGCTAACTGTCTGTCTGTCTGTCTGTCTGTCTGTCTGTCTGTCTGTCTGTCTGTCTGTCTGTCTGTCTGTCTGTCTGTCTGTCTGTCTGTCTGTCTGTTTGACTCCAGCCCCAGTGCTAATGGTCTGTCTCTCTGTCTGTGTCCCTCCAGCCCTTGCGCTAACAGGGTGATCCAGATCGAGCCCCAGGTCCACGTGGACGGAGCGGACAGCAGTCGCTACAGCCCCCCTCGCCCCTCCTACCACACCACCCCTCCCACATACTGCAGCTCACCCCCGTCCTACAGCGGCCATGGTTTCTCCCAGCAGACTCAGATCACCATGCAGTCTACTGTCCAGCTGAGGACAGAGTACGACCCCAGGACTCAGGCCTTTTACACTACGGCCGAACCCAGATCCCAGATCTCCGTACAACCCTTCACACCGACGCCTGTCGCCACCGGCCCCGCCAACAACCCCAACACCAGTCATGCTAGTCACGCTAGTCACGCCAGTCACGGAAACAACAACCACCACAGCAACCATCTCAGCCAGAGTGGGAGTAGCAGTGGTCACGTCAACCTCAACAACAACAACGGTAGCCGTGGTTCAGGCTCGGTCCTTTCTCCTCCCCAGTCGTCCTCTGGCGTCCCCACTGTTTCCCCCCAAGCGGGGGAGGGGGTGTGTGTGTCGGGGGAGAGTGCCAGCTCCACCAGGGACCTGCTGTCCCAGTTTGGAGGGGCCTCTCTGGGGCTGCACTCCCGGTGGACCTTGGCCTCCTTTGCCGAGAAGCACTACGCCCCCTTCCTACTGCAGCCCACCACCAAGGTCAGTCTGTCTGTCTCCCTGTGTGTGTACGTGTTCCTCACTAGCAGTGGCTAACTCTCCCAGCCTGCTGAGTCAGAGCTAGCTAACCACAGAGCTAGCTAACCACAGAGCTAGCTAACCAAAGAGCTAGCTCTGTTCCAGTACGTTCCAGTACGTTCTATTAATCATATCTCTTAGAGCAAGGCTAGATCAGACCAGGCTTTCAGTCTGTGGTCAGTATCTGACTAAAAACACTTCTCTCTTCTCTCCTGGGTGGGCCCTTAACCTGACCTCCTGACCTGACTGACTCAGTCTGTAGTCAGACACTACATTAGTCTTGCTGGAGTGTTGAGATGGGTTACTAACTTGGATAGTAAAACAAGTCCTGATAGTGGTAGCTTCCTGGTGTGACTGCGTCTAAAATGGCACCCTATTCCCTATATAGTGCACAACTTTTGCACTTAACACTCATCTCCAGTTCACATTGGATGTTTCTGTGGTTGCTGGGCATCAGTCTGTAAAGGACCAGCCATGTTTGGTGTAGTGCAATTATCTCCCTCAATCACCCCTTCCCTCTCTCCCCCCTCGCTCCCTCCTCCCTTCCATCCCTCACTACAGGTAGTGGTCATCCTGTTGTTCCTGGCCCTGCTGGTGGTCAGTCTGTACGGGACCACACGGGTACGGGACGGGCTGGAGCTGACCGACATCGTTCCCAGGGAGACCAGCGAGTACGACTTCATCGGGGCCCAGTTCAAGTTCTTCTCTTTCTACAACATGTACGTGGTGACCCAGCGAGCGGAGTACTCCCAGGCCCAGCCCCTGCTCTACCAGCTGCACCACAGCTTCAACACTGTCCGCTATGTACTGAGAGAGGACGACGGACAGCTACCACGCATGTGGCTCCACTACTTCAGGGACTGGCTGCAAGGTGAGCCAGGCGGGGCGATACATATATAGTACTTAGAAATATACAGGCTTTCACACACACACTTTGTTGTTGTCATATTTGACAGCAGTCCTCATTAGCTGTGGCTCTGTGTAGACAAGTACACGACACTAGTGAGGGTTGAAGTGCTTGTACATGTACGTGTGTATATTTATCTGTGTCTGCACGTGCATTTGTGTGTGCGTGTGTGTGGCTGGGCGGGAGCTGCAGAGTGGGTGAGTTACAGAGAGCTGTGTTTAATATTGCTCGGTGAGAGATGGCTGGACAAATTGGACCCAGACAGCGAGCAGGGGGAGATCTTAGACCTTTCTGTCCCAGAAACAAGCTACTGGCCAGGTGGAGCAGACAGGGGAAGAGGGGGAGGCCAGGAGGAGAGAGAGAATGAAGTGGAGCAAGAGAGCATGAAGGAGAGAAATTAAGAGGTAGAGAGATATTCTCAGCTAGTTCTACTTGAAAGAAAAAAAGCATGTCAGTTTGATACAGTGTTTTGTCCTGCTCTTATACAAAGCACTAAGTAGCACAGTGTGTCCCAACGTCTTTCAACAAGGCATTTGGTGAAGTCTCATAGTGTAGTGCGGGGTAGAATGTGTGTAATTATACAATCATTATCCCTCTGTGTGTGTAGGGCTGAAACTGAGACACATTGACTAATAAACTGTGGAACACACACTTTCAACACTTTGTGCTGAGATTCCAGATCAAGCAGACACAAGCATGCAAACAACCCACAGCCATACACAGAGAGAAAGACAGAGAGAGACCTGCTGCTGGTGTTGTTGCTTACTGCAGAATTAGACGTTCATCCACGTTCTCCAAACGCCAAATTTCAAAGTGTTTTTGTTTCTCCTGATGCTCTGTATTGTTCCATTTCTCCAAACGTCAAACGAGGGTTAAATGTACTCATTCTGAAAATGGTACTCATTCTGAATGGTTAAGGTAAGGGTAAATGTTTGTGATAGGGTTAAATGTAGGTATTCATTCTGAATGGTTAAGGAAAGGGTAAAGGTTTGGTATAGGGTTAAAACAAGTGATGTACCGATATGACATTTTTGGCCGATATCCGATATTAGGTTTGTGATAGGGTTAAATGTGGGTACTCATTCTGAATGGTTAAGGTAAGGGTAAAGGTTTGTGATAGGGTTAAATGTAGGTACTCATTCTGAATGGTTAAGGTAAGGGTAAAGGTTTGGGATAGGATTAAAACAAGTGATGTACCGATATGACATTTTTGGCCGATGTCCGATATTTTCCTTGCCAAAAAACCCCGATACTGATAACCGATTTTTTATTTTTTTTGGCCTTTTCAGCATTCTAGTACAGTTAAATAGTTAACACACAGACATGGACGCAGGGGTCTAAGGCACTGCCTCTCAGTGCAAGAGGCGTCACTACAGTCCCTGGTTCGAATCCAGGCTGTATCACATCCGGCGATGATTGGGTGTCCTGTCGGGCGGCACACAATTGTCCCAGCGTTGTCCAGGCCGTCATTGTAATAAGAATTTGTTCTGAACTGACTTGCCTAGTTAAATAAAGGTTACACACACACACACAAACACACACCCACACAGTGACCAAAAAGTTATTTTGTTGGCATTTACGTATGTCCCCATTACCAGTAAAACATAATCAAAGCCTATTTCTTTCACTTACTTGCTGTGCTGTTTCATTGTTCATTTGTTCAGTCGTTTCATTCTCAACCAGGATTTCTATGGAACGCCGTTTGGGTCTTTGCATGTCAAAAAAGATACACGTGAAATAACACTATTTGAAATGTCAAATAAGCTTGTTGACCAATCAGGACCAGAATATGACTGCACGTTACGTAATAATTTAACGCGTTCATAAATTTTTTACGTAGTTCTTATACATTGATTACACTATCACTCGTATTTCATATATGACAACGATTCATCGATACGTATGCTATGATGCTGGTAAAGTTGTCTTGCGCAACTACAGTGCTGGTCATAAAAAAAGCTAGCTAGCTCATGGATGCAAACAATGTTCTTCCTCAAAAACATAGCAAAACGACATAATCTGTTTCAGTAGCTATCGTTAGATAGCTAACTATATAGCTAGGTGTCATCATCTAAAATAACCCTAATTTATAAGACAGTTCTTATTTGATTAAGGCTGGTCGGACCCATCTATGTGAAGCTAGCCACAATAAGGATTAGCCACCATAGTGGACTTTGCGGTTAGCCTTCAAAATAAAAGTATGTTATGCCATAATTGAATAGATCATGCTAAACGATGTTGTTATTTAAAATCAACAAAGACAATAATTTGTTATTTGACAAAAATCTGTTGACATCACTCTGAATGTATTTTACTTTAGAATTGCATTGGGGGCATACTTATTTCACTGTACAGCCTTACCTATGGATTGTGGATCAATGACATGGGGTATCAGTCTACTCAGTGTCACCAAGAGAACATTAGCATCGTAGTTCATATTGCTGGACTCTGAAACAACTTTGAGTTGAGCTACATTTATTGTCAACATATGTGTATTGAACACTATTCCAGAGGAAAAACAATACTGCTTAGATGTTTTGGAGTCTGATAACTCTGAGGAGGACGTTGGGGAAAAAATATATTGGGTATTGAGTAGACTGTTACCCCATTTCATCGATCCCCAATCCTTAGGTAAAGCTGTACAGTGCAATATGAATGTCAATACACACAATAGGCTTACTGGGGAGGTGATTTCACACAGTCACAGTCCCGTGATAAGAGCTACAACGCTAATATTTGCGTAAACTCTTCACAGTTTTGTTCTGTGGGTGTCACCGAATAGATTTATTGCTACATTTCATTGCTCCACATTCCAACCTTGTTTAACATTATCTAGTCTAAATATTGCATGGTTCCACCAATTGTAACTTTCTGCATCTCTTTCAAAGAGGTACTTTTATTTTGAAGGAAAACCTCAAATTCCACTATTGTGCCTAATCCTTGTGGCTAGCTTTACAACACATAACCCGGTCAGGTCGAGCCTCACTAGCCAGATGAAGCTAGCTGGCTGCTTATAACGTTAGCTGTGGGAAACAGGGTTAAGTAGCTGGCTAGCTATTTATTTTCATGAACTGAAGTTCAAATTCAATAGGCGAACAACAAGCGGAAACCTAGCTAATACTTACTCACAAGGATTCCTAAATCATTGCTAAGAATAGTGGAAATGACTGCAGTTTCTACTGGTCATTGTTTTCAGGCTGGTTGTATTGGTGCTAGCTAGGTACCAAGCTAAAGCTAGCTAGCTACCCCAGAAGTTGCGGTCGAACAAATAATGCTTTATTACCAACGTGGCATTGTAAACACATCGTTTGTGGTCAGTGTTTGCTTGTTTGCAGACTTTTTTGTAAATCTTTTGACAGTGCTACTGTATCGTTGTTGACATGCAAAGACCCAAACAGCGTTCCATAGTATGTATGTCGTGAAGCTAATAGCAGTGACGCTATTATTGTTTAACTCCGGTAGGGCAACATCTGAAAAATACCGCACTTGGTAGTGTGTACCGGTGCTCGACCATTATCTTGGCTTTAATGGATTTCGCCTTTGAGTTGTCTCGCTGAAATGTTTTTACTCTTTCAAACGACTGCTCGACTTGTTGACTGCTCGATCCACACAGCAGACATTGTGTGGGCTAGGTTAGGAATGCTATGTTGCACATGTAGCGCAAAATTTTATGTGGCATCATTACGTCATGTACCTACAGTGGCTTACGAAAGTATTCACCCCCTTGGCAATTTTCTTATTTTGTTGCCTTACAACCTGGAATTAAAATATATTTTGGGGGGTTTTGTATTATTTTAATTACAAAACATGCCTACCACTTTGGAGATGCAAAATATTTTTTATTGTGAAACAAATGGAGCGGTGGGGCGGCAGGTAGCCTAGTGTTTAGAGTGTTGGGCCAGTAACCGAAAGGTTGCTAGATCGAATCCCCGAGCTGACAAGGTAAAAATTTGTCGTTCTGCCCCTGAACAATGCAGTTAACCCACTGTTCCTAGGCGGTCATTGTAAATAAGAATTTGTTCTTAACTGACTTGCCTAGTTATATAAAGGTAAAATAATAAAAAAATAAGAAATAAGACGAAAATGTGAGAGTGCATAACTATTCACCCCCCAAAGTCAATACTTTGTCGAGCCACCTTTTGCAGCAATTACAGCTGCAAGTCTCTTGGGGTATGTCTCTATAAGCTTGGCACATCTAGCCACTGGGATTTCTGCCCATTTTTCAAGGCAAAACTGCTCCAGCTCCTTCAAGTTGGGTGGGTTCCGCTGGTGTACAGCAATCTTTAAGTCGTACCACAGATTCTCAATTGAGGTCTGGGCTTTGACTAGGCCATTCCAAGGCATTTAAGTGTTTCCCCTTAAACCACTCCCCCTTAAACCACTCCAGTGTTGCTTTAGCAGTATGCTTAGGGTCATTGTCCTGCTGGAAGGTGAACCTCTGTCCCAGTCTCAAATCTCTTGAAGACTGAAACAGGTTTCCCTTAAGAATTTCCCTGTATTTAGCGCCATTCATCATTCCTTCAAATCTGACCAGTTTCCCAGTCCCTGCCGATTAAAAACATCCCCACGGCATGATGCTGCCACCACCATGCTTTACTGTGGGGATAATGTTCTGGGGGTGATGGGAGATGTTGGGTTTGCGCCAGAGAAAGCATTTTCCTTAATGGCCAAAAAGCTTAATTTTAGTCTCATCTGACCAGAGTACCTTCTTCCATATGTTTGGGGAGTCTCCCACATGCCTTTGGCGAACACCAAACGTGCTTGCTTATGTTTTTCTTTAAGCAATGGCTTTTTTCCTGCGCACTGTTGCGTAAAGCACAGCTCTGTGGAGCGTATAGCTTAAAGTGGTCCCATGGACGAATACTCCAATCTCCGCTGTGGAGCTTTGCAGCTCCTTCAGGGTTACCTTTGTTGCCTTTCTAATGAATGCCCTCCTTGCCTGGTCCGTGAGATTTGGTGCTCAGCCATCTTTTGGCAGGTTTGTTGTGGTGCCATATTCTTTCCATTTTTTTATAATGGATTTAATGGTGCTCTGTGGGATGAATACTTTTGCAAGGCACTGTACGTTATATAGGTATGCACAGTTTTTTGACATAGGTTTTTAACATTGCTGCTAAACTAGACATCGGCCGATTACGATGTTGGCATTTTTAGATAATATTCCGATATGTTCACCGATATTTTATTTTTTATTTTATTTCACCTTTATTTAACCAGGTAGGCAAGTTGAGAACAAGTTCTCATTTACAATTGCGACCTGGCCAAGACAAAGCAAAGCAGTTTGACACATGCATCAACACAGAGTTACACATGGAGTAAAACAAACATACAGTCTATAATATAGTAGAAAAATAAGTCTATATACAAAGTGAGCAAATGAGGTGAGATAAGGGAGGTAAAGTTAAAAAAGACCATGGTGGCGAGGTAAATACAATATAGCAAGTAAAACACTGGAATGGTAGATTTGCAGTGGAAGAAAGTAGAAATAATGGGGTGCAAAGGAGCTAAATAAATAAATAAATACAGTAGGGGAAGAGGTAGTTGTTTGGGCTAAATTATAGATGGGCTATGTACAGGTGCAGTAATCTGTGAGCTGCTCTCACACCTGGTGCTTAAAGCTAGTGAGGGAGATAAGTGTTTCCCGTTTTAGAGATTTTTGTAGTTCGTTCCAGTCAAGGGAAGAGTTACGTACCAGCAGCTGTTAGATCCCAACTGATGCAATGGTGTCACACGTCCTTGGGGTCAGGACATCCGGGCATTACACGAACCACCAAACTACTAGCCCTGAAGTTCTGGTGGTCCTCACTGGCATCCGACGTAAGGGATTACGTACTCTCCTGTCCAGTCTGCACCCAAACCAAAAGCCCTCGTCATCTCCTTTCTGGGAAGCTTCAACCTTTGCCAATCCCTCACAGACCCTTGTCCCACGTAGCTGTTGACTTCATCACAGACCTTCCTGAATCCTCTGGTAACACCACCATCCTTGTCATAGTAGACCGTTCTGGGCGTGTCCCCCACACCGCCCGCTGATCCCCCCACTTCTGTGACACCGGAGGAACCAGACCGTGGGTCATCGCCGGAGGCTCTGAACTGCCGACCTCCGCTGAAGACTCTGGGCTGCAGACCGCCGCTGAAGACTCTGGGCTGCAGACCGCCGCTGAAGACTCGGGTCTGCTGATCGTCGCTGAAGACTCTGGGCTGCTGACCGTCGCTGAAGACTCTGGGCTGTGGACCGTCGCTGAAGACTCGGGGCTGCGGACCGTCGCTTAAGACTCGGGGCTGCGGACCGTCGCTCAAGACTCGGGGCTGCGGACCGTCGCTTAAGACTCGGGGCTGCGGACCGTCGCTTAAGACTCGGGGCTGCGGACCGTCGCTAAAGACTCGGGGCTGCGGACCGTCGCTTAAGACTCGGGGCTGCGGACCGTCGCTTAAGACTCGGGGCTGCGGACCGTCGCTGAAGATTCGGGGCTGCGGACCGTCGCTGGAGGCTCCGGACTGGGGAGCGTCGCTGGAGGCTCCGGACTGGGGAGCGTCGCTGGAGGCTCCGGACTGGGGAGCGTCGCTGGAGGCTCCGGACTGGGGAGCGTCGCTGGAGGCTCCGGACTGGAGAGCGTCTCTTGTAGGTTCCGGACCGGGGACCGTCGCTGCAGGCTTCGTGCCATGGATCATCACTGGAGGCTCCGGGCCATGGATTATCACTGGAGGCTTCATGCCATGGATCATCCCTACAGGCTCCGGGCCATGGATCATCACTGGAGGCTTCGTGCCATGGATCATCCCTACAGGCCCCGGACCATGGATCCTCACTGGAGGCTTCATGCCATTGATTATCACTACAGGCTCCGGGCCATGGATCATCACTGGAGGCTTCGTGCCATGGATTATCACTGGAGGCTTCGGACCATTGATCATCACTGGAGGCTTCCTACGTGGAGCTGGAACCGGTCTCAACGGACTGGGGAGACGCACAGGAGACTGGGTGCGCAGAGCAGGCACAGGGCACACTGGGCCGTGGAGGCGCACTGGAGGTCTGGAGCTCAGGGCTGGCACACCCCGTCCTGGCTGGATGGTCAGTGTAGCCCAGCAAGGGCGGGGCGCTGGTACAGAACGAACTGTGCTGCGCTGGTGAACGGGGGGTACCGTGCGTGGAGCAGGCGCAGGATAACCTGGGCCGTAGAGACGCACTGGAGACCAGATACGCTGAGCCGGCGCACTTCTTCCTGGCTGACGGCCAACTCTAGCATGGCAATGGTGAGGAGCTTGCACCGAGCGCACCGGGCTGCGCACTGGTGACACAGTGTGCATCACCGCATAACACGGCGCTTGCTCGGTCACTCGCTTCCCAAGGTAAGCACGGGGAGTTGGCTCAGGTCTCAAAACCGCCTTAGCCATTCTACCCGTGTGCCCCCCAAAAAAACTTTTTTGCCGCTGCCTCTCGGGCCTCCGTTGTTGCCTTGCCTGTTGATCTCGTCACTGTACCTCCCTCGATGCTTCCACCTGTTCCCATGGGAGCGATCCCTTCCGGCCTGGATCTCCTCCCATATCCAGGATCCTTTGCCATCCAGGATGTCCTCCCATGTCCAGTCAATCGGCCCACGCTGCTTGGTCCTTTGGTGGTGGGATCTTCTGTCACGATCGTCAAAAGGAGTGGACCAAAGCGCAGTTCATTGTAATATTTTATTACCTCAGAACACTACAAACAAAAAGGAATAAACCATGAATACGACCGTAACGTCTTGTAGGCTTAACAAGCAGTACAAAATAAGATCCCACAGCTACAAGTGGGGAAAGGCTGCCTAAGTATGATTCCTAATCAGAGACAACGATAGACAGGTGCCTCTGATTAGGAACCATACTCGGCTCAAAACAAAGAAATAGACACCATAGAATGCCCACCCCACACCCTGACCTAACCACATAGAGCAACAAACCGTCTCTCTCAGGTCAGGGCGTGACAGAGTCGGTATATGGCCTGGGCTGAATATGCTCAGAACTCACTCATGCACACATCCCTCCGCCTTACTCCGTTTCAGTGTTTCCCTGGGAGGCGGAGCCTGGTACTGTCCCAGCTGTCAACGACCGGTTTTGGCGTAGTGAGCGGGTATGGGAGACCACTCACCGGCATCTGCAGGAAGCCTCTAATACCCAGAAACGCTTTGCCTACAGACGCCGTCGACCTACGCCACTCTTTCACCCCAGACAGCGTGTGTGGCTCCCTACCAGAGACATCCGGCTCCACCTCCCCTGCAAAAAGTTCTGTCCTCGCTTCATTGGTCCATTCAAGATAACCCATCGCATCAACCCTGTCACGTACCGCCTCCAGTTACTCCGTCAGTATAAAATCTCCTCGTCCTTTCATGTATCTCTGTTAACTCGACATCCAGCGAAAAATCCTATCGCCATTAGCATAACAAAATGTAATAATTTTTTTTTTCCAATTTTTTTTGCAAATGATATCGTTTTATAGATACACCTCTCCTGAATCGAACCACGCTGTCCGATTTCAAAAAGGCTTTACAGCAAAAGCAAAACATTAGATAATGTTAGAGGAGTATATCGTAAAAGTAGCCACATAGCCATTTTCCGACCAACCACATGCATCACAAATAATCAAAAAACAGCTAAATGCAGCACTAACCTTTTACAAACTTCATCAGATGACACACCTAGGACATCATGTTACACAATGCATGCATTCTTTTGTTCAATAAAGTTCATATTTATATATAAAAACAGCATTTTACATCGGCACGTAACGTTGACTAACTATTTTCCCTCAAATGCATCCGGTGAAACAGTGCTACAATTTACTAAATTACTATTCGAAAACATTTTTAAAATGTAATATTGTCATTCTAAGATTTATAGATGAATATCTCTTGAAAGCACCTGTAATGCCAGATTTAAAAATAACTTTACTGGGTAATCACACTTTGCGATAAAAGGGGATGCGATACTCAGAACAATAGGCTAGCAATACAGGTCAGCACCATCTTGGAACAATCGCATATCAAATCTAGTCTTGTATACTATTGTCAATAATCCCTTACCTTTGATTATCTTCATCCTTTGGCACTTCCAGGAATCCCAGGTCCACAACAAATGTATTTTCGTTCGGAAAAGTTCATCCTTTATGTTCCATTAGCTTGTTGTTGTTAGCGCGTTCTGAAGGCTGAACCAAAAGTTCCGACGTGCGCGGGGCTACTCTTTCAACAAAATGCATTTTTTTCTTATTTAGGTTCTTTCAAACATGTCAAACGTTGTATAACATAAATCTGTAGGGCCTTTTTCAACGAGAGCTCCAATAAGATTCGAGGGGGACGATTGCATTGTGTTTCGAAAGGGGAGGGTAACCAGGGGCGCCGGCGTCATAATGGTGATGGCCCACAGCGTGTCATTCTGTCAGTTTTCACAGTAGGAGACTCAAATCACTTTGTAAAGACTGGGGACATCTAGTGGAAGCAATAAGAAGTGCTCAATGAACCATAGCTCATGGTGTGATTAATAGGCAACGTGATGAAGTTGAGTTCGCAATTCAGAATTCCACTTCCTGTTTCGATCTGTCTCGGGGTTTTGACTGCCATATGAGTTCTGTTATACTTACAGACACCATTCAAACAGTTTTAGAAACTTTAGGGTGTTTTCTATCCACAAGTATTAATTATATGCATATCCAAGCTTCTGAGTTTGAGTAGGAGGCCATTTAAAATGGGCACGATTTTTTTTCAAAAATCGCTGTAGCGCCCCCTATCCTAGGGGAACACCAAGAGGTTAAAACCGGTTCTCTTCATCCTCCAGTCTCAACTCGCAGTGCACCCCCACTGTTGGACGTCGGAGGGGAACCTGCCTACGCCATTCGGGCCATCCTTTATTCCAAACGCCTGAGAGCTCGCATCTACTACCTAGTGGACTTGGAAGGTTATGGGCCTGAAGACCGGTCCTGGGTCCCCGACCAAGACATCCTCAACCCAGAGATGATTCAGGCATTTCACCATGATCGTCCCGCTCTCTGACCTCGGACCGGTCTTCAGGCCCATAACCTCCAAGTCCACTAGGTAGTAGATGCGACCCCCCCCCCTCCCCCCGAACAGACCCACTGGACATCATCCTTGACGCAGAACGTCAGATCAGTCCACGACCTCGTCCAACCAGCCTGTAGGACCTCGCCCCCTGCTTTTCTTTTCTTAGTCAACCTTGTGTTCTTTTTCTTTGTTCTTCAACATAGCCCAGTTTCTTTCCGTTCTGGAACGTAGCCCTGTCTTTCATTTTTGTTCATTTATTTCATATGTCCATATGTTTCATATGTCATATGTTTCTCACCTGGTCTCATCAGCTCCCTATTTAGTTCAGTTCTTTCTGTTTGTATGGTTGTGAGGTATTGTTTGTTTTGACTGCCTACATGTATTTGACTATTGCCTTTGACCACGATTACTGCCTTCTGCAAAGGCTTAATAAACATCTGCTGCGCTCTGCGCGTGAATCTAAATATATTTCTGAAACTAAAAGCATTGTATTTGGAACAAAACACTCACTAAACCCTAAACCTCAACTAAATCTTGTAGTAAATAATGTGGAAATTGAGCAAGTTGAGATGACTAAACTGCTTGGAGTAACACTAGATTGTAAACTGTCATGGTCAAAACATACTGATGCAGTAGTAGCTAAGATGGGGAGAAGTCTGTCTATAATAAAGCGATGCTCTGCCTTCCTAACAACACCATCAACAAGGCAGGTCCTACAGGTCCTAGTTTTGTCGCACTTTGACTACTGTTCAGTAGTGTGGTCAGGTGCCACAAAAAATGACTTTGGAAAATTGAAATTGGCTCAGAACAGGGCAGCACGGCTGGCCCTTGGATGTACACAGATAGCTAATATTAATATGCATGCCAAACTCTCCTGGCTGAAAGTGGAGGAGAGATTGATTTCATCACTACTTTTATTTATGAGAGGTATTGACATGTTGAATGCACCGAGTTGTCTGTTTGAATTACTGGCACACAGCTCGGACATCCATGCATACCCCACAAGAGGTCTCTTCACAGTCCCCAAGTCCAGAACAGACTATGAGAGGCACACGGTACTACATAGAGCCATGACTACATGGAACTCTATTCCACATCAAGTAACTGACGCAAGCAGTACAATTTTATTTAAAAACAAATAAAAACACATCTTATAGAACAGTGGGGACTGTGAAGCAACACAAACATTGGCACTGACACATGCATACACACACACACATACGAAAACATACGCACTATACATACACATGGATTTAGTACTGTAGATGTGTGGTAGTGGTGGAGTAGGGGCCTGAGGGCACAAAATGTGTTGTGAAATCTGTGAATGTATTGTAATGTTTAAAAATTGTATAAACTGCCTTAATTTTACTGGACGACAGAAAGAGTAGCTGCTGCTTTGGCAGAAGCTAATGGGGATCCATAATAAGTACAAATACAAACTACAACAATGTTTGTGAGGTGTATACTTTTGTGATTTAGCCCACTGCAGTAATTATTAACCTTCTGTCTTATGTAACCATATCAAACATAACATATACTAATTTATTGTCCCGGATTTACGTGTACTATGTTACGTCTAGTCTATAAGACCAGTCTGGGTTTTGTTATGGTTGTGTTATGGTTGTGTGTCTACAGCTCTGCAGGAAGCATTTGACCAGGACTGGGAAGCAGGTTGGATCACACAGAGCAGCTACAGGAACGGTTCAGACGACGGGGTCCTGGCCTACAAACTACTGGTACAGACCGGACGCAGGGAAAGGCCCATCAGCGTTAACCAGGTGAAAGACATTTATTAATACCAGACTAAACCCTTTAACTTCAACCAGGTGAAAGCCATTTATTAATATTGGGCTAAACCCTTTAACCTCTCTGGGAAATGTGGGACGCTATAGCAGCCAGTGAAATAGCAGGGCGCCAAATTCAAAACAAAAAATATCTCATAATTCAAATTTCTCAAACATACAACTATTTTACACCATTTTAAACATGAACTTCTCATTAATCCAACCACATTGTCCAATTTCAAAAAGGCTTTACGGCGAAGCATAGCATTAGATTATGTTAGGACAGCGCCGAGACAAGAAAAACCACACAGCCATTTTCCAAGCAAGGAGAGGCGTCACAAAAACCAGAAATACAGCTAAAATGAATCACTAACCTTTGATGATCTTCATCAGATGGCACTCATAGGACTTCATGTTACACAATACATGTATGTTTTGCTCGATAAAGTTCATATTTATATCCAAAAACCCCATTTTACATTGGCGTGTAATGTTCAGAAATGTTTTGTCTCCCAAAACTTCCGGTGAATGAGCACATCAATTTACAGAAATACTCATCATAAACGTTTGTAAAATATTAAACTGTTATTCAAAGAATTATAGATACACTTCTCCTTAATGCAACCGCTGTGTCAGATTTCAAAAAAACTTTGCAGCGAAAGCACACTTTTGAATAATCTGAGTACAGCGCTCAGAGACGAAACCAAACCCGCCATTTTGTAGAGTCAACAAAACTCAGAAATAACATTATAAATATTCACTTACCTTTGATGATCTTCGTCGGAATGCACTCCCAGGAATCCCAGTTCCCCAATAAATGTTCATTTGTTTCGATAAAGTCCATATACATGTTCAATTACCTCCTTTTTGTTCACACGTTCGGTAGAGTACTCCAAATGCACTGTGCTCGCGCAGTTAAGTTCAGACGAAAAGTCAAAAAAGTTATATTACAGACGATGTATAGAATGTCAAACGATGTATAGAATCAATCTTTAGCATGTTTTTATCATAAATCTTCCATAATATTCCAACCGGACGATTCCTTTGTCTTCAAAAAAGAAAAGGAACACAGCTAACTCTCACGGGAGTGCGCACCACTGAGCTCATGTCATTTTCTCAGTCAGCTACTTCCAGGAGCTCTTATTCTCTCCCCATTCACAGTAGAAGCATGAAACAACGTTCTAAAGACTGTTGAATCTAGTGGAAGCCTTAGGAAGTGCAAAATGAACCCTAAGTCACTGTATACTGGATAGGGAATCACTTGAAAACTACAAACCTCAGATTTCCACACTTCCTGGTTGGATTTTTCTCAGATTTTTGCCTGCCATATGAGTTCTGTTATACTCACAGACATCCTTCAAACAGTTTTAGAAACGGCAGAGTGTTTTCTATCCAAATATAGTAATAATATGCATATCCTACCTTCTGGGCCCGAGTAGCAGGCAGTTTAATTTGGGCACGTCATTCATCTGAATTTCCGAATACTGCCCCCTGTCACTAAAAAGTTAACTTCAACCAGGTGAGAGCCATTTATTATTATTGGGCTAAACCCTTTAACTTCAACCAGGTGAGAGACATTTTTTAATACCAAACTAAACCCTTTCACTGCTTCAGGTGAGACTGGTCTCCAACCCATTTATTAAAACAAAGTGAGTTTGTGATCAAAACCCATTTCAACTAGGTGGGAGTACAGTATAATGAAAATCCTTTATCTGAACCAGTTGGGTGTTGGATCGTATGTCATTCACTTTAACCAGGGGATAACTTGATGATTACTCCAAAGCAAGCCTGTCAGCCTGTCAAGAATGCATGTTGATGCTCTGTAATGTTATCTTATCATGCCCTTCAAATCTCTTGTCCTGGCATGAGGCAGTGGTACAGTAGGATTGTACAAAATTATATTTGACTAATCTTTGGAGAATGGTATACTGAGTGGGTCTTTGTGCGTAATGTGCGGGTGTGCGTTGTAACGGTTTTAACTTGACTTAAGGTTAGTAGGCCAGGTAGTTCGGCCTACCAGAGAAATTATATGAATTTTCCTTGTGTTTGGTGAGTCAGTGTCATCTGTCAGTCATGATTAAATGATTAGAGTGAATCCCAAGTGAACTCAGTCGCAAGAAAATGTCCATTCATAAATTCTGAATTCAATAACCACCCGTTCCACACAGCAATACCAATGATAAGGATTCACTATCTTTTCGCCAACAACTGAACACATAACCCAACACGGAGTAAATCACAATAAAATGTAATGAAATACCACTAGAAAAAAGTTGTAATCAGTCGGCCAGTCAGTCAATCCAATCTGCCAACAGATCTCCAGTGGAGAAAGGCCACGGAGAACAGCTGATATCAACAGAGATTTGTCCAACAATAGAAATGAGAGGAGCTGATCTTTGTTAGTCTTACGACAGGGCTACAATGCACACTGTTAAGTAAAACTAAACGGTCTAAAGGAGCTATGGAAATGAGGGTTTGACTACCTCATTCGCACCACCATCACCCATCTTTGCGCAGCTAATGCTGGCAATTTAATAATAGGGAATTAAAGTGGAAGCGCAGCGTCGGGAGGCGAAGCACTGAGGCAGTTCAGACAAATTTTGGACCGTCATAGGCTTCTCTCTCTCTCTCTCTCTCTCTCTCTCTCTCTCCTCTCTCTCTCTCTCTCTCTCTCTCTCTCTCTCTCTCTCTCTCTCTCTCTCTCTCTCTCTCACTCTCACTCACTCTCACTCTCACTCTCACTCACTCTCACTCACTCTCACTCTCACTCTCACTCTCACTCTCTTTCTACCCACTCGCTCTCTCTTGCTGATGACTTTACCAAGCCCAGGAATTTTAAGCCCTTGCTGGGACTGCAAGCCACCCTCTGAAAAAGCGATTAAGCCATTTTCTGCTTTCTACAGGCTAGAGATTGCCGACTCTAACCATAGTGTGTCTTTGTGTTCCCTTCTGTTTCAGATAAGACTGTTTTACAGCTTTACAGTGTTCCTAGTTCCTAGCTGGGTGTGATAGTAAGCTGCTAGACAGAGGAAGGGGAAATAGATTACAATATAACGCCTCCTGGAGTCTCTCTAAGGTATATATGTTGGTGTGTGTGTGTGTGTGTGTGTGGTGTACTTGGTGTACCATAAATTCTCCACTATTTGGCTAATTGTGTAGCCTAGCAGTATTTCCCAAATGGTGGTCTGCTACGGATGTTGTTCTGTTAGTTGGATGGGCTTTTGCCTTTGGTTGGTTGTTGGTGAACCACTGGCCTAGATGTCACAAAACAGTCAGGGCCTTGGAGACATGCTGGTGTGCGGGCAGCCCTGTGTGCTGCAGGGCGAAGGGCCGCCGGCCGTGCTCCATGGGCTTCCCATGATAGCTTAAAGACATACAGTTGTTACGTATCCTTAATGCAAGACAGACCTCACTCTCTTTCCCCCTCTCTCCTCTTTCTCTCTCTCTCTCCCTCTCTCCTCTTTCTCTTTTTCTCTCTCTCTTCTCTCCCCTCCCTCTGTTAATTTCTCTGCTGCCGCATCCCCCTTCAATGAGTGAAGAGGAGCTGAGACCTACGTGATCTCTTTCAGACAACACTCAGTGTGTGTGTGTGTGTGTGTGTGTGTGTGTGTGTGTGTGTGTGTGTGTGTGTAAGAGTACGTGTGTGCATTTTTGTGTCAAAGTGTGCATGCATATACTGTACAGTAGTAACTGTATTTTTTCCCCTTTCAAATTAAGAACAGATATTTTCCAACCCCAGCACACCACAGCTTTCTGGGGAGGGATTCCTTATGGCCGAGGGTATTATATGGGAGCTGGTGATGTGTGTGTTTCAGAGACAGAGATAGAGGGCAGGCTTCGAGGGACTCCTACGGTAGATACACCTATAGCTAGTCTCTTGGCAGTAGTGTGGAAACCTACCAAAAAAGGGACTATGCCAGTTCTGGACTTACTAGATTTACACATCTGGTTTTTCTGGATCTATGTCAAGTAATGCAAGGGGAAAAAATGGTACAGCAGCCATTTTGGGAGGGGATGTGGATGACCACACACCATAGGCAACAACAAATTCATTCCCTTTTAGACAACTTCCTGGACAAAATGTTTCACTGTAATAGTGAAGGTGTAAACTTGGTAGTAGAAAACCTAAACAGTATATTTGACCTTACAGCTTCCCTATCAAATCAAACATTTTCAAGAAAATTAACAACAATGACAAATGGTTTGATGAAAAATGCAAAAACCTATGAAAGAAATTGAGAAACCTATCCAACCAAAAACATAAAGACCCAGAAAACCTGAGCCTGCGCCTTCAGTACGGTGAATCACTAAAACGATACAGAAATACACTACAGAAAAAGATAGAACAGCATGTCAGAAACCAGCTCAATGCAATTGAAGAATCCATGGACTCTAACCACTTCTGGGTAAACACTAAACAAACAACAACACAAAGAGTTATCTATCCAAAACGGAGATGTATGGTTAAACCCCTTCTCCAATATTTTTGGCCCTATAAAAAAAAACCAGCAACAACATATACATGATCAAATACAAATCTTAGAATTTACTATTAAAGATTACCAGAACCTCACTGGATTCTCCAATTACATTGAATGAACTACAGGACAAAATACAAACCCTTCAACCTAAAAAGGCCTGTGGTGTTGATGGTATCCTCAATGAAATGATCAAATATACAGACCACAAATTCCAATTGGCTATACTTAAACTCTTTAACATCATCCTTAGCTCTGGCATCTTCCCCAATATTTGGAACCAAGGACTGATCACCCAAATCCACAAAAGGGGATACAAATTTGACCCCAATAACTATGCGTCAACAGCAACCTTGGGAAAATCCTATGGATTATCATTAACAGAAGACTTGTACATGTCCTCAATGAAAACAATGTACTGAGCAAATTTCAAATTGGCTTTTTACCAAATTACCATACGGCAGACCACGTATTCACCCTGCACACCCTAATTGACGAACAAACAAACCAAAACAAATGCAAAATCTTCTCATGCTTTGTTGCCCTAAAAAAAGCTTTTGCCTCAATTTGGCATGAGGGTCTACTATACAAATTGATGGAAAGTGG